>NW_025064886.1:1595992-1749020 GCF_019112545.1 Guyanagaster necrorhizus | reverse complement strand
ATTCTCAGTTACTAGCATATTCTAGTGTGTTATGCAGAATTTGCAAATTATAGGACTAGACATGTAGCCTGCATATCAATGAGAGCACATAGAGGAACATGCTATAGTTGACTCCAGAATCCATTCATCCACCAAGCAAGCCCCCAAGACAACCCTAGCATCGCTAGATCCAGCACCCAGAATGGTACAGGGATCCCCAGTGACCCTACAACCAACCATGCCATCCATCTTCGACCTGCCCATCCGTTCCCTCCTCAAGGAAGGGGACAGCAGGGATGAGGGCGATGAGGAGAGTGACGAGGACAGTGAGGGACCTTATTCATTTCGACAGAATCTCAGAAGGGTGGGAGAAGACACCAATGAAGAAGCATTGAAAGAAGAAGTGGAAAGGGCAAGAAGCAGAGAGTACCAAGAACTGTACGAGCAGGGAAGAAACTTTTTATGGCAAGATGCATGCTGGCAAGCGATGTCTCTAGGACTGGAATATCGGTATGCAGAAGATACTGAAAAAAGAAGAATTCTACAGTATGCCGCGACAGAATACATATGGAAAGAGTATGGCCAATGGCATCCAGAAGACCCGCTCATGCTGATACCTCCGTATCAACCCAGCAACAAGCCGAACCTACTAGCACCAATGCCATGAACCCCCCCCATCCAGCCGAGAAGAGCAATATACATTGCTCCCTCGATCTGAAGCTGAACCAGTACCGACCCCTCGGTCTGAAGCATGGCCTCACAGCTTAACCAAATCCGAACTCGGCAGACATGGCAACCCAAAGAAATCCAAAACCCTTGGACTGGCAAGGGGAGTCAGCTACTTAGAGGGCAACCACCCCCGGATCAAGCCGGGCCGAGTGGAAAAGGAAAGGAGCCAACTCAAGACGACCCCAAGGCCATATGCCTCGGCTTCACCATATGAGACAGGGTGATTGTATGAGCTGACGAACCCAAGGGAAGCCTGGTCGCTGATGACCACTCCCTACATTCCTTCCTGGGACCACCGGCAGAATGGAACCAACCACCATTCGACGGGTGGCCCAACCCAATGGGTATGCTACCACATAATGCCAATATCTTTCAGTGCCATCCCAATCTCCTTCGCAAGCCTCGCCCCTTCAAGGGGGTCTCTGACGATATCGACTGGTTCCTGGTAGATTGCGAACAGTATTTTGAGGTCTACGTCAGATATATCAGAACTGACATAAACAAAGTCGCATTTGCCACCTCCTATCTAGAAGACAAAGCCAAAACATGGTGGATCCTTATCTCCTCTAACTTCTGATCCACCACTAGGGAACATTACTGATATCCCTCATGGCCAGTCTTCAAACGTATGCTAAATGACAAATTTATCGATCCCGTGGTCCAGGAGGTGCATAAACAGAAGATCAAGGAGTATAAGATGGGGGATAAAGTGGCCATGGATTACTTTGACGAGCTAGAGTGACTCACCAAGCTTGCAGGAATCTGGGAAGATATCATGAACGATGGAAGGATGGTAGAGGCCCTCAAATGAGGGGTCCCCTCCTCATACCTTATAATGATCTCGGCGATGGGCGTCAAGTTGCTTATGCCCAACAGTTATGATGAGTGGAAGGAAAGGATCATTGAAATGTACAAGGAGTGACAAAGGCAGAAAGTGGAAGCATTGACACTGCAAGAATACCCCAAAAAGTCGACCCTGCCAACCCCGAACAAGACAGGGCAAACTGCCAGGAAATCATCGGGACCCTCAATGACCCCTACCTACAGGAGCCAAAAAACTGGCACAGGAACTATGTATACCGAGACAGAAAAGCTGATGGACATAGACCACATGAAGAAGGAAGGCAAGTGTTTCAATTGCAGACAGAAGGGACACATGGCCAAGGATTGCCTGAAGAAGAAGAGGACCCATAAAGACATATGGGCACAGATAGCGGAGCTACAAAAGGAAGATGAGGAACTTGGGAAGGAAACAAAGGTTGAAGAGGTAAAAGACGAGGCCAACCAGTGAGCAACTCCACTGAGTTGGCCAAAGGACTTCCTGGTGTGCATATCCCAGCTGTTGAATGGACTTACAATACTTCTGTAGTTATGCCTATGCTATTAAATATGCATTCGAATACACTACGGACAATTAACGCACACCCCAATGAGCTGCAAGAAAAAACTCAAATGCCTATGGGCCGAACAGGGGCAGAGGGCCCCTCAAGTTGGCTCAAGCTATTCGAAACAGAATGGATCTGGAGAGCCATCAAAGAAGCAGTCGATATAAGCACAGTGAAAGCTGTACTGCGAGAATGGGTACACCGGACAAGAGCAGAAGAAGTCATAGACCAAATAGCAGGAGAGCTAAAAGCTGCCGAGCGAAGTCAAGCCCTTGAGTGGCTAGATGAACTCAGGGGATCCCAGAAATTCATTCAATGCGCCAAGACCCCTAGCAGGGACTTGACGACTAAAGCCCAAATTGAAACCCTAACCAACAAAGCAATACACTCAGTAACCACCCTGATCAACAGCAGATGCACTGGCAGTTCGATCAACTGAACCTTTGTCCACCAAAACAAACTTCCTACCCGATCCACCACCACCCCAATACCCATATACAACGCTGATAGAACAAAGAACCAAGCAGGTTCTATCACGGAGTTTGTGGAACTCTGTTTAACTATTGGGGATCATTCCGAGTGGATCGACCTGGCCATTATGGATCTCAGAACCAAAGAATTGTTTCTGGACCATGATTGGCTTATTTGCCACAATCTGCTTATCAACTGAAAAACCGGCTGACTTACCTTTGCACGGTGTCGATGCCGAAAAATCCCATTTGAATTGCCCAACGAAGACCTGGAGGACTGGTGGGACAAAGAGATGAAAGACGGTGAAACCATCTTAGCTGTCGACCTACAGAAAGAGATTCACATCCGTGCTATACACCATGCCAATAACCTAGCAGCGAAAGCCAATGAAGGGAGGGAGGAGAAGACGTTCGAGGAAATAGTACTAGAATGGGCAAGGGACTACAAAGATCTCTTCGAAAAGGAGAGCTTCGACAAACTCCCCTCTCTGAAGCTTTGAGATCATGCCATTGAATTGATCCCTAATGCTAATGCCAATTTGGACTGTAAAACCTACCCCCTCGGCATTACAGAACAACAAGAGCTCAACAGGTTTCTTGAAGAAAACCTGTCCAGTGGGTGCATTCGGCCATCAAAATCCCCAATGGCATCACCATTCTTCTTCATAAAGAAAAAGGATGGTAAACTCTGACCCATTCAGGATTACCACAAATTAAATGAGATGACGATCAAAAACCAATACCCCCTACCCCTGATTTCAGAACTCACGGACAAGCTCTGCAGAGTGAAGTACTACACCAAGCTCGACGTCTGCTGGGGATATAATAATGTCCAAATCAAGGAAGGGGATGAATAGAAGGCGGCCTTCAGGACCAACTGAGGGCTGTTTGAACCAACCATCATGTTCTTCAGATTAACAAACTCCCCTGCCACCTTTCAATGGATGATGAATGATATATTCAAGGACCTCATCTCCACTGGGAAGGTTACCATCTATCTGGATGACATCCTCATCATGTCCAAAACAAGGGAAGAACACTGCAGTCTGGTTCAACAAGTACTCGCCCTCATGAGGAAACACAAGTTGTTCCTCAAGACGGAAAAGTGCAAGTTCAAAGTATTGGAAACAGAGTATCTCGAGGTGATCATTAGCAAAGGAAATATTAGGATGGATCCGATCAAGGTAGCAGGGGTGGTAGAATAGCCAACGCCAACCAAGAAGAAGGAATTACAATCCTTCCTCGGATTCACGAACTTCTACCGACAGTTCATTCGAGACTATAGCAAAATCATTCACCCAATGACTCAACTCACTAGCAATGCCCTCTGGAGATGGGGAAGCTCACAACAACTCGCATTTGAAGATCTAAAAAAGCGACTGGCTGAGGACGTAGTCCTTGTCATACCATTCCAGAATGAGAGGTTCCACATAGAGGCCGACTCGAGTGATGGAGCCATAGGCACCGTACTGTCATAAAAGCAAAGCAGGAAATGGCGCCTGATCGCCTTTCTCTCCAAGGTGTTAACCATGACAGAGAGGAATTATGAAATCTATGACAAGGAGCTATTGGCGATAATGCTCACATTGGAAGAGTGGCGGCATTATCTAATTGGCACTCCCAAGATTTTCGAGATCTGGACAGATCACCAGAATCTCAGATATTTCCGTCAACCTCAAAAATTAAACCGACAGCAAGCATGATAGGTCACTGAGCTAATCCAATACCAGTATACCCTTCACCACAAGGCCGGGGTAGTGAACAAAAAGGCCGACCTCCTATCCTGATGGGCAGACCACAACCAAGGGAAAGGAGATAATGATGGGGTCACTATGCTATGACCCAAACATTTTTGAGTAATGATTATACCTATGGAGGAGGAAATCCATGAGCGAATCAACAGCATGACCCGAGATGCCCACAAATGGGACCAAAGGATTGCCCCATCTCTCAACCATGAACAGGGAATAACAAAGGAGGAAGGACTGATCCATTATGATGGATGGATCTACATTCCACAAGACCATTCCCTACATAGGGAAATCATCGCCACATGTCACAACCATGCCACTGCAGGACACCCCAACATTGCCAAAACAAAAGAACTCATTCTATGAAATTATTAGTGGCCCAAATTGGGAAACGATATCATGATATACGTCAAGGCCTGCGAAACATGCCAGTGGGGTAAAAGTTCCACACAAGTACGTGTGACCCTCTTGCATCTGAACGAGGTGCCATCAGTCTCATGGACCCACATCTTGGTTGATATGATCATTGGGTTACCTGACTGTAATGGTTATGATGCGATCCTCATCATAGTTGATCAATTTTCAAAAGCCATCATTCTGATCGCATGTTCCATAGAACTGACCTCAGAAGGCTGGGCCAAAATCTTATGCAACGAAGTATACACCAAATACAGGATGCCCCAAGTAGTGATCTCTGACCGGAGACCCCAATTCGTCTCCAAATTCCTTGACAACCTGTACAACCTACTCAACATCAAGCAAAATGCATCGACAGCCTATCACCCACAAACCGATGGACAGACAGAACGTGCCAACCAGAAGGTTGAAAAATATCTCAGACTATTCATCAACTATCAACAAGACGACTGGGTCGAATGGCTGGCTCTAGCCACCTTCCAACACAACAACCGAGTACATTTGGTGACAGGACAGACACTATTTTTCATCAATCATGGACGACACCCTTATATCTCCCAGACCACACACCACAGACCAACGACGCCCGCCTCCAAAGACTTCGCCACCACCATGGCAAAAATTCACACTGAAACCAAAAACGCTCTTGAAAAAGCCGCATCTGCGATGAAAAGACAGTATGACAAACATCATCGACCAGCTCACACATATAATGTCAATGACAAAGTTTGGTTGGACACAACCAACCTACACCTGCCGCAACCCAAGCAAAAACTCGCCGACAAACGGACAGGTCTATTTCCAATCATTGCAAAAATTGGGTTAAGCGCCTACAAACTACGGCTGCCAGCAGGATGGAAGGTTCATGATGTATTCAATGAGTCACTCCTATCCCCATATGTTGCTCCAGCATTTTCCAACCAGGAATGTCCACCATCTCCACCGCCTGACTTAATCAATGATGAAGAACACTATGAAATCGATCAAGTTTTAAATCACAAACTCTGAAAAATAAAAGCATGCAGTGGTGGAATGACAATGACGGTAGACTACCTCGTCAGCTGGAAAGGATATGGCCCTGAATCTAATCAATGGGTCAATAAAAGACAAATAGCGGCAGACAACATCATACATGAATATGAATTATCCCTAAATTAAGCCATCAGGACAATGGTCTTAAGGAGGGGGTAATGTTATGATTTTTCCCTTTTCTTTCATCTTTTGCTCCTATTTATACTTAGTCAGAAGGCACAAGACCGTGGAAGGGTATAGTCAGCACAACTAAAACCATCTATCAGTTGTCTCAACAATCGAGCCTAATGACACATAAGCACTCCTTTTATGTACGATAACGGTGCTTCAGGACAATGGGCACCATGGACACAGACAGACACAATTAGTAGTCATATTATTAGAAGCATCTGTACAGTACTTAAGACTGACAGCTCTCGCTGGTAAGACCCAGCTTCGAGCTAAAGTTTATATCCATACTATTCTACTCTCAAGCTGTTCTTTGGCCTTGTGACACACTGATCCAAAAGACACACATAAGTGGATTCAGGTGATCTCTTGAAGTGTGAAGGGACATCTGTCTATCACATGTCTCAGATCACATGACACTTAGGCTTAACACAAAGTGGACTGATTACTGTGCCAAGCATAGGATTATGCTAGAACTTACAGCTCCTCACTCCTCAGCACAAAATAAACTTGCTGAGCATGCAATTCAGACAATAATAGAAGACACAAGAGCATTACTTAGCAACTTGAGACTTGCAGACTATTATTAGGCTGAGGCAGCTGCAATATCAATTTTTTCTGGAACCTCACTCCCTCACATTATCACTCTGGCAAGATTTCTGCTGAGGTTTTCACTGGACACTGGCAGAACATGGACTTCTTCCATATCTTTAATTCAACATGCCAGACTTATAAGCCTATGTCTAGTGGTATTTTGATGGACAGTGGGAACAAACTTGACTCATAATCAAAGAAGTGTGTGTTTCTGAGATATACAGGATCAAACTATCATGTTCTCAACCAGTCAGAACACATGTTTGTATCTTATAATGTCATCTTTGATGAGAGTGTTGCTCACTACTTCATGGCTGTGAAGGAGACTGAGTTAGAGGCTACATTCATGCCCTCATCTACTCTGACATCAACTATGACTATGATGACTCATGCATCTGAACCTGTCATACCTGATATCTCTGATGAATCCACTCTATGCTGATTATCAGAGCTGACACACCCAAGCTCCAACTTAACAGAATCATTTATGTCAGCTTAGCATGAGACTAAGGCTTGCTTAAAGGGTGATGATTGGGCCACCAACAACAGACTACCATGTGCATTCATGGCATTATCAGAGGCTAAGCTGGATCTCTATGTCCCCAAGAACTATAGAGATGCATTAAAGGTGAATGAGATGAGATGGAGAGCTGCAATGGATATAGAGTTCAATATGCATCTCCAGAAATACATCTAGGATCTTGAGAATGCAACCAAAGACACTAATATTATGGACTGCAAGTGGGTATATGGAATGAAGTGGAATAGTGATGGTAACTGGCTCCATAACAAGGAAAGACTGATCAGCAAGAGATATATCCAACAATATGGTCTCAATTACAACAACACTTGGGCTGCAGTGACTCAACTCTAAATCTGTGCACATGTCTGCTGCTGTTGCTGCAAAGCTAGACTTACACTTAGGGCAAGCTGACTTTGTCTCTGCATATTTGAACAGCAAAACAAGAGATAATATCTATATATGCCAGCTATCAGGTTACATCATCAAAAGACAAGAAAACAAAGTCTGCAAGTTAGTACATACTATCTATGGAATGATACAGAGTGAGCATGACTGGTACAAGACCTTAGAGAAGATGTACACTGATCTAAGTTATAAAACCTCTCATGCAGACTCATGTGTGCAGACTATCAGTGAATCAGAGAAGAATTATACCATTACTGATATATATACAGATGATGTATGGAATGCATTGTTGAGCAAGGAGGAAGCAAGTCATCAGAAGGGTGAGCTTGAAGAGAAGTGGAACCTTATGGATGTGGGGGAGAACCACTACTTCCTGGGTATGAGAATTGACTAGAACCTCAAGGCCGGTATGATCTCATTCTCACAATGCTCTTACTGGAAGAATATATTCATTGACTTCAACTTCTCATACCTCACTCTATGCTTGATCCTGCTTCCAGTAAGTATTGTTCTTGACTGCTCACAATCACCTAGAACACAAGCAGAATAAGATGAGATGGAGGAACACTCATACCATCATCTTTTAGATCATGTTATGTGGGGACAGCTAGTAATGTGTTCAGACTTTTGTTACCCAGTCAGTGTGCTCACTCATTTTCAAGCAAACTCTGGAATAGCACACTGGAAGGCTCTCTTGCATGTCCTGGGATATAGCAAGGGCACAATAGACTATGGAATCATCTACTTGTGAGACAAATCCCTTGTCCTGGTTGAATATGTTGATGCTGATTATGGTGGATGTCAGAACATGATGTATTTGATGTCTGGCTATGTGTTTATGATGGCCAGAGGTCCTGCCTGCTAGAGCTTGAAGCATCAGGCAATGGTGACACTTTCAATGGTCAAGGCTGAATACATCTCTCTAACTCACACAGCACAGCAGATGATGTGGATGATGTCATGGATGAAGGAAGTCCAACTCCTGCAGCCTTGTCCAGCTCTACTTTATGGGGACAACCAAGATACAGTGGCTCTGACATCAAACATGAAGTCCCACCACAAGGTCAAACACATCAATATTCAGAAGCACTTTATTCATGAGCATGTTCAAGATGGTGACTTGAAAGTTGAGTTTATCTGAGGTGACTCAAACCCAGCAGATATGTTCACCAAGCCATTGGCTCATGATACACACAACTGATACTTGGAGGCTCTCAATATTGTTGCAATGGCATAGTTCAGACATGGGGGAGCATTAGAAGATATCCATATCTTATACCAATATGTTTTACTTTTGATTGTCACTCATTCTTTCTTACCTATTATATCAACCTCCTGTCCTTACAATTACTTATACACTTCACCTGTAGTTACCTGCATACCTCAGTCATTCTACCATCACTGTGTCCGACTGAGGTATGTATATACCATCACAATATCCATAACTATTACTTATGCTCATTCATAGTGAATACTTACATCCTCCCTCTATTATGAGTGCATGTCTCTCTTTCGCTATTCATTAGTTGTTCACCCAAGGGGCCCATTATAACGTGTCTCGGCTAAGATAGGGCGCGTTCTCGTCGATGAACTGGTAGCACCCCTTCCTGCATATACAGTACTTCGAACTTTACCAAGTAGAGTCTGTTCTATTACACAAATACTGGATTAGTCTTGAAACCGTAACATTACTGAATTCAAAAGAATCGTTGTCAACGAGAAGTATTACATCCCAAAATATTTCATTTATGGTGATCCATTTCTCCCATGGCTATCTCTTCATAGCGGCTATCGCAGCGTGATACCAGTAACACAGACTCAGAATCTCCGCTAGGATCTGCAATTTGATAGAGCCCATTTTGTCAGTACGCTACATATCCTGGAATGATATCCAGTTACCTCGATAATTATGGCTGCAATGCGGACAACCACTGGATTCATCTAAGCAACCGAATCAGACAGCTGGTCGTTATTCACACAAGACATTTCCGTACCGCTTTGACCTTTGCAGAAGGTACCAGCGATGAAATTGAATAGGGACCACGCTGCAGAAACCATGGCAAACGTAGCCACAAAAACACTAGATATGGCTGACGCTGTGGATTTTCGGCGGAACACTGGTCGAAGATACGACACGGAGGGAACCCGGACATCAAAAGGTCCGAATTGGAGTGCTTGTTGGTAGTAAAAGTTCAAGAAATCATTTGTGAAGTGTGCTTGCCGACTTGCATTGGCATATGAATTATTCACGACCCACGATGCAATACACCTCGAGATTCCTCCGAGCACAACAGCAGGCTGGCCGGTATCGTCACGGTCGAATGTCATGTTGGAAGGCTTGTAGAGAGGCACCGCCGATATGCTCTCACTGAACACATTTGGTGATGTGAATATCTGATTCGGGCGAATCACACCGAGATCGAGTCGAATGGTGTGATAGATGGCTTGGAATGCATTTTGGACCACAAGCTGAACGTTTGAAGGTACTTCGAGTACGTCGTTTGGTGGTAGGATATTAGCGCCCGGGCCGAACAGCCCTCCACCACCCGTAAAATCTACAGATTTCTATGTCAGTTCTTGGTACCCACTCCGATGTAGTGCCTAACCAAAAAAAGCTCCTTGTCCATAGTACGCGGTTGTCCAAGTTCCCTGGAACTTTGCCACATCGCCGTCACAAGGAGGGTGATCGATCAGGATTGACACTAGCCATGGCTGGCCTGCTACTACCGATTTAATATAAGATTCATAGTACAAACCATTGTCAGCACAATTGCAACAAGGATATACCGAGACATCGAGGCCGGTGACATTCTGATTGCTAGTAGGTCCTGAATCCCCATTGTCATTGACCAGCGTGACACTAGGAGCCATTAATTCAGGAGCATAAAGAACAGAAAGTGAATGAACTTTTCTGAATCCCACCCGCATTCCTAAGAGTATTGCATGAGTTGTGCATGATAGCGTGCAAAATTGTCGTATTTACCGCATCTGTGAGCAAACCATCTAGGTCGGGCACAGCATTCAAAATGTGGAATGTACGATCTTGCATCGATGCATGATTTAGACTTAGAGTCATCCTGTAGTACACAGGGAACCAACAATAGATAACTGCCTATAAGAAAATTTAATTTATTGGTCAGCCAAAATGTGAGTGTGATATAAACGTACAGACAACGAGGCCCGCTCCTCCTTTCGTAACGACAACGAAATATTCGACTAGGAAGGTCAGATAAATGACTATACTAATGCAATGGACTTACAACATCACACGATGATAAGGGATTATTATAATAAGGGAACGAACCCACAGGATAGGTTAACGAGCTATCCGTAAACGCGTCCGTAATCACATAGTTAAAGGCAGAGAGATTACTTTGGATCGTATCGCCGATTTTAAATGTCTGTGGTGTAAAATCCCCGGCTGTGTGTCTAAGGGATGCAGGAACGACGCTGCTGAAGGGAAGTGATGGGGAAGTATCATTTGGAGTGTATGTAAATTCCTGGACAACGTCGTATGCCGATAAAGGAACTAGAAAACGGCGTTCAGAGTCTGTAGTTTCTGGTAGAAACCCCGCTTACTATTGACGAAGACCAACAACATTGTCAATCCCACAAAAAAGATACACACGAGTGGTGTTGTACCTCTCCATGGATAAGCTAAGAAATTGGTTAGTACGCATTAAATGAGGAAGTACGCCTCACGTTTCTGAATATTATAGCCAAGTTGGAAGTTCTTGGCAGCCGAAGTTATTTGACTCCGCCACGACATCGTAGAGAACGAATAAAAGGCAGGTTTAGCACGTTCGGATAACAAATACTTATATATCATCACGTTTGGCTTGGCGTTATGCTGATGGTAATTACCGCCGTAATCCAGACTCGAACCAGCTCTCTCGTAACTCAATGATAACCATCAACCTTCAAAGGGAATAGTTGCAACCGAGTGGACTCGCACAGGTGCGTCGGCAGCCACAGAAGTGCTTGGGGAAGTAGAGACACCACGCTGATGACTGCCCACCAACACGATTAGCGTGGTGTTATGACGATGGTAATTATTGTTGTAATCTCGAACCAGTCCCCCAGCAACTTGATGGCTATCATCGGATTAGTCAACGTTCGACATCTCTGCTCCCTTAAAACAGGAACTGAACTCTCAAAATGTTTTTCTAGTTTGAAACACGCCGCTTACTGATTGATTCCACAAACATTTTGTGACCACCTTTTCCTTTCCTCGCCTTTTTATTCACTATCTCTCTTACGACAGTAACAATTCCTTTTACTTTCGCTACCGTACTCTGCTACATTCATACATGTTGATCTTCACTGTCTGTTCGACCATCTGAGTAGAAGGCGGGCTTTTAAAGCGACAGTTTCGATAAAAGTGGAGGTTAGGATTAAGGGACTGTTTTCTGGATAGCGAAAGGTATGAGTGAGTCGTCATGAATTGTAACAGAAATCTACTCATAATGTGACTACATCAGAGGGCCGTTGATTTCCCGCACAGTAAAAGGAGGTTCTCATTGCTCTGGAAGACTAAAAGGGTCCAGAAATTGCGAGGCGGCGTTTGATGAAGCAGCCTGAGTCACGTCTTCTAGTGGAACCTGTGCGGCACTTGCCGTCTTCTTCTCCTTTCTGGGCCGACCTGCATCCTCTGTACTAGCACAGGTCTCTTGGTCAGCACCCGCCGGACAATTTTCATCATCAGGACTTGCCAATGTGACACGTGCTCATAGACGCCTACGTGTGCGTCTCTCTTTTGCCCTTCATTAGTTGTTCACCCAAGGGTCCCATTATTACGTGTCTCGGCTAAGATAGAGCGCGTTCTCGTCAATGAACTAGTGTCACCCCTTCCTGCATACACAGTACTTCGAACTTTACTAAGTAGAGTCTGTTCTATTACACATCCTGAGACCGTAACATTACTGAATTCAAAAGAATCGTTGTCAACGAGAAGTATTACATCCCAACATAATTCATTTATGGTGATCCATTTCTCCCATGGCTATCTCCTCATGGCGGTTATCGCAGCCTGATACCAGTAACACAGATTCAGGATCTCCGCTGGGACCTGTAATTTGATAGAACCGATTTTGTCAAGACACTGTATATCATGCAATGATATCCAATTACCTCGACAATGGCTACAATGCGGACAACCGCCGGATTCATCTAAGCAACCGAATCAGGCAGTCGGTCGTTATTCACGCAAGACATTTCCGTACCACTTTGTCTCCCGCAGAAGGAACCAGCGATGAAATGGAATAGGGACCACGCCGCAGAGACCATGGCGAACGTAGCCACAAAAACACTAGATATGGCTGACGCTGTAGATTTTCGGCGGAACACTGGTCGAAGATATGATACAGAGGGTACCCTAACATCGAGAGGTCCAAATTGGGATGCATGTTGGTAGTAATAGCTGAAATCACTTGCGGAGCGTCTTACCCGACTTGCATTGGCACATGAATTATTCACGATGAACGATGTATACAGTGAGAGCACAGGAAAAGGGGGGGGAGTACTATTGGGCGTGATGAAAGACTGGAAGAGAGGCACCGCCAATATGCTCTCATTGAACATACTTGATGATGTGAATATCTGATTCGGGCGAATCACACCGAGATCGAGTCGAATGGTGTGATAGATGGCTTGGAATGCATTCTGGAGCACAAGTTGAACGTTTGAAGGTACTTCGAGTTCTTCATTTGGTGGTAGGATATTAGCGCCCGGGCTGGACGGCCCTTCACCATCTATAAAATCTACAAAGATTTCTATGTCAGTTCTTGGTACCCACCCCGATGCGGTGTCTAACCCAAAAAAGCGCCTTGTCCATAGTACACGGCTGCCCAGTCTGCCTTGAACTTTGCCACATCGCCGTCACAAAAAGGGTGGTCAAACATCATCGGCACTTGTGATTGTGTTTCAACGTTTGGTTCTCCGTACCAACCCTCGCCACCGCAAACGCAACAGGGAAATACTGAAATGTCGATGCCGGTGACAGTCTGATTGCTAGTAGGTCCTAAATTCCCATTGTCAGTAGTCAGCGTGACACTAGGAATCATTGGCTTAGGAGCATAAAGAACAAAAGGTAAACGAACTTTTCTGAATCCCACCCGTATTCCTAAGAGTATTGCATGAGCTGTGCATGATAGCGTGCAAAATTGTCACATTTACCGCATCTGTGAGCAAAGCATCTAGGTCGAGCATGGCACTCAGAAACTGGAATGTACGATCTTGCATCGATGCGTGATTTAGACTTAGAGTCATCCTGTAGTACACAGGTAACCAACAAGAGATAACTGCCTATAAGAAAATTTAATTTATTGGTCAGCCAAAATGTGATTGTAACATAAACGTACAGACAACGAGGCCCGCTCCTCCTTTCGTAACGACAACGAAATATTTGACTAGGAGGGTCAGATAAATGACTATACTAATGCAATGGACTTACAACATCACACGATGATAAGGGATTATTATAATAAGGGAACGAGCCAACAGGATCGTATGAGGCGCTATCCTTAAACGCCTCCGTAATCACATAGTTAAAGGCAGAGAGATTGCTTTGAATAGTATCGCCGACTTTGAATGTCTGTGGTGTAAAATCCCCGGCTGTGTGTCTAAGGGATGCAGGAACGACGCTGTTGAAGGGAAGTGATGGGGAAGTATCGTTTGGAGTGTATGTAAATTCCTGGACAACGTCGTATGCCGATAAAGGAACTAGAAAACGGCGTTCAGAGTCTGTAGTTACTGAAAGAAAGTCGGCTTACTGTTGATGAAGACCAGCAGTATTGTCAATCCTACAAAAAAGATACACGCGAATGGTGTTGTACCCCTCCATGGATAAGCTAAGAAATTGGTTAGTACGCATTAAATGAGGAAGTACGCCTCACGTTTCTGAATATTATAGCCAAGTTGGAAGTTCTTGGCAGCCGATGTTATGTGACTCCGCCACGACATCGTAGAGAACGGGTAAAAGGCAGGTTTAGCACGTTCGGATAACAAATACTTATCCTGATGACTACTCACCATCATGATTGGCGTGCTGTTATGCTGATGGTGATTACTGCTGTAATTCAGACTCAAACCAGCCCTTTCGTAACTCAATGCTACTTCAAAGGGAATAGTTGCAATCTAGCGTAACTGCACTGTTGAAGCCTCAACAGCTCTGCTCGCCTGAAACAGCAACTGAATTCTCGAAATGATCGTCTAGATTAAAAGTTTTGGAAGATCTGCTAATGAAAGCGTACACTTGACTGTGAGATATCAATTTAAAACAGACCCAGAGACAACATATAACAATAACAACCCTACGAGAAGGAATGAAAGTCTACATCGTCACGAATCGGAGCAATGCTTGTACATCCTCACATAGTCCCTGCAGACACAGCTTCGGTAAGCGAGATCACAAAACACAGCCGCAAAAGAGGACATACACAGCCATACCCCTATCATCCGGATTCTCAGGCCACGTTGGGTACCACAGCTCCTTCGCACTCGCAAAATCTCGCATAGCGGCTGGTCACAACACCGTCAGTAAGGGAGGTCATATTATTGAACCGAATGCGGTACTCACTCGCAGCACCATTCAACCAAGGCTTATTGCCCTGTCCATCCGGGAACCAACCCCCAGTCGACCCGACCGCAACGTTCATAATCAGATAAAATTCCTGATCAAATGGCGCCGACAAGTATGTCCCGTTGGCCCATGGATTCTCCAGCGGCACTTGCTGCCCGTTAGACGTTATCGCACTCGGGAAATCACCCAGTTGCCAGAAAGATTCTTTGAACTTGAACGACAACAGCGTGTGCGCGCGTGTGTCGACATAGATCCGGATAAACTCGTCTGTCCACTCGAGCACGTACGTGTGCATCTTAGCGCTGAATGATTGCCGGCGAAACGTCCACCAAGAGAAGGTTTTATCCACGGCATTCAATGCGGCAGTGGGACCCCAATTCAGGGAGCCCTGGACGTAGTTTGATCCGCGATTGGTATACCGAATTCCGTTCCCTCGTGACTCGACCATATCTACAAGGTAGCCAGTGAGCTCTGATTTTCTTTGCAATACAGACGAAAGCTGGACTAACCGATCTCACCGCTCTGCGGCCATTCACCATAAACGCTGTCCTTCGGGAGCAACCAGATCGCAGGCCACATCCAGTCTCCAGTGGGCATTTTGGCGCGGACTTCGATTCGGCCGTATCTGATACTTCCTCCACGTGCTCCTCGGGCACTGAGGAGTGTGCTGACACGGGCGCTCTGGACTGGGTTGATAACGGTGCCCGCTGAAGAGTTGGAGGTGGCGCTGCAAGCATGGTAATAACCTGAATAATCGAAAGTCTGTATAGCTCCGGTTAGCTTAGAAAAAAAATCGAAACGAAGGCGGAACTCACTCTAGAGCCTGCAGTTGTTCCGTTGCCTGTGATGAGGTACCCATCATTAGGTTGTGTCACATTAAACGTGCAGTCCGTGAGGTTGTAGACGTATCCGTTGAATACATTGTCCTCGCCAATGACGTCCTCGGTGAGGGTCGGTACAAGGTACAGAATTCCATCCTTGATGTAGGAGTTGTTTGACGAAGAGGTCGTCATTTCGAACTGCCCATTCCTATGGAGGATGAGAGACCGAAAACGATCATAAAGAACGATCGTACCCAGATCCACTGGCATCGACCTCTCTCATAAAGTATCCGTTGGATCCAAAAACATCGTCTTCGGTTCCGTTGAAGTCTTCCTCCATCACGAGGCACAAATCCTGATGGTCAAGCATTACGTTCTTGTACGTGAAATAGCATTGTATCACTCCTGTTGTGGATTCGCATCGGAAGTGGTGCGCTTATGCGGGAAGGAGAGGACCTTGGAAGTCTTGTTCTACCACGCCAGCTATATATAGTGAGTCGGAACAGACATCCAACTATATGCGCGCTATATTTCATGGCAGACGCGTATATGCATGGTAGAACAAGAGTTAACTGCAAGGCTGGTGCGTGGTAGAACGATATCTCAAAAGGCAGGTTCTAGAACGCCATGTGAAGCTGGGAGAAAGGATTGCTTCTCATTCGTTCAGAACTGGCCAGATAGCGTTCTTGACCTAAAAGCGTCCCAGCCCTGCAGTGCGCCAAGGCCTGTTCCTCGCCGAAGCGATGCACCAGCCACCGCAGCCATAATGTCAGTTTAATTCTAAGAAGTTAATGGATGTACTTACCAAGAGCTACTCCGACAAGAATCATTACATATACGAGCCAGTAGGAAACCCTGGCGCGAAAATTGGGATTTTGCACCCATGGCTTGGGTACTTGGAGTTCACGGAGCGTAGCAGGATCGGTAGAATTCGACAGTGAGATTGGTAGCAAGTTTGAGCGCATCCGGGGCTGCACCGGACGTCTCTGTATCAAGGAGGGTTGGACATCACTCTGGCTATCCTCGAAGGGATTCACCACAATGGATGGTGCTACAGAGGACGAGGAGGCCATGGGGTGGTAGAGAGATGGGAGGGCTACTTGTTTAGAAGTGCCTCACGGCCTCATTACCCCTCATCAATGATCTTTAGATATAGAACAGAAAGTTCACTTGAAGGCGATCAAGAACTTTCATGTGGACATAATGGAAAATGTGCCTCGCGGTTCGGTGATATTAAGGCGGTAATTTATGTGCAGAAGGAACTCGACAGCACTTTCTGCACTATCGCCGGACACAGTAAATGTTTCCCAGCGCCGAGATAGCATGTTTGTATTATGTTTCGGCAGTCGAGAAGGCCCAGGGGGGGGAGAAGTGTATTGAAACCGTAGACAACGACGGTGGTATACGGTTTGCGATCCGTCAACGTCGCTGTTGACGAGACCGTAGAGACCCTGATCTGGTCCTGCTGAGAAATTCTGCACGTTTCAATCCATTATTGTTGACATGGTGGGAGCAGAGAGGTCAGGCCAGTGGTTGGTGTCGAGAGTGTCCTGCAGACAGGTACATGGTATGGTGGTCGAAAGTCAAGTTGCCGGCGGCGACATTTCTGCCTCTTACCGCCACCTTGACATGACACTGCAGAGCTTACTCGACGGGCTCGACGCCTTTACCGACTTTTTTTTTGGCAAACATTCGTTGACATCGGAGAACCGCAAGTAACTTAGGATCATGAATGGGGCTCGGCACGTATCAGGGTCAGGAGAGGATGAGTGCGTCCCTTGCAAAGCAATTTGTGCAGATGCTGACAATTGCTCTCCTGGGCTTATTAGGGACTATCTAAGCCTCCAAGCAGGGAGAAGCCGGCAAATCCATGCGTCGACGAACACAAATGAAGATCGCCCTGGGTTATCCTTGGACATTCTCTGGGCACCAATGACTGGCTATATCGTATCATGTACGCATTGCTGGACGCTCGCTCGTCGACTGTGTCTTCCGATTTTGGTTTTGGTCTCCCTATTCAAGGCCCCGACGAGACCGTGAGTGAGGCACCGTGCGGCCAAGCCTTATTACCGTGTATTGAATGTTTTGTATGCTCGATATCATCCTGACGTTACAGTTGATGGATAGATCTGTATGGTGATTGGCCGCCTTGACCCATTCACATGTTCCTGATTCGAAGAGCAATTAGTTTTCAATTATAAGCACACCGCTTGGCACCTCGTGAGAGTCGCGAGACTAGTTCCCCGTTAACGAACATGTCCACCACGGCCAGTCTTCAAACCAGTATACCCAGCTCTGGCATCACCATACTCAATAGTGATTACGACGCGTTCGACGCTCTTTTGCATAATATCTGTAAGACGCTTCAATCTCCAAATGGATCTGAGAGCTAACCATTCCGCAGATGAAAATACACTTCCGAATAATTGGTTTCTCCCTCCATCTGAATCTCAGTTGACTGGTGTCTGTCTTAGAGCAAATTCTTCATCCGCCTCGCACGATTCCTTTGGCGGTACTCCCACAAGCAGCTTCCGTGTTTTTCCCTACGAGAACCCTGCTCTCATACCCTTCGAAGAAAATGTGCGCAGATTGAATCCGGCCGTGGCCGTGAAAATCAAGAGTCCAAGCGTTCACGTCGTGATATCATATACGTCAGTTCCTATTTCGAACGCCTCTCACAAGACCCTAATCTTCCTAATCATAGGCATCCTAACGACACTTCGATCCAAATTGATCACAGTACCCGTATCCAAATTCTCGAAAGTATGGACATGCTCCCTACAGCCGAGAAGGATCAATGTGGAGCATTCATTGTAAGCCATTCTAATTCGACGCGTGCTTGTTCAGTATCTTAACGGGCCTTTAGCGTAGCGATGACTGTGTAATCCTCTGGGCCTATGCTGTAGACTCCATTATCCCTTTGTGCCACGAATTCGAAGAGAAGCTCATCAAATATGTCTGGAGAACAAGGGGCGCACCGAAAAGGGAGACTAATACTCCTTCTCCTCTCGATCCATACCAGTCCATGTCATCTTCAGTTAATCTTCGACCAATTACATCATCCGTAGTGGAAGCGTCCGAGAAGGAAACGTCCACTCAACCGCCGCCGCCGCGGAAGAAGAGTCATTGGTGGTCCTGGAAGCTCTCATCGTCCCCTCCTGCTAATGAAAGCGGTGACATCGAGAAAGCGGGTGGCAGACGCCGCCAGCGCCAACGAAAGAACGTTCTTCTTGGTCCATTTTACGCAGGTTGCGGCGCTGCCATGGCTCTGTGTATGTATTTTACATCTCCGTGTAACCAAACGCTGACCTTCGTAAAGACTTCGTGGGTGCTGGTATCTCCATTCTCTTGGAAGAATATGCTCTAGATGGTGTCACCACTCGGTTCGCTCTTGTTGTCACATTGCCTGTCATCTTCTGTGTATCTTTGGTTAGTGCTTCCCTGCATCTACCTTCATGTCTTTCACTAACGTGATTGACACAGTTCTTCTGCCTTCAGCTTATCGGAAACATCAGTCTTATAATCGGTCCCGTAGCCCAATATCACGAAAACTCCGCCTTCTACTCTGCTGTTCGTCCTGAGCCTAATCCAGAGATTGATAACAATCTGCCACATATTACGATTCAATTACCGGTTTATAAAGAAAGCTTGGAATTGACGATGTGAGCTATCATCTTCGTTCCATCATCAAATTGAGTAATGAAGAATTTTGTGACAGCGCCCCTTCGGTATTCTCCATAAAGAAGGCGATGCAAACGTACGCGAGACAGGGTGGCACCTCCGCGATCTTCATCTGCGACGACGGTCTCCAGCTCATTCCTGAAAAGGACCGTCAAGAACGAATCGACTTCTATGCGAACCACAATATCGGATGGGTTGCGAGACCTCCTCACAGCTCCAAAGAAGGCGGGTTCAAGAGGGCTGGAAAGTTTAAGAAAGCAAGCAAGTGAGTGAACCAGATCTCGTTTGTAAAGTGACATTACTGATTGCGATGCGCGTCCTTTTATTTAGCATGAATTACGGCCTTGCGCTTTCGATCAAGTTGGAAAAGCACCTAGCCGATCTTATCGCTCAAGGAGAGGACCAGTATGACCAGTCGTGGATGCCACTTGAAGACCGGGCGATGCATATGGCTATCGAGGAGATGTACGAGGAGAGTGGCAGGAAGTGGAAACCTTGGGCAAGCAATGGGCAGAGTTTAAGGGTCGGCGAGATTATTTTGATTATCGACGCGGATACTATCGTCCCAGAAGATTGCTTTAGAGATGCGGCTCGTGAAATGGGGGAGAGTGAAGACGTTGCCATCATCCAGCACGAATCAGGTATGACATGGATGAGCTCATTCATATAAGTTTGATGCTGATGCTGCCAAAACGTAGATGTTATGCAAGTGGCGCATCACTATTTCGAAAACGGGATCACGCACTTCACGAGACGGATCAACAAGTGCATCTCTTACGGGTGCGCTAATGGCGAGGTGGCCCCGTTCGTGGGACATAACGCATTCTTGCGGTGGTCGGCGGTTCAAGATGCTTCGTTTGTTGACGAAGCAGATGGGAAGCGCAAGCAATGGTCGGAAGCAAATGTGTCGGAGGACTTCGATCTGGCGTTAAGGCTATTGCTTCGGGGGTATACACTGCGTTGGGCCACGTATTCTAATGGAGGGTTCAAAGAAGGTGTTAGTTTGACAGTCGTGGACGAGTTGGCTCGTTGGTAAGTCGTTTCGCCGTTTTGGGAGTCCAGGTTACTCATGTCGGTCTTGTAGGCAGAAATATGCATATGGTGAGCTGATTATGGGACCTCGGAACGAAGACTCGATGCTGATGGCATCTCTGTAGGATGCGATGAGATTATATTCAATCCTATAGTGCGATGGTGGCGGCAAGGTCCTATCAGCGCTCAGCTGAGAGGGTTCATGTGCTCTAAGGCCCCGATACATTACAAAATTGGAATGTCTTCCTACATGTTTTCATACTGTAAGTTATCCGCAATCACTCGGTTTCGCATGGGTTCCTGACCACCTTTAGATGGGATTGCAGCAGCCACGGTCGGGTCCGTCATGAACTACCTGCTCCTGGGCCTGGCACCGGAACTGGACAAGTTCTATTTGCACAGCTTCGAGATTCTTCTCGCCTGTGTGGTCGTGTTTCCTGCCCTGGGCAACGTGGGTTTCACGCTTTTGGAGTACCGGTTGGGTCACCGCCGGCTGTTCGCTGCCTTGATCGAGAACTTGCGATGGATTCCCTTCTTGTGAGTAAAGAAAAAAAAAGAGGAATGTCGTAATGAAAAAGACTGCGACTGATTGGTTCTACAAAGCTTATTCTTTTTCGGCGGCTTGAGCATTCACCTTTCGACCGCTCTCCTCGCACATATGTTCTCGTATGACATGTACGTGTGGTCCGATTTTCCTCCTCATGGGGGGCCAACTAAACGGCTCGTTAGGACATGGGGCTCTACCGGTAAAGAGGTGGAGAAATCGACGTTCTGGATTGAAGGTACCGTTGTTCCTATGATTTTCCGGCGCCTTTGCCGGTGTTAACCCCTCCCCATATATTAGTCCCTCGTATCTTGAAAGGCTTCTGGCTGTCCTTTGTCATCTGCTTCGCCCTCATCATAATGATGATCGTGTTCGCGAGCAATGCCGTTCCTTACGAATGGCAGATCTGGGGCTACCAGTTTGCGCTGATCATCCCACTGTCGCTTGTCGTGGGCTGTCATATTCTGTTACCGGTGTGTTTTCTATTCCTCCCTTTAATGTGCCTTCCTCCCTCGCTTATCATCACGGTTGCAGATTGTATTAAACCCGTGGTTGATGAAGTTTTCGTACTAGACGAAACGCGAACGCTAGTTTAGGTGGGGCGTTATTTTAAGGACGTTTAGTGCTAGGAACAGTATTATCTGCGGACATTGGGGAGTGTAACATGCACAGGGAAATTAATTAAATCAATCAGAATAGATGGGTAATATTAAGGGAAGCTGTGGTGGTCGGGAGCGATGTATTGATTTCTTGTTAGCGGGAGCAGTGCGATATTATTTAGGGTAGACTGAACCGAGTCGACACTCGAACCCCGGGGACTAACAGACAAGTAGCATGATCCTCATCTCCCCCTGGAATTTTGTAAAACTCCGGTAAATTAATGTTCTTTGAATGCGCGCGAAGTCGAAAGGTCCCAAAAACAACCCGGGTATCAAGCCTAAGACACTGCCATTGGCGATGCGATCGCCCTAGTGTTCGAGGGGAGACGAGCCACCAGGATCAGATCGTGCATGAACCAGAATGGACCAAGGGTAAACGGTCTTCGGTGACTCCTATTGCCCAAGTTCATGCTCCAGGAGCTTGGGGAGTTTCTTTTTTTTTTTATCAAACTGCGAAGCCAGAAAAAAAAAATCTCATGACGTCCCATGCTTTACCTGCGAGGAAATGAAATTACGAGTAAGCGGACTTTGAGGAACTCTCGTAGCGGAAGCTGTTCATGTCGTTCGTGGCGCTGCCTTGAAATTTCTGGAACACTCAGGCGGCGTCAATCAAGTACCCAGACCCCGCAGAGCATGGAACTTGACTGTATTCAAGTAAAAAAGTCTTCTTGCGCAAAACGGAAAAAAAAAACAAAGAAACAAAAGAAACAAATTACAATCGCAACTTGGGCGGTATTAACCAAACGACTGAGACATGATGATCACAACTCGTTCTTCCCCGCATCGCTCTCCTGGAACTTGGCGATCTTCTCATAACCCCCCCCCCCCTTTACTAACATAATTCTGGAATGACTTCGTTTAGGCTTGTCCACTGTCGCTTTTGGGTCTTTGTGGCGTGGGCTGGTCAGTGATGACATGGTGTGCGTTATGTTCGCGTGCAGAGAGGGAGGTAGGTGGGTGGGTGGCGCGCAAAGGGTACCCGCCGTGGTTCTCCTTGGAGCGAGCTATAGTTTCCTCGTCTGGAATGACGTTAGGGATTGAGTAAGTGTTTTTTGCCAAAGAGCATGGCCTGACGCACACAGGGCGAGTCGACCTTGCTCGACCCGTTTACGGTCTTTCCTATCAAGGTACAGGTAGAACGATGTGTATCCCAAAATTAGAGCGCCCATGGCGATGATCGCTTTCTGAAAGGGACGGTCCGTCTGCCTGCTTTTTTTTCTTGCAAGTTGTGGTGACGTACCCGCCCGGTGTGGGGATTGAGGTTGCTGCCTGGTAGCTGCGAGGATTGCGACATGGTGAGCGAGGGAAAAAGGAAGGCTGGTCAAGGTGCGGTTGGGTTCCCACATGTTATAAATGGCGAGACATGCAGCAATCATCTGACACTTTCCTGAAGTGAAGGGAAAGAAGAACGGGGAGAAATCAAGATTTTTTGAATACTGGGTAAAGCGTTGTATCTATCCAGCTGGTGTACTAGGGACCTCAGTAGTATTTCTTTCTCGCTCCCCCTTTTCAATCGCTGCAAACAGACAGAGTGAGACACAACTTGCGCCGATCCCAAAACAACAAAAGCAATACTCACAATCCCTATAACACTGCAGCTCCATTTTCTTCCTCCTCGCCATCGACCGCTTCCCCAGTATGAATGCGCCCAGGGCCAGAGCAGAGACTCCTGCAAAGCCTATCATCTAGTACCGACCGCATCCCTTGAGCTTAAGCAAAGCGTCCCGACAAGACAACCCAACGCACGACACTTCTGGGAGACCTCTTCGGCGATCCAGCCTTTGAAAAAAACTTGAAGATTCCGGTAAGTTCTGGCGACTTGTATATGCGAAAGGGCCTCATAGTATTCTTTGGACCAGAACCATGAGCGCTTTGAGTCACACCTGTGATGTTTTCGGCATTCGGACCGAAGGCCTTTGTGTTACTTGCTACTACTGACTCCTTCGCGATCCGAGTCTGAGGGTTCATCAGCTTCCAACGGAGCTTAGCCAACTATCATACCCGAGATGCGATTTGACCATCCGTTTTTGCTTTTTGCTTTTTTTTTTTCTTCTTCTTTTCTCTTTCTCTTGCGTCGTAAACCCGAAGACCCGTGTCCCGGACCAGGCTCCCTCGCCAAATCTCATCTCGCCTCTATTTGATTCTTTGTGTGGGGAAAAATGATCGATATGCAGCACGCCACCCCACACACAGACGAGATTTTGGCTCCGATAAAGTTATAGAGGGGGCGTCGTGAAAGAGACGGACCCCCACCACCATGACAATCTACAAATATTCATCCTGGCGTTTACCATTCAAGTATTCATTTTGATACCTCGATTTTCATATGTATAAGCCGTACCCCCTCGACGCTGTGGTAGCCTTGGCGACCCTTGAAAAGGGGGGAGCGCTTTATATGATCCGTAAAGTAATGAACTGGCTCACTGCCGTCGGGTGGGAGCCACGACACAAGAGATTGATTGTCATGCAACGTGTATATCATCTCCTGGCATCAAACCTTGACCCTTCGCATAGGTCGTGGCCCTTGCATAACGTTTTCCTTCCCTTTCCTCCCCCTTCCCTTTCATTTGCGGCGTGTTCGCGGCAACTCTTTTTTTTTTTTTTTCATTCAAGTGGGGAGGGGGGGGTGCGGCGGGCGTTTTTACATCACCCCTGACAGAAGTCAGTGCGAGGCGACTAAATAAGAATTTGTTCTGGGGTCTCCTGATGCCTGACAAGAATCTATATCAAGGCAGTGGGCAGTAGTAAGCGCTTGGTAACTCAAAGAGGCGTCCAAAATTCCGGTAAAGGATCGAAGTTGATCAGGCCGACGCGTAGTCGGAACCGCAGCAACAAGTTTGCGAGAATTCCGTACCGTGTATCCGAGAGTTGGGTTCCGCTGCTAATCGGCGCTTACCTAGCACGCGTTGTTGTTGTGCCCCCGACCGACCGATTTCAAGTGCCGAGGAGATGTCTAATAATCACGATCACCTCAGCATATAATAATAATAATATTCGAGCGGGCTGCTTCCGCGGCTTGCCCTGCTGCTTGGGCGTCGTCTGGGGAACCGCTATCTCGGGTCCACCTTGCTCGATTATGTTTCAGACTTGGCTGCGTGGGCGCATGTAGGGGCAGAGCGCTAGCAACGGTGCAATGGAACGTTTGCTGCAACGGTCCCCATTACGAGCAGGCAACGAGGGATCATCAAATCGCGAATGAAATGCAGCGAAAGGCTGTTCGCCCCCTTTGTGTGTGTGTTTTATAATTACACATAGCAAGGTAATAATGACTCGGTGGTGGTGTCGCCGACACGTTCTGTGAAGAGAACGATGGATCCCGTGGGCTGGAAAAGTATTCATTAATGAAGGAAGAGAACGGTTATCTGATCCACCCGAAAAGCGAGGGTGACGCCAAGAATGGTAAAGGAGGGTCATGTGAATCTGAATGGTGTTGCGGATATCGGACCAATCGACTCAGTTTGCTCGCCGGCTCGATTCGCCGCGTCGACACACAACCCACCCATGTTGAGACATATAAAAGGGCCCCCTCCCTCCCTATCAGCTTATTCTGCCAATCTTGTCCCCTCACTCCCCATGGCTAGCATCCATCCTCCCACCACCATCGACGAGTTTACTCGCATCTGGACTGCCAACGTCCACTGGCGGCTGTATGAGCAGTGTGGCGTCTGGGACCCACAGACGAGGGGCGTCCAGGTCTGGGTCTGCATACGCGAACGTGAGTCCACCCGTGCTCGTCAATGGAATCCTGTAACTTATCATGTCCGGCAGACCACTCGACGCAGGGTACAGAGCCACCAAACACTTCCTTCTGGCAGTACCTCGGTCGCGGCTGACGACCCTTTGAATCCAACTCGTCCATAATTTATTCGTTCATCACCCTCCTCTCGGTCTCTCTATCTTACCATCAACGCATGCTTATACGCTGCCTACCAATATCCATGACGGCGGACTCCACCCCCGGGCACACCATCATTATCATCATCATCATCATTACCCGCCCTCCCTCCCCCCGGCGCTGCGAGGTGGTGGCCACACGATGCTAGCTGCTGCTGCTTTTTGGGCGTGAGGATGGATAAATTTGTTTTGGTCTCTTGCAACTTGCTATCATCTACTCTATACCCTGGTGTTGTACTATTTGGAAGCACTACATATACAGTACACCTCCTTACTCTAGTTATCTTTCTTGTGCTATAAATTATAACTCACAATGTTTTTGCTTTTCACAATCTCCGCGCTTTGAGCGACTCGGACGTCATGAGAGGATGTCTTGTGGATGATGTCATTACTGTGTCATACGAATTCCTTCGCGTGAATACATCTGTCACACAAGGTATTCTTCGCACTTGGGAGTGGAGTATTTTTGACATGCCGTGCCAAGTCGACTCTATCGATGGGCGCCATACAATACCGATATCAACGCCAAGTTTACACAACATAATTGGTGTCACTATTGGCACATTACTAGCTAGACGGTTCCAAGAACGCATTCTATCCACGTGCATCTCACATGAAACAGAGCATGATTTTCAGGCAACAGTCCACCTTTCAAGTTCTTTTTTTTTTCCCGAGCAAGGTTCCGAGTCGGGGTCGAATCGTATTGAAAAATTCGTTCATGACCGATGGGGGCGTTCGAGCTACGTCGGCTTCGATCCGAAATCCCGAGTCACCTGTAGTCGAATAAATTATTCCGGCGGTCATGTCTCTGCGGGAAAGCATTATTGATGACGCGGTCGGGGGGAATAATAATGAATATGTACACCGCAGTTAAACTAAAAAACATTTGATGCCTTCCCGGATCGATTCGAGCAGTAATAATAAAAACTCGGATAAAAATTTCACGATGGTCCAGACGCGAATCTAGAACGAGCGAAGAACTGTTACTATGTACTGTAGTGTGGAAGAAGAAGTCCCGAGGCTGAGTGCCGCGGCATCTGCGGGACATCACCCATGTGCCATTTCCGTCGCGTCAAGCTTGTCACGGTATTTTGTTCTTTCTCAATCTCATGGGAAACGACTCCGAGCCGGCTTTTTAGCTTTTAAGCTACGTTTGAATGGGGGCAAAAGGCGGTCACTCGGCTCACCTAATCGGTTTCTTCCGTCCTCCCCTCTGAAGAGAAGAAGTTCTAAATAAACCCCGGGCCCCCTTCTCTTCAGGGTAGAGTGGTGATGTCAGTGGCTTCTTGGTTGTTGTAGACATCCCAAACTCGCCTTTGAGTTTTTACCGACGATGGTGTGATTATATTTTTGGATCTGTGAGCATCCTGACGGAGCTTAGCGTGTTGACTCGTAACGCCTTCATGGTATCAATAACCTACCTCTCTTCGGGTTCACTTTACCCCATATCGATATGGATGTTCTTAATAATGATTATCTTGCATCTGCCTCGGTTCTTTTTGCTGGTATCCTCTTTCATTCTTTTGCCATCGATAATGGGCGATATGAGTTTCCCTTTCATTGCTTTCTTTCTTAGCGCCCGGAATAGAATGGCAACTTAATATGGCGTTTTCTGCAAAGAACGTAGATCATCTGCTCGTTGGTTTCATGCAATCATCCTTGGGGCCATGGTTGACAGGAATTCGTGCTATACATGCAGCCACGATTGCAGGGTTATTGGCTTGGATGCTGTCCCCCATGCTGGAAAGCGCACTATTTTCAATTCATCCATTGTCGACAGTCAGCTTATCACTCCCCGTCACGGTCCACTCCTTGACGTTTCCGCGATACTCATGTCCATTTTTCATGTTCACCGCTCGTACATTTGCACCAGATCTCTCGAGTCGTGCGCTGAATAAATATCGTGGAACAGCTTTCTATGCGGTTGTCTTTAGAATTCTCGGACGGATCTACAGCCTGACGACTTTGTTCAATCTAATCTTACGAGTCAGCGTGATGGGCAATGATTATTCAGAGCATGCGGTTCCAAGCCTGACAAATCAAACGCTGTAGACTTCATGATATGGATACGAATTTGACTGTGCTGCGGTCACTCAGCTCTGAGGTATGCATGTGCAATTTGCACCTCTATATTGACTGGGCCTTGTTAGGGTGAAACTGTTCGATATCCAACACATCAGATACCTAGCGACGGACGATCCCTGTTCTATTCGCACTGTCTAATCCCATAACGGGACGACAAGCCACTCATTATGACCGCCGCTCGACATCCATTCACTCGCATTCGGATCCGGACTTTATTTAATCACGACATAAAGCATCAGTTCTGCCATTCACTTGGAGAACACGGAAATATATCCCGTACTACAGGATAATTTTCGCTGATGTGGATGAAGGTCTTGGACTAAGCGGTGAACGTTCAATACCCGGGTCCAATTGGAGTGGCCCTGACCCCGGATTTTCAGGCGTCCGACATAGTAATCCACCTGTTCGCCTGGTATGCACAGTCCTATATGCAGATATTTTCTAGTTTTCCTTCGACGTCGAGACTTGAGCCTGACCGTGGAAAGTGATATGAGCGCGCTGCACGTCAGGTAATGCATCCACGTGTGGATACGGCGGGTGCAATGTCATTTGTGATCACCGCGACCTTGGCATTCATTACTTACTCGAGTAACCCCGTCTTCTCAGGAACGCAGCCAAGGGTTTTCAGATCTAGGGTTCACCGTCGAATATGTAGGCGTCCCTTTGGGATATAAAGTCGTTCTTTCATCTGGAACTCAAGAAGTTTTCTCCTCCACTGCATTGGGAACTAACTATGACATTGAAACCAGTTCAATCTGATGTGTCTTCAAGGTGCGTCTCTTAGGCCTCTCTATGTGTTCGAATTGGGATCACTTAGAGAAGGAAAGTGTAGGGACCTTCTGCCAATTTCGTGGTTGAACACAATATTGTACACATCCCAGGTCGCTTTGAGTGTTTATTACTTGTATCACTTCACGACGACGAGGTGGCTGCGCTACTGTATCTTGTCTTCTTTGCTCCTCGACGGGGCTTGTTCACTCGTGTCTATGGTTGGCCTTTACCTGGTGTGTCATCTGGGGCTCTCCATATATATCTCATGTTCACATAGCTTCCTGCTAGTTTATGATTAGTTCGTCCTTGCAATAGCTTCGCTTTTACCCACTCATATTCAAACTCGATCAAGATCCAGGTCCACCGCTCATATACACATGGGCCGTCCCGGTTGTAGTCTTGCTCACGTATGCTTCCGCCTTGATTTCGCAGAGTTTTTTCTGTCGTCGGTACTGGATGATGTAGGGTGTCTCTCTCTCTCTCAGGTTTCTCGCATCGCATTCTCAGATTTGCTTAGCTCCAGGAACAAGTGGATCACGGCGTGGATCGTGTTTCTCATTGCAGCTAACGTGAGTCACGCTCTTAGCCTTTACAATGCATGCGTTTTTTTTTTGAAAACAGTGGCTGTAGATGCTCTGCATTCTGGTGGCCACCATCTATCTTACCCTCCATCCTCAAGATTTTGGGCCAAAGGTGCCTTTGATGCTGTGAGATTTACCTACTCTTGATCCAGTTGGTTGCCTTGGCTGACATTAGGATGAGTTCCACTCTGTGTGCGGCGACAGACTTGACGATTGCAAGTTCCTTGGCTTGGACATGTTTGCACATAGAGTCGTCTTATGCATCTACAAGAAAGTGAGCGTTTCAATCTCGACGAACGTGATTCCTTCGTTTACTTTCTACGACGGGATTAGTATACTACGGCGGGTCATGATACAAGCCTTGACTTGCGGTATCACGACGGCCATTTTCACAAGTCTCATGTCCATCTTTATGTTTTCTTTCTGGGATGGTGCGTGTGTTTTATGAGTTACTTACTATCCTCAGTTGTTAATCGCCATGGTGAATAATAGTATTCTGTTCCCTCTTTACTGTGCTCGGACGCATTTACAGCTTAACGGTTCTGATAACCGTTATTCTGCTCAAGGTTCTGAACCGTAGTGACGCATCGTCGAGTAGGATAGATGGTGATTTGGATTGCTCAGAGCCTACGTTCCTGGGTCCGATTTGTAAGCCCGTCGTTAGGCTGCTTTCTGGATAGTTTGATGGAATTGAACTTGTAGCTTCTATGAACACGTTGGATACCGAGACTGGCAAAGGGCAGTCGTCGACTAACGAGGTACGCTAATGTACACACACACTCTTCTGTCGTATATTTTTATTAACTGGATTTTCTTAGAGTGCAACCGTTGACCACTCAACTGAACCTCGATTTGCGAGTATATCAAATGGTCAATCTTTCATTCGTACTGTCTGATATGATAGAGCCAGCTCATCGATAGGAAGGCATCGATCACACGCTCGGGATTCATTTTCACATCATTCATATTGTAGAAACAAATTTGTCGTTAAGTTCATTTAAAAGATGTCATATCGTACGTATTTAAAAGCTTAGGCGTGATATAGAAATACCCCAGTTCGTATGTTTTCGCGATATTGCGGAGGTGCGGTCCGAAAGGCCGATCGCGTCCGGAAAAAATGTGTGGCAGTGCAAAAATTCAGGGATGAAGGCCAACTACAAGGTCGGCTCCATTCATATTTGAACTTCCCGTGCTTACCTGCGTTCTAGTTCTCGAACATCTGCGGAACTGTTTACCGGCAAGGCAATGTTCTATTCACTGCGGACGGCAATTCTTTGTTGAGTCCAGTGGGCAACAGAGTCTCCGTATTCGACCTAGTAAAGTGCGTGCTATGAAGGGACCTCGAACGTTGCTGACTCTTTGATTAGCAACAAGTCCTTCACTCTATCATTCGAAACTCGTAAAAATATCGCCACGATAGCACTAAGTCCCGATGGGAACGTTCTGATATCCGTGGACGAAGGTGTGTGTGTTTTTCCTTGTCAAGTTTGAATGATCCGGTTTGGACTGACCGTCGTAGATGGTCGTGCTCTGCTCGTGAACTTTCGAAAAGGAGTCATTTTGCATCACATCAACTTCCATAAGGCCGTCAAGGATATCAAGTTTTCACCGGATGGAAAGTGAGTCCACGTTGGGACGGGTAAAGAAGAAACTGGTGGCTGACGGAAGAATAAATAGGTTCATTGCCGTCACGCATGGTGCACATATCCAGGTATGGCGGACACCGAACCATCTCGCGAGAGAGTTTGCGCCATTTGCTCTCCACCGAACGTATACGGGACATCACGACAACGTTTTGAGTATCCAGTGGTCGTCGGATTCGAAGTATGTTGCGACTCACGCCGAAATTATCGCGAGAGACTAAATGGGGTGTTACTGTACAGGTGCTTCATCTCGACGTCGCGCGATATGACAGCCCGGCTCTACACTCTGGATCCTGTAGAAGGTTTCCGTTCAAAGACGTTCGCAGGGCACAGGGACGCTGTTTTGGCTGCTTACTTTTCTTCTGATGGACATGCGGTATGCCTTCGTTGATTATCAACGATAGCATAGAAGCTGACTGTTCCATTCAGATATACACAGTCAGCCGTGATGGTGCGGTCTTCACTTGGAAGGCTAAATTACCGGAGGGGTCTGACTCCGACGAAGATCAGCCTATTGCCTCCACCTCGAAAGGCTCTGGACTCCCTGCCAATTCAAATTCTATTATCAATACCCGCTGGGGTATCTTCGAAAGGCACTATTTCAATCAACCAGGGACCAGGGTCGTCTGTACGACCTTCCATGCACCTTCAAATCTTCTCATTGTCGGATTCTCTACCGGTATATTCGGCCTTTGGGAAATGCCTGCGTTTTCCAACATACACACCTTGAGCATATCACAGGAGAAGATCTCCTCTGTAGCTATTAATGCTTCAGGAGAATGGCTCGCTTTTGGTGCAAAGAAGCTTGGGCAACTACTGGTGTGGGAATGGCAATCCGAATCGTACGTCCTGAAACAGCAAGGGCACTATTTCGACATGAACACCCTCTCTTACGCTCCCGATGGTCAAACAATAGCAACAGGCGGCGATGATGGCAAAGTTAAAGTGTGGTCGATACATTCTGGCTTCTGCTTTGTCACCTTCACGGAGCACACTGCTCCCATCTCTGCCATATCGTTTGCAAAACAGGGCAGCGTCCTCTTTTCCGCATCATTCGATGGAACTGTTCGTGCTTTCGATCTCATCCGGTACCGAAATTTCCGTACTTTTACATCTCCATCACCTGTTCAGTTCTCTTCTCTTGCCGTCGATCCTTCGGGAGAAGTTGTAGCAGCTGGTTCGACCGACTCGTTCGAAGTATTCCTATGGTCCGTACAGACAGGAAAGCTCCTGGATATCTTTACTGGCCATGAGGGACCGGTTAGTTCGCTTGACTTTTCCCCCTCGGGGGAGAATCAGCTCGTTAGTGGTTCATGGGATCGTTCGGTGAGAGTTTGGAGCGTGTTTGGGAGGTCTCGCGCCGTGGAACCGTGGTCTGTGTCGTCGGATGTTCTTGCTGTGGCTTTCCGGCCCGATGGCAAGCAAGTTGCGGTTTCGACGCTTGATGGGCAGCTCACCCTGTTCGATGTTCAGGAAGGGAAACAGACGAATGTTATTGAAGGGCGGAAAGACATTTCCGGGGGACGCAAAGCGGATGATCGTACGTCAGCTGCTAATAGCACTTCTGGCAAGGCGTTCAACAGTCTCGCATATACCGCGGACGGCCGATGCATCCTCGCCGGTGGGAACAGCAAGTATGTTGTGCTTTATGATGTTAGGGAGGGCGAAGGGGTCATGGTCAAAAAGTTCCAGATCTCCCAAAATCTATCGCTTGATGGAACGGAGGAATTCTTGGACAGCAGGAGGGTCAATGAGGCCGGGATCAACGTCGATCTAATTGATGACCGAGGGAACGAAAGCGACCTTGAAGACCGGATGGACACTAGCCTCCCTGGGGTAACCCGTGGTGGGGATATGTCAAAACGGCGGTATCGACAAGAGGCTAGAACGAAGTGCGTGAGGTTTTCCCCTGCAGGTCGAACTTGGGCCGCTGCCTCAACCGAAGGTCTCCTTATCTATTCGTTGGACGACACGGTGCTCTTCGATCCATTCGATCTCTCCATGGACTTGACACCTCAGACAGTTCTCGATGTTTTGTCCAAGCGGGAGTTCCTCAAGGCGCTGATTATGGCGTTCCGATTGAGTGAGAAGCCTCTCATCCAGCGTGTCTATGAGAGCATTCCACGTGGGGATATACGCCTTGTTGCGCGACAGGTGCCAGTCATGTATGTTCCTACTTTGTTGCGCTACGTGGCAGAGCATCTTGAGCGGAGTCCTCATTTGGAATTCGACTTGCTCTGGGTGAACGCCCTGTTGATGGCGCATGGACGATACCTTAGGGATCGGTCTGGAGAGTACGCGAGCGTCTTTAGAGTCATTCAAAAACAGCTTGGCGAGTGCGAGCAGGCCATATCTAAGCTGTGAGTTTTCTGGTCTTTATATGACATTGCTTTATTTGTTCATTTGTTATTCAGATGCGAAGAGAACGTGTCAACGCTCTGCTACCTCATCGATCAATCGAAAGCCAAAGAGCTAAACGATGCGAAGATGATAGAAGTATGATGAATGGGGATGGGAATGCTTTTTAGTATGACTATTGTACATCCTGCTCTGTATTTCTGTTATACAGTTCCTTTTTCGTCTTTCGTCTCGTACAGGGTCCACCGCGAATAATTAAGTACTTTGGGAGTGGGGGTTAGGTTGTAAATCGAAGTACTTAAGTCTTCGAAGTGGGTGGTTCGACTACATCAAATCGCCAGTCAGTCCAACATCGCCGCGTTGAACATCAGGACACCAGACATACCGGCTTCTGCCGTTACGGGGTGCCGAAGCTCCATGTCATGGTAGCCCCACCAGTAGAGCAAGCCTGTGAGGCCCATCAAGCCTGCGACGCCCATGACCTGCAGCAATATCAACACAGGCGGCTAGCAAAGAGCACGGAGCAGCATACCACACTGTTGTTCTTGGGCTGGTTCATCATGAACCTCGGCATGTTGGCTCCACCAAAGCCAGTAGTTGCTGCTCGAGAAATTCTTGAGGGAAACATTGCTGTGAGGGGTATTAGTGGGTGGGAACGGTAGGAAGGAATGGTATATATATTTGGGCCATGGGTGATGTCATCTGCCTAGACGAACTCAATGGAATGGCCCCGAAGCTGTGAGACAGTCTATGACCAGGGCACGAGATGTACGAAGGAAACGTCAGGTGGGGGGACCCTAAGTCTGGACACGAAAACGTGCCGCCTGGCCAATGCAGTAATAGGAAGGGCCGACGCGCCTTAAGGGCGGGCGGCGGAAGGTCTGGATCCCAGATAGGATAATATATTTGCCAGTTGCCGACTCCGTGAGAATTTCTCATGAAAAGGGTTGTTTACGTCTATAGGTGTTGGTTGTCTAAGTGTGTGTATATACAATGCATATAATACAGTCATAAAATCTGGAGAAACAGTAACCGGTCATAGGCGAACCACCCAACCGGTGGTCCGATGTGCGTATCGTGCTGTATAAAGTGAACCTAAATTTTCATCTCTTAAGCTCCCGGTACCCAAGACCCTTCGAATCATATATAGCCTTCCCTAATGCAGAACTGCTCATGCCCGCTCTTTCCAAACCTGCTCAAGTCAACTGATTTACACCGCAGATGCACATCTCTGGGTCCGGTAGTAACTGCACAACCAGCATCATCGCAGCACCGTCCGTCGCGATACTGGGATGCCAAGATATCTTCTGCGCAGCTGGTGTCGTGATTGGTTTGTGGCTGTGATTGGTGAGCAGAGGCAGGATGATGGAAGAGCTGGGCTGTGTCAGGACGGAGGTCCCACAGCTCAAGAAGCAAATTTGAGGGGATTTCGGGGTCAACGACGCGCTCCACCAGAGATATAGGAGGAGAAAGGAGCAACTCCTGCAGAATGGGGTTGAACTCTTTAGTTTTTTGTGCAGAAATAATCAACGAACGTACCTTGCTCAACTCTTTGACAGCTAGCGGGGAAGCCCATCCTGAGACGGCTAAGTTCAGGAATATCGCGACGCACAGATATAGATTGTGTGAGGATGGCATGGGGAATGCAGGTAGGCGAAGCGAATATTTCGCTAGAGCTTTTCGAGGGAGGATGGGGGAGACGAGATAAGATGAGACGAGACGAGAAAGTGAGACGAGTTCTCCAACGTTTTATTATGATAGGCCACAACAGAGCTTCGCAAACTACCTAGCCAGTGGACAATGGTCGATTGGTGCAGAAGAAGGGTTCGTGTCTTGATGTGGGGCTTCTTACATTAATACTCAAGGTGCGGAGTGATACAGGGTATAACCTATTTGGAAGCACCAGCGGTAACCTTTCGTAAACGAAGTGCTTATTTACGAGTTGCCACGAAGGACGTCTGTCAAGTGACCAAAAACAGATAGACTAGAAATGAAAGTTGCTGTTCTTTGTGATGTGGCGACTGCTGAAGCGAGTTTCTTCGGGAGCCTCTTCTCCTCTGGCTGGCAGAATGGTGGGAGCGTAATGATTGAGAGATGTCTGGATATTCGCTATATGTTCAAAAGCATGTGGGTCAGACGTACAAGAAGCATGGAAGCGACTTGGGATGCGACATACGCTTACGGGCTTGATATAGTAGTGCGCAAAACAGCTAAACGCTGATGTGGAGACTCGGAGCCGTCCTATAGGGTGCTGGCTGTTCAAACCTTATGACCAAAAATATCAATATGGCTCGGCGAAGAAGCATCATTTGATTATCAGTTAGACCTGGGAGCAGAGGAGAGCATAGAGCAAGAAACATGCCAAAAGTCGTGTCATGGACTAGTACGAACGCGTCCTGAATATGCGGTAAACACCATTTATCGTCATAGAGAGATTTGTTGCTGATGGATAATTCAGTCTACGACACGATCGTTCCCCGCTACCGTGTATATAGTGTAATGCATCTTGCTTTACCGCATTTCTCAAGGAAGGGAAGACCTTGGGGTATTAACATTTATATTCGCGCCTCGGGGAGAAATATATACACAGCTGACGGCATGAATTAGCTCGGTCGAGACTACAGAAGGATACCCACCTATTAGCGTACTCGCCGAACCAATCATAGCTTGCTCTGGGCATTCTTGGAGAGATATTTCGAGTTGACTGCGACGACGTGATAGCCAATGACCGTAGCCATTGCCAGTATCCCCAGAGCGTTCGCCAGCGTATACAATGTCTGATGGGTCATCATTTTATGCTGAAGAATTCTCAGTATTTGTCCCCAACAACAGTAAAGAGACTTACCGAGGTATGGTCGAGGAAGTATGAGAAATACCAAGATGACGTTTGGCCACGTTTGAACGCTATTGTTTGGCTCTATTATGATCCAAAGCCAACCGGGACGGAACGGCGCAATGGGTGCGACCAGCACACTTACTTGACCATCGCCTACCATGAGAGCGACATTTATTCGTTATTCAGAAATGCCTGGGCGTGAGTACATAAAATTCTGGATTTGAAGAATGCTGACCCGAAGATATCTTTTGCAGCCAAGCGGGCATGGGTGAGCATGCCTCGACCAATAAGAACGATCCAAATTCATACTTTTTCTTGGTATAGAGTGCGTGGTGGGGTGACAAGCATGGCGGAACGAGGATGAGGGGTGTTTACCAGTACAGTACGTCACCCTTGGCAAGAATTCATTGGCGCGGACACTCACTCCTTTTTTTCTCGTTTCTTTGTCTATTTCTTTTCGGACATTTTCGACTCTCCTAACAGCCCTTTCGCCCTTCCAAGCAAAGGCAGGTCCAAACTGGGCACGTGAATATTTGTTCCAGGGCTACAGGCGGATAGCCGCAGAGGTTCCCTATTGGATCGTTCCTTTCGCCTTGGGTTCGTCGTTATCTTTTCGTCCTTCTGTTTTTGCTGATGTTAAGAAATTAGGTTACGGGATCTATAGATGGGCAAACAACTACACAGAGTACCACAACAGCAAGGCCGCCCATGTGGCAGAACACCATGAGTGATGGTTGAACTCGAAATACAAGTCCTAACGTGTTACGGATGTTTCCATCTTTTCTCACCCAGTCCAATTTACATTATATCGCCTAGGAACAAGAAGGGATTCGATTAGACGTTTGAAATCAAAAGATGTTCTCCAAATTTATGAAGTTCGCTTGCAGTGCACAGCTGTCTGAGCTGCCCTGCGGAACGTCGATATCTGTGCCAGGTAAACCCACTAATGCTTATCTTACCAGTACAGGGACAACGTCCGGTACTGCGGTTGCAATGGTACCAAAGATATGAGTGAAATAAGGTATCTAGGCGCGCTGCCCAACAATTGTTCACCTTGATGGGGTACAAGAACCTTCCAACAAGTCCGATCCCGGGGGGATGAACAATTGTTCGTACCTTGGACCAGAAAATTTACTGTGCACTCAGGTCCATGATGGTTTCAATTTTGAGTGGAACGCGCCAGCGCTTCCAAATGATGCATGGTACTGGAATCTACCGCCATAGGTACAATAACGACTGTAGCGTGTACAGGGAGAAACAAGATAGCGAGGAGTTTATACAAGACACATCACTCTGCATACACATATATGTGAAGAGAAAATGTTCGGGAACTAAAGATTAAGTCAACAAGGGCCGAAATCAGGGAAGTCTACAAATTGGGCATTCCCTTTGTCCAACTCAACCCACACACAAGACCATCTTCCAGCGTCTAAGGTGAAGTACAACATTCTTTTTTTAACGAGATGCATCATGATTTTGGTATCCTTGCATGCCGAAGAGGTGATAGGTCCTTTCAGACCTTGGTATCTGCTGATGTGTGGTCCCATTCCACGTTGCGCTTCACGGTATCTTGCATTTCATGAGTCTCGACCGTGACAATAACCTAAATCCAACGTCAGGTGCTGTCTGTACAGTGGAAATATAACTTACCCCGGATGCTTGAGTGCGATGTAGCTAAGGGGAAGATATAACAAATCAATTACGAGCACAAACAGGGACAGAGGAGGTTGTCAGCGACTTACTGCAGAGACGCCACCCGAAGACAGGCCATGACCATCGGATCGGTTGCTGAGGTCTCGCCGAATCGCAGTACGCGAGTTCAACGACGAGAGGACCGTATTGGCATAGAGTTTGGGTAAAATGAATGTGAAGGCTAGAGAAAATATTAAGACGCGAAGAAGTCAGAGCCCGTAAAAATACTTGCCGATGTGGTAAGGAGTGGTCTATAATATAACCAGCCGATTGTCAGGAACCGAAGAGGATGAAATATATCAAACGCGAACTTACGACTGTGAAGTACATAATGATATCGATAACGGCAATAACAGCTGTCAGGAGACCTGCCGATTCACAACTGTTAAGCGCCACAAAGGAATCGCCGACATATGAGCGAGCTTCTTACCATTTTGGACGGTCACTGGTAGACAAAGGAATATGAGGTCAACTATACAAAGGCAAGAAGCATAGAATGGACATACTGCGAATGATCCTATCCAAAACCTTGTCACTCGCCTCGAATCGTCCTTTGTGTTGGCGCAAATAGTACGTGAGGGAGAAGGCGATGATAATATCTGCGACGGCCGGCGGCAGAAGCCAGAAAATGACAACCACCTTGGCTTCGGCAAGGTTTTGGAAGGTCTTCAACGTGGCCGCAGCGTTAGTTCCAGCAAGTCCCCCACCTAGAATGTGAAATTGAGCACATAAAAATTGTTAGCGACGTTTTGAACGTACCGACTGCCATGAGGGAGCACAACATGACGAGCCCACTCAACCACCATGTCCCAGAGATTACATGAATTCGCCATGCGTAGTACGCCTGTACCATGGGTCCAATGAGGCCCTAGGATCAATATGTTAGTCACTGTTCAGACAGTGCCAAAATGATATCCGTTCTTACTTCGAATAGAGGATCTAGAGGCAATAACACGCATTCAGAACTGAATGAAAATGTTTCTAGTCACGAGTTACCTGTTATGAGAGCTATAGAAATAATTAGGGACACCACATGAGAACAAAGAGGGAGAATACGAGAGAGAAGACACGTACCCCAGTGGATAAGGCTGTACGGCTCAAAATTGCCCCAGTCGTTGATCAGCAGGTCGTACATCCTGTGTAGTGACTGAGCGGAGAATCACCGCCGAGACAGAGGCCATTTACCACCAAAGGAGAAAGAACGAGCAGAGGAAATCGACCGTGAAAATGGACCCGACATAGATGCGCTGCCAGAGAGGATCGCTGTACCCCCAGAATGTCAGGATATCTGACTGCGACGGCGAGACTTTACCGGACACTCACTCGGGAAACGAACTGAAGTAGTTCCATGTCTGTAAAAGCACGTCAACACTTACTCGTGTTTCAATGTCAGAGACGCATACCTGGACCACGATGATTCCGAACAATACCAAGGATATCCAGATGGCTAACACAGAGATTAGCGGGCGACGCGTTCTAGCACGAGGAAAAGGACGTACCAATCAAGAACACCCCGAAGGGCTGAGGGAGACCTATGAGGGTTTCTGTGGTGGTATCGGCCATGGTGGACACAGAGAGAGGTCAAGGTGGTGGTAGACCTATAAGCTGGGAATAAGATGGGCACGCAGATTAAACGACAGACAACATCAGGAATATGTCGTTAACACCGGTACTTAAGAAGCCCTACAAATGGAAATCCCAAGTTGACAGCTCCAAATGGGGTACCTTGTTTACGGACCCTGACTGAGGCATGAGTGGCCATGATTCTATATTCTGTGATGCTGCTACCTAGTTGCCTAGGGTCATAATTCGTCAGAAATTCTTATCACCGTGACGTCTGAGCTGCTGTAATCATGCTATCCCATAAAGGGGGGCCGTCGATACGCCTCTCGAAAGCAAGAAACTTCGTTTTCAGCGTCGTCGCAGCACTTCGGCGAAGGACAAGGCAATTGCCGATTGTATTGGAAATGTATTTGGCGGTTGTTGTAGGGTGTTGACCAAGAGCTCTGAGGGTACATGTTCTCTGAAATTTGCCTAGATTTCCTGTAACTGTGTGTTTCGGCTGCGAAGAGTCTTCTGATGCCAATGCTGAAATAACGGAACCTATCCCCACTCCTTCTGCTGACCTAGCGCCAGTACAGATAGGATCATGGGAGATAGGATTCCCAGCTACTAATCTGTTGTCGCGGCGAGAACGGAAACTCGTTCATGCCGTGAAAGAACCATTCAGAAGTCGCATGATGCTGTTCTTGCTTCGTCCTTGCTCTTGTTCTTGATGTCGCTACTAGTCTCTAGTGGCTCCTTCTCATTGCCGTTCTCTTGGGTTGCTCCTACCGTAAAGAAGCATAGCCCTGTTGACAATTTGTGCGGCCGAGGGTCTTCCAGGCGTCCAGGGGAAGCTAGCCCTGTCCGCCTCATACTTAGAGGGGATGTCTCTTTCGCAGGGCGGAAAGCATACGAAAAGCTCTAAACCACAACAGGCGGTTTCATTATGTCTCCCAGATCTTTGGTATGTCCCAATTTTAAGCGCTCCACACGACTTATATATTTATCCTTGTTCTCTTTCGCCCAAAGAAAAGATTAAGCGAAATCGTTCCCAGGAATAGGACTCAGCGAAAAGATCTTGCGTCCAACATCATCCCCATCATGAAATACACGACGTCAAGTGTCGGACCGAGTCACCTAATAAACCATTTGTCCGATTGAAGCTTACGAGTCAAATGCAGATGTCTTGAGAAGTCCTGCCAGTTGTTACCGCAATCGTGAACGGAAACACGTGTACGTTCAGAATTCGAAGAATCCACCAGGAGAAACTAAGGGAATACCGCAAAGTCCCTCAAAACTCAGTCCTGACATCAGCATGAATTCCCAATGCCGGTGATGTCCCTGGGTGCATATGGATGATGTTCCACAGGTTCGTTCATATATCCCCTTGTACTCCATGTGTTATGAAATGTTTATCGCAGCGTCTTCCTAGAACCCATATAACACCTCCGTAGATGATTCTATTGGATCCAACTTGGCCTTTACGCCAACCAAGTCTATACCTGCCACCTAACGGATTTATCGATGTCCGCCTCAGTGTCCTTTGACTACGTCGTTGTTGGGGGCGGGACCGCCGGCCTGGTTATTGCCACTCGCTTAGCCGAGGATTCCAACGTCTCTGTCGGCGTCATCGAAGCTGGAGAGGATCAGTCAAGTCGTCCTGATGTTCTCATTCCTGGTACCGTTCTTCCTCCTCCCGACAGCGTATAGCTTCTGACGCGTCTTCTTGAAGGAATGGCGGCTATGCATCTGAGAGGTCCTTCTGATATGGACTGGAAGATGTACACTACTCCCCAGCCTGGCGCAAAAGGGCGTAGCCTCTGGCTCCCCAGGTAAGTTGCAGGGTTCTGATATTTAATTTTTGGGGGTCTGACGCATCGCTTCAGGGGAAAGGTCATCGGTGGATGCGGTACTGTGAGTTAATTATCAGCGTAAATTGCAGGATTGGTCTAGACTGATGTCTTGTCATCAGACAAACATTGTCGCGCTTGGAAAGTAAGTCGCTCCGACTTTTTCGTATAGCGCTTCTGAGCTGGACGAAATTTTAGGGGTAACATTGCAGAGTATGACGGTGAGCTTGAAGAGTGCGACGGTCACAAATCGTATGCTAAGAACGTTAAACCCAGCGTTTGAAACATTGGGCGCGACCGGATGGAATTGGAAAAACTTGATTCCCTATTTCAAGAAGGTACGCTGTCGTCTCGGCGACATTACATCCGTTAATGCTGTCATTCGCTAGTCCGAGACCTTCACAATCACAGAGAAGCAGTCCGCCGAGACTGGGATCAAGTTTAACCCTGAAATCCACGGTTCAAGTGGACCTATTCACAGGACACTCTCCAGGTGGTCTAGCAACATTCTCAAGCCTCTCATTGAGGGATTTGCATCTGTCGGCGTCCCCCTTAACACCGAATACGTGAGTTTTCGTCGTTATCGTACCTTTTGACCCCACGACTAAGTATTTGAAATTTCCTCCTAGTACGATGGTTACAGTGGTGGTGTTTACCCAATGCAACTATCTGTACACCCAGAACATTGTGTCCGTAGTTCGGCGGCTTCTGTGAGATTTATGCTTGGTCACTTATCAATCGCTTTGGTATTGACGGAACGCCACAGGAATATTACGGCCCGAACAAACAGAAGAGTAACTTAACACTGATCACTGGCGCAGAAGCGACACGCATCCTTTTGAAGACCGATGAGGCTTCGGGCGAGATCATCGCTACTGGCATCGAGTACTCAAAGGGCGGGGAACTTCTCACCGTGTCCGCGAACAAGGAGGTCGTCCTGACATTAGGTTCGTATAGTTGCCGCCTTGATTCATTGTCGCACTCAAGATTCGATCAGGTACCATGAAGACACCGCAGTTACTAGAACTGTCGGGCATCGGTGATAAAAAGATCTTAGAAGCCCATAACATTCCGGTTGTGCTGGACCTCCCCGGCGTCGGGAACAACTATCAGGTTAGTGTCATCTCGTACGGTCATGACATGATCTGACCTTTTGCCAGGACCATTATACTTCCGCTTTCATTGCCGAGATTGATCCCAAGTATGAATCGATGGATATAATGATGGACCCACAGCAAGCTGCTTTGGAATTCCAGCTGTAGTGCGTAAATTTTCTGCTCGTCTGCAAAAACTCCGTCATAACCGCGATTTTCTTTAGTCAAGAGAAAAAACAAGGCCGATTGACCTCTAATGGGCCCGGTCTTTACTCATTCATTTCGGCTCAGGCTTACATGTCTGAGGAGGTCGTGGAGGAGATCACAACAAAGGCGGATAAGATGGCCGACGTATCTTCTAACCCGACCTTCAAGGCACAGGCAGAGTGGCTCAAACGTTCCAACATTCCCGACCTGGAGTACGTTTACCTTCCACATGTTTTTTTTTTCGTCTTTCTGACAACATGTGCTACGAACTCCAGATTTGCAACGTTCAATGGATATATGCCAACCGGGACTACAATGCCCGAGCCTGGAAAACACTACGTTTCATGGTTGCTTGCCGCAGCGCATCCTTTCTCTCGTGGCACAGTGCACCTCAATTCTGCGGATCCTCACGCGCCACCCGTGATCGACCCCCACATGTTCGAGGAGGACATCGACGTTCAGATCCTCGCTGAAGGTCTCAAGTTCGCACGCAAACTCATCAAATCGGACGTACTCAGCACGGTCATCAAAGGCGAGATCTCTCCTGGAAAGGACATAAAGTCCGATGAGCAGCTCCAAGACTACGTGCGGAGTACCGGCATGACAGTCTATCATCCTATCGGCACCGCCTCTATGCTCCCTAGAGAGGATGGAGGCGTTGTGGATGCCAATGTCATGGTCTATGGTACCAAGAACTTGCGGGTGGTGAGCATGAAAATTTATAGTCTTCAATTTACAAACTCTTATGGTCGCGACACGCTATTCTTCAGGCCGACGCCTCAATTATTCCTATTCACATTGCCTCTCACCCCCATGCGACTATCTACGCTATGGCGGAGAAGGTCAGTGTTGAATTAAATGTCCGTGATGATCCCAAGCTGATTGAAATCCTTCACAGGCGGCGGACATTATCAAAGCGGCGGCTTAAAACGTTCGACAATGTGGGTTGTAGTAATATATTTTTCTATGTATTTTGTAGATAGCATATGACCAGGTAATTGGTCTGGGATCAATGCTGCAGATGGAACGGAATTAATAATTTTATACCCCCATGCAGTTAGCCATAATGGCCTTACGCTTGGGCTTTTGAGACTCAATACACTGGTGCGACGATCGCGTAGCAACGGGATGATCATTCAGAGCAAGACATCTACAATGAGCTAGACGGGAAGAATAGAAGTCGAAGCAATATAATTTAAGTCGTAACAATAGTCCGGGTGGAGAACTATTACTAGCAAAGTCCAAATCTTGTGTGCTTGTGTATACGTATGGTACCATGTAGATGATGATCTGGGATCACGTCGATCATGAACAGAGATCTATATGCATTAATACAGTATGAATAAAAGAAGAAACTTCTACACCATGGTCGATAGTCTTCATCGAATAAACATGCTATGCAGCAGTGCAAATGCGCATGCGCCAGCACACACCATGAAACCAAGGGGATACCCATTAGGATTCCCCTCAATACTAACAGACCAGAGCTAAGAGACATATCAGCATCTCATTACGGGACGTAGACTAACCGAGTAAAAAAAACGCACATATCCACCCAATACAGGACCCAAACACCGAGCAAGACTGACTATACTCTGCGCTATACCATTGGCGTACCCGACGGCACTCGGTGGCGTCACTAAAACCCATTCATCGGTCAATAAAAAATGGCGTTGACAGCATGATGCGCACTATAATTCAACAGGATAGAGACCGCAGTATACGCAAAGGTGGAACCGCAGAACCGTAGTGCACTAGAAATGCTTCATTAGCCAAAAGGGTAGTTTTTAACTTCGATTTATAACCTACGTGCTTATGGCAAGCCCAGTCATCAGAATGAAGTTGCCGTCATCCTCCTCGCTAGCAAACGGTACACGATAAAGTACGACCGTAAGATAAGATGGGATAAACAGCAAGGAACCAAGTCGGAACATGGCTAGATGGGAGAAACGTCCTCGCGGCGGCCTATGCTTGATATCAGTACCTGGCTGTTTGAATCCAAGACATGAAACCCACCCAATATTTCTAAATGAATGTACAATCAGTCCGAGATTCACTGTAACACAATGGTAACGTACGGATAGAGGTAAAACTGGTATGCAATCTGGCAGAGAGACATCAATGCAACTGTCGGAGACCTGTCAGACTAGAATGGTCGTCGAGGAACTATAGACTCAACTAAGCTGTGCGAAGTGTCCAGCATTGAGATTCAGGCCTCCAGAATCATAATCGCTATCCGAATAGTAAGTTAAGACGTTGCTCCTTAATTTATCTATCTGACGACTCACGTTACAAGATACGACATGAAGACCTGATCGTGTGTCGTAGAATGAAGTGCCAGCAGACCATACTGCACTATAATCATAACGGGCAATTGAGACGACAATGAAGCCGGTCTCTCTGCCAGGGACTCCAGATCGACTTGGTCATTTATCTGCGAAGTCCTCCTCGATTCCGCGATAGGCGCGAGGGAATCAGCACCAGTGACCTCGGCCGCTGGAGTAAGTAGTTGTTGTGCATCCAGAACAGCAGCCGGAGGCTTAACACCAGAATGAGAGAATATGGAAGGAGCATTGGAGAATCGACGGGATATGTGTGTACCTTCTAATGGCTGAGAAAACGAAGCCTGGCGTTGAGGAATAGGCCAAGGGCTGGAAGGAAGGCGAGGCGAACCAAGACGAAGGGATCTGATAGTCCCGCGTGTATTAGAAGAACGACGTGCAATGGGTGTCGCATTGGAAGCTCGACGACTGGGGCGCGTCGGCGTCGAGATAACAGATGCAGATATGGAATCGTCATCGACAGGAACATGCTCCACGTTTTCTTCCACATCCAAAGCCTCCTCACCGGAATCATCATCAGATCCCATCTCAGTATCACTTTCGAACGGATCCTCGTTGTCGACATTCATTGCAGCAGCGACCCACAGATCCGCGATGTTAGTAACCGCATTCTCATTGGCCATAAGCAACCTCTGAGCAAAATTAAGGTCATTGCTTTCGCTAGCTTGTGATTCTCGGTTTCCGTCAATATTACTTCCTCGTCTTCGCCGCAAGGAGCTTGTCATGCTCCCGTGTCTTGCTCTCACAGTCGCTGTCGCATTGCTCACCAACCTGTTCCTATAGCTACCGTACCCATACGCAGAACCATTAATGCGGCTTGTCCTGGATGCAGTTCTTGATAATCTCGGTCCCGCAGCCAGAGGTACAGGGGGTTGTGAAGCTGCGGACGAACCGCCGTTCAAGACAGTTCTGTCTTGTGCATCATAAACTCGGGAGGCAAAGTAGCCAGAGAGCTTTTGGGAAAGTTTTTTCCGAATAGATCCCGTAAGCGTAGTGGGCTCCCGGTCCTCATCGTCAAAGATTGGGCTTGGTGGAATGGATTCTTCCTCTGGGATTGGTGGGTGCATATCAACCTTCTCAGGCATGAGGCGAATAGCCCCTTCCCTAGGCCCGCCATCGGGGCCCAGGAAACACGCGAGAACGGAACCTGAAAACGAGTACGGTCATGAGGTGTCCACACGCCAAGAAAAAAACAATCGAACCTGTAAAGGTGATCGCCGCCGCCATTGCACACGGTAGAAGATAGGGATAATTTACGAATAAAGGGAAGGAGTCAAACGTTCCGGGCCACTTCAGGGCTGGGCTTTCGACTAACAAGTCCCGTTAGATGGGTATCAGCAGAATGCAGAGTAACTGACAAGTTCCTCCGATTATGGCCCCGGCCACACCACCAAAACCCCAGCAAAATCTGCATAATAGTTGGTATTGTATTTCATAGCAAACCGGCGTCTCGGGAACACGCACCCCAGAATAGCGTAAGCTCTACCTTCATTGCTTGCATCGGTTACGAAAGAGATAGACCCTCGAGCAACGCCGACGGCTCCGGCGAAGATACCTTGCAATAACCTTACGCATATGGCTTGCTGCAAACTAGTGCAAGTCCCGAAGATAGCACAAGTAATGGCACTACCGAGGAGTGATATCACTAGAACCGCTCTTTTCCCGTGCTTATCAGCCACGGTAGCCTGGTGGATAGAGGAGCACAAGGACTGTGAACAAGAAGGTGAGTGCGCCACTGGTGAATTGGACGTACCCAAAGCAGTGACGTGAGGAACTGAGTCAGGAAAAAAGTTGATACTACAAGCGTTTAGTGAGTTATTCTGCGAGCATCATTAGTAAAGACCGAAGTATACCTAATACGCCCGTCCAAAAAGCGATGTCAGCCTCATCAGTGAGCAGACCGAAGCCTAAAATCCTCCGTTAGATTGACAAAGCCGCACACCGGATCTGACTAGCCTTTAACCATGAATAACAAGAATGGGGTCGACACGTTTGCAGATAAGAATTCTCCCAGCATGGTCTACGGAACGCAATAAGATAATGAATAGGAAAATTGCGAATGACGACGCACGATGGACAGAACAATCATGGAGAGTATTGGCAGTGGCGTCTGATACACTTCCCCAGCAGGCTGCATTACCGTGGGCACCGGTGGCCTCTCCGACGGAGCTGGCGACTCTGCTCCTGCCCTCAATCTCGAAGCGAAACTCGGTCGACGCATGCTGTTGCCAAACGAAATTCGACCAAGAACTCTGCGCAAAGATGACCCGTCGCGCTGTGGTGTATCATTCTCATCATCCAGGGCGGATTCGTCTGCGCCAAACGACCTGTGTGGCTGCAAAATCCGGTTTGCTTGAGGTGTACTCATTGCGCACAGCGCAAAGACAACGACTACGTCAACGGTAACGAACAGATTTGGACAAAATCGGGACCAAAGTTTTTGCCCCAAATGTTGATGTAATTACATCATTCCTGAGAAAATGTCTCAGTATCATTCTGTCCTGTATAGGCATGGAAGCAGCCACCAACGCGGCGGCAACGCATTTTCGAAAACTCCTGAACACTAGCGGATGGTTGGCGCAAGACTCGATACTGCGGAAAGTGCGCTCAAAATTTCCAAAGAGGCCTGCCGCCGGCTACTTGGAAATGAAATGTGGCTGTGTCGACGGTTGCTAACGTTAACGTTCCTGAAAGGGACCCGATATGTTTTCTTCACGTTCAGGTTGTTCTGTTCAAACTTCTCTGTTTCCATTCTGCTGTGCGGTCTCGTCGGTACCGAATCTCGGGCCGCCCCTCATGTGAAGATCAATCTATTATTCATTATCAGTGACTGATGGGTTAGAAACAGAATTCAAAAGCAGGTCTATCATGTTGCTTCATGCCGAGGAAAAATGTGTTTGTCGAAACGATTATGATCATTTCTATCCCCGTCAAGTTTTTAACCTAACTATTATTGGTTACACGTGCTCATGCCCTTTTTTCTTCGCGTAGAATTTCATTATCCAGTGGAAGTTGAGTGGAACCTGAATTTGTCCGAGTTAGAAATTGAATGAGGTGTCCATGGTCTCTGACCATCGAGCCCAACGGCGGTGAACAACCTGCGCTTCAACTATCACACCGGGTAAACCATTCCCTATGCGTATGTGGCTCTCCCGCCAAACCTGTTAGAGTGGAGGAAAAGTCGATGGTATTCGAGTCTATCTCGTACACGTCAGGCACATCTTCATGCAACATCAGTGTCTCGCGTTCGTTTGCAGTGCAAGTCATTTCTTACCTGATCTCTACCGTAACGCTAGCTGGCAAAAGGGCGGCACTTGCCGCACCAAAACGGTGACATCGAAAGGGCGGGTAGCAGACGGATCATCGGGTTACGTCTAAAAAGTGACGCCTTAGGACCGCCTCAGGCGGCCTCGGACGACGTGGAATATTGCTTTCCGGCAAAATACCGAATGTTTTCCCGCTGAGCATACTCCCGCCGTCCCTAAGCGCCGACGTCGAGTGTCTAAAAGTAATTATTCAGTATATCGAAAGCATAATGGAAAGGATCCGGTGAATGCAGCCGAAATATGTTCACTGAGTCAAAGTCCCAGTGTTGACTGACTTCTTCTGCTAGTAGTCGGACCATATCTACAGTACTTGTTTCTCTGCGAATGTCACCCCGACGACACTTTCCCATTACTAGGGTACCGTACCTTCCACGCCTCGCAGAATCGCCAGCGCGAGCGCGAAAACTATCCGAGGAATATTTGTAAGGCCCGTCCCGCGTTGTCGCAAATGACACGATTCGCACGGGAAACTATCTCCATTGCATCATACTGATGGCCCCAAGAAGAGTAGAGTTTCTGCGCAACGGTTGGAAAGGCTTCCGGAGCGGTGATTGTGGTTGGGTTACCGCATGTTCTGTTTTTTCGCGATCTATGGCGACTTGACTGGAGTAAAAATCCAATCACTGTGGCAAGATATGTCATGGTAGCTCTGCATTCTACATCGTGTTCACGGGTGCAAGGCGAGGATCCTTTCAATCCGCCACCCCCGCCTGCCTCCCCGCAAAAAACGGTTGAACCCAATCAGGAAAGTGTTGGCGTGACCAATCATGGGCCTGGGAAGACGGGTTGGTCGGTCACATCTGGTGCGGGATCAATTGCTCGCCCATCTATCATGTTTCCCCGTCGCAGTAGCGATATCTGTTTTTCCATCTGTTTTGCCTTCATTTCTTCGCCAACATTTGGAATTTTTCCATGTTCTACATGACAAAGCAATGCTGCTGTGCCTACGGAGCAATTGGCGCCCATCGCAACGCGGCTACTACTGTTACAGGTACGGGCACCTAACTGCGCGGCGGCTTGGTACATGTTGCAGCTCGAGAGTCAGGGTAGAAGATCTCCCGTCACTCCTGGATCTCTGGACCGCGTCAAACCTAATGCTCTTCATTTGTCTCGTCGATCTACTGGATCTGTGTGAATTTTCACTTCCAGACCTAGTCGACTAATTATTTCGGTAATGATTACTGGCTTCCCCCTTCAGTACTGGAGTCAAAACGCTTCGTGCAGGCAGGACGATATTTTCGGATCGGAAGCTAATTCTCGGGACGGTGCCTTTCTCGTAAAAAGCTGAGGGAGGCAGGAAGGTATGGTTCTAAAATAGAAATCTACCAAAAGTGACCAGTATGGCCCGGATTTGAATCTGTCCGATCACATACCGGCCATATAAAAGGTCAGTGAACACTTGCTTTGTCTCTACCGTCCATTTCTTCTTCCTGCTCTTCGCATTTTTCCCGCTTTCCTCATTTTCTTATCTGTTTTCCTGTCTTGCTTTCTCCGATGTCAGTCGCGTCTTCCATGCAGGCACCCACGCCTATGCCTACAAAATTCATCCTCCCCGACCTCGTCTCGCACTGTACCTTTGACATCAGCGTCAGTCGGTACCGAAAGCAGATCACATCAGAGACCAAGAAATGGCTATTCACCAGCGGCAATCTGATGGGACAGAAACGCGCCAAATACCACGGTTTGAAGTGCGGGTTGCTCACTGCAATGTGTTACCCCGGAGCGGCGTGCCCCCAGATCAGGGTCTGCAACGACTTTCTCACATACCTATTTCATTTGGACAACCTTTCGGACGATATGGACAAAAGCGGGACCCAAACGACAGCGGATGTTGTTCTCAACACCCTCTACCACCCACATTCTTATCATTCTCCCACTCGTGTTTCCAAGATGACGAAAGAGTATGTCACCTTTCCATCCGGTTCTACACGCCGTGGCGTTGACATATGATTTTTAGCTATTGGCGACGTCTCATCCAGACGGCTTCTCCAGGAACGCAACAACGCTTCATCGAGACTTTCGACTTTTTCTTCCAGAGTGTAACGGAGCAGGCTCACGATCGGCACACGGGTGTTATTCCTGATCTCGAATCTTACATTGCCCTTAGGCGAGACACATCTGGTTCGTTTATCTCATGATCAGAACATTACAGCGTCCTAATATTGCTCGCAGGGTGCAAGACATCTTTTGTTCTGATCGAGTACGCCTACAACCTCAATATCCCGGACGAAGTAATGGACCACGATCTAATCCGTGGTCTCGGCGAGGCAGCCAATGATCTAGTAACATGGTCTAACGTATGTTTTTCATCCCCGAGCCTGAATCCGAACACGCGTAACTGATAGATGGACATGCCTCTTTAGGATATTTTCTCATACAATGTTGAGCAATCCAAGGGCGATACCCACAACATGATTCCCGTTGTTATGAATGAGCAGGGGCTAGACCTCCAATCTGCGGTAGATTTTGTGGGAGAGTTGTGCAAGCAAGCTATCGACCGGTTTAACTACGATAGAACGCAACTTCCCTCTTGGGGCGAGCAGATCGATCGTGAAGTTGCCATATATGTGCAAGGATTAGCTGACTGGATTGTCGGCTCTCTCCACTGGTCTTTCGAGTCCGAGCGATACTTTGGAAAAAATGGCCGCCAAGTTAAGGCGAGCCGAGTGGTTACACTCTTACCTCGTCGATCGTCGTATGTTTGATTTTTTGTTCGAGTTCTCCAGCGGTCTAATGCCCATCTCACAGATGATCATCCCCCTTTCGTGCAACCTTCACTTATCTTATAATTTGTTCTCGCCAACTTCCGAGTTGTATTGCTAACCGATCCATCTCCGACGCGCGAGACACGCTTCACGATATCTTATTATTCACCACATCTACTATGCTCACGCTCATTGGCGTTTTCCGTTATCCAATATGCTGTACTTGTACATTTCATCATCTTCTCTGCTTCTCCTTGTACGCACGGACTACACGTTCCTTTCATCGGCTTATTTTTCTCTATTATCTTTTACAATATGCACATTAAAGTGCATCGCTATCGTATTTGCTATCTATTCAATTATCCACCCTTATGTTATTTCTCATGCGTAATTGACTTGCGCATTGCTTTGTACATAGCACATATGTAGTTACTACATACAAATGGAATACAAAAACTCGGTTATCTTTGGTACAATTATAGTACCATTATGCTTAGCTTGGTTCGTACGTCGGCACCGCACATGATCGTTGAATTTATACAATAAGATGGTGAAGCGATGCCTTGATACCGTCGTGTTACAGTGGCAGGGTGAGTGAATTGCCAAGCAGTGCAACTAAATAGGTATCATAACCGCTGTCGTATCATAGATGGGATCAGCACGCAACTGAGACAAGGAAAATCTCAGGATTGCCGGCTCCCGACATATTGTAGGCAGTAAGCCGTTGTTGTGATTTCTGTTGATGAGCGTGGAGCGACTTGTAGAAAGTGATAGCCCAGGAAAGGAGTTTCGCCGTTATTTGCCACACTTGATACCGTCAAGCCGGATCCCATCAGAAACTGGGAGTTGACGGATGGGAAGGTCAAACTCGTCACAGAAATGTCCTGAAGAGCCGGGGAGGGGCGTCTAATAATCTCTAGGAATCCGCATCCCCATGAACTGAAGGGGTGCGAATAGCTTCGTCTTTAATGAATGCGAAAAGCGGCCTGCTAGATCCACAGTAAAGGTATCATTTGCCTTCCATGACTGGTGACTCAACGGCTGTGGATGAATCGTGACGGCGATAGCCACGGGGATAGAATGCCATCTTTGGAGTACAAACAATAGCTGTTTGGGAACGAAAGTTCGCTTTCACTGGAGAAGGAGCCTCAACTTCTGAGAACAGAAAGCGATATACAACAAAGGAATCCAGATACGGCCGTGCTTTCGTCGCTTAATTGAATTGCTTGTGATTCGAGTTAGCGCCTCGGACTTCCTGTTTCCAGGACCAATTAGAGACGTTGTACGACTTCGAGTCTGACTGGTCCAATAATTCAGCCAGTACTCCCGAATCGAGACGACTTAACGGCCGGCAGTTTATCCCAGATACGAGTACGACGGTTGTACAAAGTATATTGCAGATGTCGGAACCAAATCCACAGCGGCAAGACGCGTGATGGCCGGCTACCGGGCTCTCTCGTTCACCAAACCCTTCAAAAGGCCATGTGCTCATATGTATAGGCTGCTGAAGCCAATCCAATATATTTTCGATAACTAATCAATGACCCTCGCCGCCCGCTATTAAAGTTATGAACGGCGACAATATGAGGGATCGACACAAGGGGCCGCGAAGATGTTGAGTGTCCTCGTTGCAGGTACCAAGCAGGAACTTCAGGGAACCTCATGGCGGAAGAATTATTTGGCCTCATCCCGCGCACCAGCCCCGTCCAGATGTGGATTATTCGGGGTCCATTTCCACAGAGAAACTCGCGTGGTATACATCCGCGAGGCTGTCATGCTCCCTGTATCACGGTACCGAGGAAGAATGAAAGGGGCATCTTGTATTCTGCAGACTTGCGCAGTAACGGGATCTGGTGGGATAACGACCACAATATTGCAGCTCGGTGGTTATAATATACGCAGTTTAGGTGCTTAACATTGTGTACCCGTGTGCCCGAGTGCCTTGCGTCCATGTCGGATTTTATCCTTTTCCAACCTGTACCGTGGTAAAAAGCATGTAAAGAAAGAGACCGGTTAATAAGTGCAGATTCTGTCCTGAGAGCTCCACCTTCGTTTTTCAGTTGTCCGTGTTGTAACTTGCGCCGAATACTATTTTCGACTACAAATGTCGCACACCGCCGCCACCCTCGCAACATGGCCGTTTGGGCCGCTCAATTTGCTGAGCGGCAGCCCAGGCCTGCGATTCTTCGCGCAGCGGCATACGACGGCCACTGTGTTTCATCACATAGACATTCTTTCACGGCATGGGGTCAAATTTGAAGAGAAGAAAAGCCCGTTGGTGCAGAATCTAAGGCGGAGACGGACAGAGGTACCGCGGATCACTCAGCGAGAAGCAAAGGGGGCGGCTCCGTGTGACATGGTTGACAAACAATCATCTGTATTGCGCACAACGAACGTAGTAAGCACTTTTTACGATGAACCTCTAAATGGCCGTGGACAAACTGGCCGTGCTGAAATATGACGCCTGTGACTAGGAACCGTAAGAATGGTATACGGAACTGAGAAGGAAGCGTCCGCGACGTGGGCACTTTTCAACGCCTCGGCGACAGTACAACCTGGATGGCTTGTAGAAAAGCTTGAGCTTAGCGCGGTCTAGTCCTCCAATGACCTATTCACATGTCCCCATATGTTCTCTGAGCCTCCGCGATTCACATATTTCAGAGCAAATAAGGCACTTGAGGTAATTCATTGCTTCTTCCCTGTAGAATTCCTGAAGTCGAAGTTCGACAGGCCTTCAAGTCTTTCGGCTTCATACTTGTCATCATCACCCTCGACCAGGCGAAAATCTTGTGCCGCCTTCACATGACGTGTACGAGTTTTGGGGACAAATGAACAAGATAACAGGTATGAAATGAGAACGTGGAGGGGTCACGCACCATTTGCTGCTATCGCATAATTGGTCTTATTGTTGCATTGTGGATACTAAAGCTAAGGCATTCCAATAAAGGATGTAGGAGATTCATTTGTGTGTAAGTGGCGACCGAGGGGTCAAATCCACAAACAGCCACCATAGACCGCGCAGCATCACATGCCTTGGGGTCAAAATGAATCCAGGTCGTTGTGTTAGCCCATGGGAGATCTTGTTCCCCGCAAGGACACTGGGACCTGCGATTTGATATCTCATTACATTCGTGAACGGAGACCTTTGGATACATTACTGTTGTCTGCATGCCTGACACTGGAGAGTACTCATGGCTAGATAAAGTTCAGAGTCTCCAACCCTTCCTTGCGTTGCCTGTCGGAGTATACCCAAAAAACTAGCATGTGATTGTGATTTCCATCAGGAGTGGAGCGATCGCGGGAGCAAAACTATTCCTCGTCAGCCGTACGTCGAGAGGCATGGAAATAATCCTCTTGAAGTCATCTATAGACACGAGGGTTACCCAATCAGGAACCAAAGTTGTTGATTGCGAGATATGGTGTCTTTTCAGGGCGTCTGTCAAGTCGGACCGCATTAAAGTATTCAGATACTAGACGCTCATCTCTGTGCCGTTCAAGGGCAACAAGAACAGGCTTCATGGTTGACCACTCTTTTTTAAGATTGGGCGCCAGTGTAATTGCTTCCAACTAAAACTTCAGCAACAGACCTTTATCGGTAAGTGACTCTGGCCTATTTACTAGTGTGTGCCTCTCTATTAAGTTGGTGCGCATCAAACCAAGGTCGTTCTGCCGGCTGAATTAAATCAGCCTTAAGTAGACTCTGATGAAAGACCTCAATGAAAGAAAGAAGATTGAGTACGAACTCACTCAACGATGCGTTCCTCAATTATTCGCCTTCTCTGGGAAGCTTTATGCCCTTCTTCATGATCGAAAAACCAGCCGCGGGCCATGCTAACAAGCTATGCATTCAATAAGTCATTAAGCACAGTTTCTGAAAATCCCTTCTGCTCTTCTCGATCAGTCAGAGAAAGCGTAGGATCGAAGGCGACAATCTTTTTTGTGTCCGGCTTGGGAAGTGGTAAATTACAACGGGAAGAACCTACGACAGAACTAGAAAATATATATCACAAAGGAAGGAATGAGCACAGTCACCGTTGGTCAGTCATATCGAGATGCAAGTTGGTACTTCAAGTCGAGACCGGATCTGATACTTATGTCATGGGAGTTGATGATTGGAACCCTGACCGTGGTTGAGGAACACTGAACACGCGCAATAGAATAGGGAATGAACCTATTGAGGTAAGAACATAAAATACAGGGTGAAGAAGAAAACCGATCGCAATCAGTTTCCGCGGAAGTATCTAAGACTACAGATAAATAATGTTACATAGTGCATAATCCGCCCGGATTACAATGATCTTCGGTAAGTAGGGAAAGCTTTAGAATTATATTTTATACTGGTACCTGTGTTGAGCGCGATACGGTAAGTATGATTCCATGGTAGATTAGTGCTTTAGTACTCACTAGTAGGGTACTGCGAGCCATAATCTTGATCTTTCTGGCCCTATAGACAATTGACGCTCTGAATTTTATTAGCCTTGGAATTGCACAGAACAGGCCTTTCACAATGAATATCTGACCAAATCCCCGGATTTTTCCCCAATGGCACGCTATTAGTGAAGGAGGGACTCAACGACGGTCCGAGAGCAGTCCGGTATAAGAAACCGGTCATGATTTGTTTATGTAACATATTCGGCACTTTCCACTTTCCCACGATTCACCGTTCATTAATTGCATTAACTATTCTTCGTTAGGAGTCGTCATTTCTCAGAATTCCTGCTCATTAACGTGTTTTATTCGTCGCAGTAACTTTGCAATATAATTTGTACCTTTAAATCCTATTATAACTGGAAAGGTCTCACTTGTTATAGATGATGACGATAGAGATCGCCGCCCAACCCCAGGACTGCATCTAGTATGACATATATTGAACACTTACGAAGGTTTCTGGTCTGCTTCGCTTTGGTCGCCAACATTGCATAGGCATCTAGCTTCCTTTTATGCTTTCTTCAGGTGAGCTTTCACAGGTTCTGGGGTTCACTGAAGCTTGTCTATCTCTGCCCCAAGACACGGACCACACATCGCTTTTTAGTATGACAAATTTCAATTATCGGAGCTTAGTGGTAGGTAATATCTGTATTGCTTGCGCGGATACTACGTCAGCCCGTTGACCTTCGTTTTTGTACTCTCTTGCTCTATAAGAGAGCCAACAGCAACATCATACATCGTCTTTTCATTTCCATCATGTCCTCTAGTTCAAAGCTAATTTTTGTGAGTATTCCCCATCTGACTGACCCCTTCTCCCGAGTTGTCGTATATCTTACATGTTAAACAGGTCACCGGGGGTACCGGTTTCATCGGATTCCACATCTTGACCCAGTTGCTGGATAAGGGCTACTTCGTTAAGGCGTGCGTATTGTTTATCTAAGGTTTCATTCTTCTAGGAACTATCGTTACTTATTAGTGCGGCTCGAGGACCGAAAGTCAACATCCTGAAGAAAGCTCTTTCCGTTAACTACGGTGAGAAATTCGAAGTTATTGAGGTTCCCGATGTCTCTTCGGGTGATTTAAGTCAACATTTAAAAGGTAAGCTCCTTCATGTGTCATTTTATATTATCCGTTCTCAGATTCCCGTAGGAGTAGACGCTATCATTCATTCTGCAGCGCCTCTACCAGGTCGGGTTGACCCAGAGACAGCTCTTCGAGTGAGTGGTCCGTACTTTGACGCATCGAGTCTGCTGACACACCCGACGTTACAGATTAGTATTGATGGCTCTCTTCACATTATACGCGAGGCCGTAAAGGCTAATGTTCCTAGAGTCGTTACTACAAGTTCCGTCGTCTCATATCCTACTCCGGTAGGGCCATTTGGTGTAGATGGTCGGTCTTTTTACATTCTTGGACTATTCATTCTTAAAAAAAAGGGCAGATTGGAATGCCATCACCAAGGAGGAAGCTATAGCTTCTGGAGTGCCGTTCCATGTATATGTAGCCGAAAAGAAATACTCCGACATGGCCGTTGTTGAGTTTGCGGAGAGTCATCCCGAAATCGATCTTACGCTCAGTGCGTTCGGCTGCCAGCATCATATACAGTGTAATTGGAACTCATGGATTATCACGTAGTCGGACCTCCGTTCAATTTTGGACCCATTGCTCCAGGTTTCGAGCTCCTTATATCTGAGCCGAATCTCAGCGCACTATCTACCAATGAATATCTTTACGCACTTCTCCGACCTTCTCCGACCACTTTTCCTTCTCTACCGGGTGCTATCGATGTCCGTGATGTAGCTAGGGCGCATGTCCTTGCTCTGGAATCCCGGCCATCCTCCGAGGTAGGACGGAAGAGATTGGCTATATGCTCCCCCTACCAGTCTTCGTACAAGGATGCGCTCGCTATTATCGCGAAGGAGCGCCCCGAACTCAAGGATCGTCTCGCAGATGGGAGTCATGCACCGGAATGGCCTTCGTACACCCTCCCGTTAAACTGGGAAAGGCTAGAACATGTGCTTGGATTGAAGGCGGATTCGTTCATTGCATGGGAAAAGACGGTCTTGGATGCTGTGGATAGTCTACTTCTCATTGAAGGGCAGTGGAAGGAGAAAGGATTCAAGGTTCCGGTATGAGGTGATTTACTGTATTTATCTTTCATAAAAATCTATTCTTCCCTTCCTACCACTTAACGACATACTTTCTCGTCATGAGTGAAGACCTTGACGGCTCGTCATAACAAACTTGGACCTTTTCCGGACCGTCACTATGTATGCGTTGATGCACTTGAATCTGATTTATCAAACACCAGTGGGACGAAGTTGCAAAGGGGCCAGTCGGATCTCGGACCGGATACCATGAGCATGGCAGTGCCCCTCACAACTGTCAGCGTTTTAACTTGGTCTACGTCTACCTAGTCGCTGCTGAAGCGCTCAAGCTTCTCGGTCCTTACTGTTATTACTCAACGGTGTGCTCATTATTGACAGCGTATACCGACAGCGGAGCGAGGCTTCTTGGTGAATGCTTATCTATCTCATTTATTTTCTGGTAAGGATCTCACGCGTTTGCGTTCATTCTACTGCTGACTTTCTCGCAGACATGTCTATCAATGAACCAGAGCAAGTTGCTTCTTACCATTTTAAATGGTTGTAGCTGACCAGGAGTAACCTTGAAGACCTTGGTGTTTCACAGGTGTGTCGACTGACGGTCGCGCTGGATTCGGCTGTATTAATGTATACTGGGATTTCTAGTTCTTCGAAGTAGCGGCCTGCACCTTTTACGACCAGAGAAATCATGGCGTCCCATAATAACTATACAAGTCGAGTCCAAGGGTGGTTCAGTAGATTGCGACGCGACGCCGTGCCATGAAACGACCTTGGGAAGCGATGGCCAAAATCCTAACCAGAAGGAAGTTTTCTACATGTAAGGGTGCATATGTGCTATCGCAGTCTGATTTATAACACCCTGTAGTCATGACGTTTCTCTACAGTCCAAAATCTCCATCAAGGTCTGGCACCGCTCTCAATCGAAGAGGAAGGGACGGAAGAAAATTCTCGTCGCAAACGCATGCTATATGTTAGGTGATCTGATAAAGGGACAGAATGAGGCTGGACAATGTAAGTATGCTTGTTTGTGCTCCTTGCTACCGACTTCACGAAATTAGGCCTGGACGTTCGTTTAAACACTCTATCCTCCAACACCAAACGCCTCAAAGGCGCTCGCTTAGGGGTGTGGCCTAAGCTGTCTCTCCGTGTACGACTACCATCAACGGCCAAGCTACACTACGAAGAACAACCTTCTGATGACGACAGCTTATGTGAGGAAAAAAGGTTTACTTCACTTATTTCGATACTGAACACCTCGCAGCATGTTGCTCGGATAGCATACCTTCTACACCTAGAAGCGAAGGTCATGACGACGCCATCATTCTACCGCCTCCCACTGAGCAGGAACTCAAAAGACGTTTGCAGCCTTATATGATAGACTCGGATGACGAGATGGCGCCCCTTCTCACAGATGAAGCGTACCTCAACAGTGCCCCACCTATCCTACCCCAGTATTCAGAAACCGAAAAGCCTCCGGACCTCCCTGCCATGGGCGTCATGCAGCGTATTGTCGCGTCTTTCACGATGTATGCTGAGCTGAGAGATGAATCCCACTACGAGCGGGCATTCTCGCGACAGCAAATGGAGTGGTCATACGTCGGTGGCCTCCTCACCGCATTGGCTGCGTACGTCTCCTTTCCTAGACCCTTCGTGGCAGCCATACTGACATAGCTGCCTACAGCGTCGACACCGCTGTTTTCTCTATCTCTCCCGGTTCTCTCTTCATCATCAACCCCATCGCCCAGTCCTTTATCGCCATGTCTTCCACAGCCTGTGGCCTCGGGATCTTTTGTGATGCTTGGTTTATCTTCCGCTATAACTTTGTCCCACTTGAAACCGCTCGCACGCGTTCCAGGGACATGTTTGACTCATATTTCTTCTTCTCATTGTCGGCGAGGGTGCCAATCATATGTATGCTGTTGTCGGGGCTGACGTTGATGGGATTTTTGGGTGTGGTCGCATGGACGGTGTGGCCGGCAGGGTTGCTGATCATGTCCTTTGTAGTGGGAATGTTGATGTCATTGCAGTTCTTAGTGTTCGGCGCCTGGTGGTTTGTTGGGAAGGTGATGTGTGCGGGGAGGAAGGTTCGGAAGGTAATCAAGTGGGTTGTTGGAAGGGATAGTGGAGAAGAAACGTCAAATTCTGCGTAGTGCCATTTCGAGCTGTGTTTTTACCTTGCACTATGGGTGTAAGTACAATCTGTATTTATATTTTAAATAAATGATTTCTAACATTGAAATAGCCGACAGTTCCGATGCCGATAATTATACGTCGCATGTTCGAAGCCACGGACGTATTTGCTCTGAGCCCTGTCGTCATTTCTACGCAAAAGTATGGCCAACCTGGACCTTACAAAGCCATTTCTATAGACCTAATCCGTTACAAAATACCCGCACCAGCTTGCGTAAAGCTAGGACCCGATAAACGGCGTTCACTTTGATCTTTCTTTCCTCATATCAACGGGCTCAAGAAATTATGTCCTCGAGCTCGAAGCTGATCTTCGTTAGGACTCCGATCGATGTCATCTCGGCCCTTCTCCTGTTAATCATTACAATAGGTTACCGGAGGCACAGGCTTCATCGGTTTCTACGTTTCGACCCACCTACTAGACAATGTGTACTCTGTTCGAGCGTAAGTCATGATCGTTGAGCCCTTCAACATTATAGCTAATAGCTGTTCTATATTAGTGCTGCCCGACGTCGCAAGGTCGAGCATATCGTCGCCCGGTGTGTAGAGTTTAAACAGGGAACGCCCATTGGAGTTGGCACACTCAACAACCCCCTTTCCCCTGCAAAGCGGGAGAGTACAGAGTGAGGAGCAAGGCTGGTGAGCATCGGGGTTGGATGTCAGACGGCATCATCAGAGAAGAGTCGACATGGAGGTAGTCGGGTGTGATGAACCCACGAACCGAGATGGGGGAGCGTCAGCTGGGTGAAGCAGGGAAAAGAATGTCAAGTGGGGTGAATGCAGATGCCAAAGAAGGATTGCATCTTTCTATGGAATGCATGACACCGTACACCTCGACACGAGTGATTGCATATCCCGATGGCCAAAGCCGATGTTCTCTTTGGATAGCGTAGCGCGGAGACTGGTGAGGATTTTTTCCGAATCAGGCGCTGGATATGGATTGTCGCAAAAAGGAATCGTACCCAACAAACCGGACGTCCTCCTATCCAATTCCCGTATTCGCAGCCCAGGTGCGCGGCTGGAGTGCCATGAGTCACCACTCTGACGTCTGCGTTGTCTTTTCTTCTCAAAATCGTCTCTGATATCGACATGTCCTCGTGCGAAGGATTCGTGTCGCACACTTGGAGTCTTTCTTTGAAAGGTTCATTAGGCGTCGGGGTATGAAGTATTACAAACGCACAATAAGTATACGTCCAAACCTCAGAATGGACCTCTGCAAAGCGAGTAAGCAAAACATGAACCGCTCGAACGATGAGAGAAAACTGATCAGCTGTGTTTGTTTTTCGTCAGACAGGCAGGCATGTTGGACGATATCGATGACGCATCATTCAATGTAGGGGGACAGTAAAAATGAATTTACTCACCGGCATCATTGGTAGTGGCGGTGCAGGACTGAAATTGAATACGATTCAGCTTTCAACGAGGGAGAGCGAGAGTCTGACGGATTATTCTCGCTGCCGACAAGTATCGACTGGCTCGGGAATGATGTGTATTCATGTCGCGGGACCGGGTGGGTTTACTGAGGCTTGAAAATGGTAGCAGGTGAGCAAAACATGAACAATCGAACGATGACGAAAGGTTGGTCAGTCGTATTTTATCTCTCTTTCCGCGAAAGACTTGTATTCAGATCTGGTATTTTCATTTTGGTGAGTATCTTTACTCTGTTCTCTCCTAAATGCTTTATCGGCATCGTCCAACGCGCCTGTGTGACGCCCATCCTCCGAGTCGAACCCGAGTGCTTGACCCCCTTCATATCCATGGCTTTTACACACGTGAACGACCTCACGTCTACTCAGGTGTCCATGATACCGTGAGTCGTGAATAGCCTCCACTCTGACACCTACGATCCCTTCCGTAATGAAAGTCCTGGCCCCCACGTCCTGTATGTGATGGGTGAAGGATAATTGCAACAGAGCTTCCAAATAAATATCCATTAAACGCTGGATAGAAAACGTTGACAAGTGCGCACCGTAATTATACGTCCCCTCATCACTAAAGTTCCTCCCTGCCTGTGATGGAGTTCAAAGCGGGTAAGCCAAAAAAATAAAAACGGGAACGATGAGCAAAAAATAAGTCAGTCGTGTATTTTTTTTCATCACACGGATACGTTGGGCGATGTCGATAGAGCATCATTTCGTAGGGGAGAGAGTGAGGGTACGCACCAGGGTGAAGACGTCGGTGGTGATGGTGGTGAAAAACATCTAGAACTGAATACTGAGCTTTTGAGGGAGACCGAGCCTGATGGATGATTCTCGCTACCGACCATCCCAAGTACTAACTGACTCAGGAGTAATATAATGTATCTTCTCTGTGATTCACAACCTACTTCTGTCGCGGGACCGAGTAGGCCTACCGAATGTTTGGTCTCCAGGGCCGTGTTGCTCGGGGTGACGAGTCATTGAACAACTCGAAGGAAGGGGATCAACCATATGCTTGTTTCCCCGTCGACCGAGAAAATACCACATGCTCGACGCCTACTACTCTCCTGCCCCACACCCTCTTCTATGACTGGTTCCACGCCAGCACACGCACAGTCCCGCCTCGCCTTTTAATTTCTTCATACGAGACATCTCAGTGGGTAGCGTACTCCTTCCCTTCACATCTACATTCAAGCCGGTCACCTAGCCGGGCATCCTAGGGCCTACTAGCCCTTCCGTTGCTCCCCCGCAGTCTTCCTCTCTGGACCATACGTCACGTCTAATAGTGGAGCTACATTACTGCCGAATCAAGCAGCGGCATGAACGGGGTGAGCTATACACGCTTGCATCCTGGGCTTTGCGTGTATAGTAGGGTCTATCCGACGTCCACGGCAGAACACTGAGAATAGCTCTTTGTTGGGGGTCTGAATACTGGGACGAGAATAACCCCGTCGCATAGCCTCGTCAAACCGTGTTGGAGCGGGGTCGTAGGGGGCCCGCGAAAAAGTGGAATTTTTGTACAGTAGGCCAAACTCGTGGATCCATGGCCCGGCTCGACGCGCACACATGCATTTAAAGAGGTTCGGACGAAGGTACCGATAGAGGCGAGAACTAAAACCCTTAGCTTCTTCTTGAGTAGGTGAAGGATGGGCATTAGGTATTATTGACCATGTTATTCTAGAAGCAGGGAAGGAAGGTTCGTGGGGAAACGTGGCCGTTACAGGTTTATACGAATCAATCCCCGGCGTCTCATTGGGTTAGAATCGTTTCAGCGGCAAAAATCTGACTTCGAAATCCGAGGACTTGCTAGCATAAGACTTGATACCCTGAAAGTTCAATTCATTGCAAAGTAAACAGCATACAAGCGAGGCGGCGTCCTTCATTCGGCTGCATAACAAAACAGCGAATGGCATCTACCTTTTACATTAAACCCATACTAGTTGCCGGTGGACTAACTGCATAAGACATATTTTTCTGCTCTTTTTTTTCATCTCTCGCATGGATTCAAATATCGGTCTGGGAGGTACTTGGCCTAAAGCAGGGTTGTCAATCCGTGGTGCAAGATCCAAGATCTGATACGATCGAACCAAACATGCGTAACCGCGATATACTACAGAACCGATTGATCCATACTGCTTGCTTCCACCTAGGAAATATGCATCGTCCGACTAAATGGTGAGTGCACAAGATGTGTCCTCTCCATGCAATTTTATTCAAAGCCAACCACTCAAAGGCTTTCGTTGCTTTCACCCTTCATCTATTTCATACAGTGTTCACTCCCCAACGAAGAAGAAAAGTAGACATGTATATCAGTATGGCACCCTCTGTCAGAATGAAATCTTACTCCGTGGACAAAAGCAAGTAGTAGCTTAGAATCGCTCCAATTATCCAGCCAAGTTAAATCCAGTGACAGGAATAGTACTGACTGGCATGCACCCGGAGGATTGCGACTTCAACCCCAGTCGAAAGTCGATGGGCTTGGTTGATGCTGGTTGACAAATCAACCAGAAACAGTAGTTATCTAAGAATGGGGCATCCCATGGCATTTCAGTTGCGACCAATGGATGGCCCTCGATACCCACAGACTACTATCAGTGTATATCATTGTTTGTCAATGGCAATCAATAAAAATTATATTCATCTGCTTACTTGCTATCTACAATGGCTAGCTAAATACCTATCACATATCAAGCACCTGTCCCATCATATACCCATAATTGCCACTGGCCTTGTGCATACATACATATAAGGCTGTGTGTCTCATGTTCTGAATTGGCAGGAATCTATATGAGTGTCAAACAATATTGTAACAAGTGTGCTGCAGACTTCTGATTCCAGCTCAACTTCCATCATCCAACTCCACATTTGATTGGACTCTGTCAGACTTCATTTCCTGGTTTCTATTTTATATTCCATTCTATATTTCACCTACTAATTTCATCTCTCTAATTTATCACATCTATACTCCATCACAGTAGTAAATAGGTGTATATTAGAGTCCTCAGAATCCTGAATCCTCTAGCTACAATATTCCAGACATAGGCTCTATCTCTAAAACATGATTCCTTGGACTCTGCACTAGTATATAAGCTGTAGAATTATTTGTACATACCTCAGTTCAAATATCAACTTGGATTAGCCAACTCTCTCTCTTCTGTTTGACCTTCAAGTCAAACTATCATCTCCAGTCCATGGACCTCTGACTCTGTAGGACTAACTCCTTCTATCACTTCATGGATCTCTGCCTGTATCTATTTTAAGGCTTTGACCCAGAGGTGACATTGCTAATAGCTTCATCAAGGCCCACACACTCTATTGCTCCCATTGTATATATTCAGTCTCTTCTCTATTGGCACATTCCTAACAGTACAGTTGACTATCTCAAAGTGCATATAGTCAGAAGACACCAAAACTATATGCATTTATAGATTTATGCAGAACCAAAGTGTTGCAAGTACAGAAGAGAGTAGCATACAGAGGATTGATTAATTAGCCTCTCAAGAGAGAGACATTATACTTATATACATTTTATACTACTTTAAGAATTTTCTATGAATTACTATATAAGTCCTAATCACAGTCTAAATCAGCTGCTGCTGATTGATGTAATGTCTTTGAGTACATTCTCATACTTGCTTGGGATTGCTATTCCAACACTTCCCCTCAATTCTGAGTTTCTAGAATACCTGCAGATAGATACTCATATAATGGTCTTGATAGACCTTTAGTGAATATATCTGCTAAATTCTCCTCTGATGTGCAGTGCTGAACTTTGACTTCATTTGAAGCTATGCACTCATGAACAAAGTGATGCCATATATCTATATGCTTCAATTTTACATGGAATACAGGGTTTTCAGCAAATTTGATTGCTGATTGATTGTTGATAAAAATGATAGTTGCACTATCAGTTAAGAGTGCTTGTAGCTAAATTACTTGGATTGTATGTGCAAGGGCCATATACTCTGCTTCTATAGTGGATAAGGCTACAGTGGGCTGTTTCTTTGAGCTTCAAGTAACAGCTCCCTCTGTATATGTACAGACATAACCAAATGTTGATCTTCTATCTGTTTTGTCTTCTCTCCAGTCTGAATCTGAATAAGATATCAGTTTATTTATAGTCTCTCTATATATGATTCCAAAGTTTAGAGTCCTCTTCAGATAGCAGAAAACTCACTTCAAGGCTGTGACATGCTCAGCAGCTGGATTCTGCACATATTTGCTTAATTCAGTGACAGTGTGTGCAATATCAGGCTGAGATCTATTATATCAGAGATCTAACACTAGTATGGTAATATTGCCTGATAGTCCTTTCTTTTCTGTCAAGAAAAAAGACAGAAGATTATAATCAGTCTAAGATTATCAGAAGCTGAATGATCTAATTATCAAGAATCATTACTCACTCCCACTAATTTCTGAACTTATAGACAAATTATTGGAAGCCAGATACTGTTAGGCTCAAGCTGCATGTGATCAACAAGCACATGATAAACTAACATGGCTTCACATTCAGGCCTTCCATTAGAGTTCACTATATGTACTTGGCATTGACTCCCTGTGCTTCAAGGCTTTGTGTGACTAGCTCAAGAGTAGAATAAGATGGAATAAACTTTAGCTCAAAGCTGAGAATTTACCAGTGAGAGCAAGCTCCTTAAATACTGTACAAGATCTGCTAATAATACTACCTACTTATTGTATATCTCTCTGTTTCTGTGCTCATTGTCCTGGAGTGTCATTACCATATATAAAAGGCTGATTGTGTGTCATTAAGCAACACTGTTGCATCAAAAGACAATGATGGACTGGGCTAGTTGTAATGACTAAGCCTTATTCCATGGTCTCAAGCACTTGTTCTAGTGTCCTGACAAAGCATAAATAGGGGTCAAGTCTTGGAAAAAGAATAGAAAATCATAACATTACCCCCTCCTTAAGACTATTGTCCTGATAGCTTAATTTAGAGATATTTCATAGGCATGTATGGCTCCATCAGCATTCATAAGCTTCTTGTTAACCCACTGGTTGGATTCTGGTCTGTAGTCCTTCCAACTGATCAGGTAATTGACTGTGGTCATCATTCCACCCTCTTTTGCCCTGATTTTTCATAGTTTGTGATTCAAAACTTGATTGACTTCATAATGTTCTTTGTCATCAATAAGGTCAGGAGGTGGAGGTAATAGTTGTTCTTGGTTGAGGAAAGCTGGTGTGATATAAGGTGTTAATAATGTCTCATTAAAGACATTGTGAATCTTCCAAACTGTGGGTAGTCAAAGTTTATAGGTGCTAGCCCCTACTTTTGAGATAATGGAAAAGGGGCCAGTCCTTTTGTCTGCCAATTTGTGTTTGGGTTATGGTAGATGGAGGTTGGTGGTATCCAGCCAGACTTTGTCATTGTTGGAGTATTCTCTAGCTGATTAGCAATGTTTGTCATACTGAGTTTTCATGATTGTGGCAGCTTTTTCGAGGGCTGTCTTAGTTTCTGTGTGAATTTTTGTCATTGTCATGATGAAGTCTGTGGATGCAGGGGTTGTAGTCTGATGCTGTTCCATTTGTGTGACATTTGAGTGTCTCCTGTAATTGATGAAAAATAGAGTTTTCCCAGTCACTGAGTGAATTCGGTTATTGTATTAGAAGATGGCAAGGGTCAGCTATTCCATCCAATCGTCTTGTCGATAGTTGATGAACAAGCATAGGTATTTTTTGATTTCTTGGTTTGCACGCTTGGTTTGCCCATCAGTTTGTGGATGGTAGGTGGTTGAGACATTGCATTTGATGTTTAGAAGGTGGTAAAGGTCATCTAAAAACTTGGAGACAAATTATGGTCTCCTATCCAAGATGACTACCTGGAGCATGCCATACTTGGCATAAACCTCATCTTGTAAGATTTTTGCCCACCCCTCAGATGTCAGTTCCATTGAGCAGGCTATCAGGATGATTGCCTTTGAAAACTGATCTACTATGATGATAATAGCATTATAATCATTGCAGTCTGATAATCTGGTGATCATATTGATGGAGATGTGGGTCTATAGTGATGATGGGACCTCATTTGGGTGAAGTGGTGTGGCTCAGGCCTGTGTCAATGATTTGCCCTGCTGGCAGATCTCATATGCTTTAACATATGTAGTAATGTTATTGCCTATTTTGGGCCACCAGTATTCATATAACACCAATTTCTTAGTTTTGGCAATGCCAAGGTGTCTAGCAGTTGTGTGATCATGACACGTGATGATGATTTTGCCACATAGTCCATGGTCCTGGAGAATATAGATTTGGCCATCATACCAAATCAGGCCTCCTTCCTTTATCATTCCTCATTCATGATTGAGTGAGGAAGCCACTCATTGGTCTCATTTGTAGCTATCATAGGTTGTGCTTTTGATGCATTCATGTATTTCTTTCTCTGTCAGCATTATTATGGCTCTGAAATATTCAGAGCATAATAATGTTACTTCCTCATTGTCAGCTCCTCCTTGATCATGATCTGCCCTCCAGCTGAGTAAGTCAGCCTTCTTGTTTGCTGTTCCTATCTTGTGATGAAGGGTGTATTGGTACTGACTGAGTTCTATGACCCATCTAGCTTGCTGGCAGTTCAATTTCTGAGGCTGTCAGAAATATCGGAGATTCTGATAATCCATCCAGATCTCAAAGACTTCTATGGCTCCAATCAGATAGTGTTGCCACTCTTCAAGGGCGATCATAATGGCAAGGAGTTCCTTGTTGTAGATCTCATAATTGCATTCAGTGATTGTGAGCACTTTGGACAGGAATGCAACAGGATGCCATTTTTTATCTTGTTCTTATGAGAGTACAGCACTGATAGCTCCCTCACTAGAATTGGCCTCAATCCAGAACTTCCCTTCTTGAGTGAAAATAGTAAGCATGATGTCTTTGGTGAGTCATCACTTCAGATCATCAAAGGCTGACTGTTGGGAGACTCCCCAAGTCTAAGGAGTGTTGTCAGTCAGTTGAGTTATTGGCCAGATGATTCTGCTATAGTCTTGGATGAAGCACTGGTAGAAATTTGTGAACTCAAGGAATGATTGTAACTCTTTCTTTTTGGTCAGCTCTAGCCACTCCATTACCCCTGCCACCTTGATGGGATCTATGCAGATACTCCCTTTGCTAATGATGATCTTGAAGTACTCAGTTTTAAGTATCTTGAATTTGCACTTCTCTATTTTGAGGAATAGTTTGTGCTTCCTCATCAGAGCTAGTACTTGTCATACTAGCTTTTGGTGCTCCTCCTTTGTTTTGGATATGATTAAAATATCATCAAGATAAATGATGATTTTTCCAGTGGCAATGAGATCTTTGAATATATCATTCATTATCTATTGGAACATTGCAGGAGAATTGGTAAGTTCAAAGAATATGACTGTTAGTTCAAACAGCTCTCGATTTGTCCTAAACACAGCCTTCCACTCATCTCTTTCTTTGATGTGGACATTGTTATACCCCTATTGGATGTCGAGCTTCATGTAGTATTTGGTGCCTCAGAGCTTGTCCATTAGTTCCAAGATTAGTGGCAGAGGGTATCAGTTTTTGATTGTCATTTTGTTAAGCCTTTGATAGTCTTGAACTGGTCAAAGCTTGCTGTCTTTCTTTTTGATGAAGAAGAATGGGGATGCTATGGGAGATTTTGATGGTCAGATGTGTTCACTGGATAAGTTCTCATCTAAGAATCTATCAAGCTTCTGCTGCTCATTGTTATCAAGCAGATATATTTTACAGTCTAGGTTAGCATTTGCATTTGGAATCAGTTCAATAGCATGGTCCTAAGGCTTTGGTTCCAGCAACTCATCAAAGCTCTCCTTTTCAAACAGGTCTCTGAAGTCATGTGCCCATTCAGATACTATTTCTTTGAAGGTCCTTTCTCCTCTCTGTTCATTAGCTTTAGCAGCTAAATTATTGGCATAGTGTACTGCATGAATATGTAATTCTCATTGGAGATCAACTGTGAGAATAGTTTCTCCATCCTCTATTTTCTCATCTCAATAGTCTTCTGGATCTTTGTTAGGTAATTTGAATGAGATTTTCTGGCATTGGTATCTGGCAAATGTAATGCACCTGGTCTTTCAGTTGATCAATGGATTATGGCATATCAACCAGTTGTGACCGAGGAAGATTTCTTTAGTTCCAAGGTCAGTGACTGCTAGGTCAATCTGCTCAAAATAGTCTCCGATTATGAGTCAAAGTTCTATGAATTCAGTAATCGAGCTGGCTTGGTTTTTTGTTCCATTGGCATTGTAGATTGGGATTGGGGCTGCAGTGGACCAGATGGGAAGTTTGTGCTTATTGATGAAAACACAGTTAATTGAACTTCTAGTGCAACCACTGTTGATCAGAGTGGTTACTGTGTAAACAGATCAGAATGTAAGAGTCTCTATCTGTGCTTTGGTGATGAGATTCCATCCAGGCATTTTGGACTGTAGAATGAACTTCTATGGTCTGTGGAGTTCATTGAGCCATTCCAAAGCCTGATATTGTTCTGCTCTCTTCATTTCTTCTATCATTTCATCAATTACTTTTTCAGCTTGAGTTTTATGGATCCAATTTTTAAGTATGGCTTTCACTGTTGCTTCATTTTTGGCATCTCTGACTGCCCTCCAGATCTATTCTGTATCAAATAGTTTGAGCCAAGTATTGGGGCTCTCTGCCTCTGTTTGGCCTAGAGGTGTTTGAGTTTCTGGCTTCTTTGGTGATTCTTCAGTGTGTGGTTTAAAAGTCTGAGGTATATTTGAATGCACTGATACAGTAGGCATAGAGGTAACTACAGAGATTTTATCAGTCCAACTAGTGGCTGGTAATCACACACCATAAATGTCTTTAGCCAGCTCAGTGGAATCACTCATTAGTCGGCCTCTTCTTTTACTTCCTCCACTTTTGTTTCTATGCCAAGTCCTTCTTCTTCCTTTTGTAACTCAGCAATCTGAGCTCATATGTCTTCTCAAATCTGCTTCTTCTTTGAATAGTCTTTGGCCATATGGCCTTTCTGTTTGCAGTTAAAGTATTTGCTCTTTTTCTTCATCTAATCTATATCCATCAGCTTTCTGGCTCCTGTATATGTCATTTCCATCCTGGTCTTCTGACTCCTATAAGCAGAGGCCATCAAGAGTTCTGATGATTTCTTGGCAGTTTGTCTTGACTTGTTTGAGGTTGGTGGGATTGGCTTTTTGGTATAGTCCTGCAGCATCAATGATTCTGCTTTCTGCCTTTGTTGCTCTTTGTACATCTTGATGATTCATTCCTTCCATTCATCATATTCTACCAGCATTAATGCTTTAACACCGATTGCAGAAATCATCATGATGTATGAGGAAGAGACTCCTCTCTTGAGAGCCTCAACTATTCATCTGTCATTTGCTACATCATCTCGAATTCTGACAAGCTTCACAAGGCATTTCAGCTCATTGAAATAGTCTGTGGCCACTTTATCTTCCATCTTGTATTCCTTGATCTTTTGTTTATGGACTTTTTGTACTGCCAGATCAATGAATTTGTTGTTCAGCATCTGTTTAAACACTGGCTATGAGGAATATTGGTAATGCTCCTGAGTTGATGATCAGAAGTTTGGGGAAATCAAGATTCATCAGGTTTTGGCCTTCTCTTCAAGATAAAAGATGGCGAATATGATCTTGTTCATATCAGAGCCAAGATATCTGATATAAACTTTGAAATACTGTTCACAATCAACTAAGAATTAGTTGATATTATCTAAGGCTCCCTTAAAGGGGCAGAGTTTTCAAAGTAGATTAAGTCAGCATTGTAAGACAGCAGCATTCTCTGGCAGAGTGCCCATCAGGTTGGGCTATTCTGAGAATGGAAGGTGATCCCATTCATGTGAGGGTCCAGAGAATAAATAGAGGGAGAGGTTGTCAGTGATTGGACTCCCTTTTGGGGCAGTGTCCTTCTGGATGATCATCCTGTCTTGTATGATAAATCTAAAGTGGACAGCCTCAGGATCATCTCGTATTGGCTTCTTCCCAGCTCCACTAGTTTCTGCTTGATCAAGAGGTGGCTGTCTGCCAAGGAGTCGACTTCCTTTGCTGGTCCAGGGGTTCTGGAATCCTTCATGCCATAGTGCTAAAGGATTCGGCTGATATTGGGTTTTGGTGAATCATATCACTGCACTTCAGATTGATGGGTCTGATGCTTTGGCCCAGCTGTGGATGAACAGTGCCATATAAACAGCTTACTTTGATGGGACAGATGGGGATCTTGGCATTGGTTTCAGTTGGCTCTTGTTTTGGTATGGGGGCATTGGCTTGAAGAGATCCTCTGGATGCTATCAGCCATACTTTTCCCAGATGTATTTTGTTGCAGCATACTGTAAAATATCTTGTTTTTTTAGTATCATCCATATATTTATACTTTAGCTCTAAGGGTATAATCTTCCAGCAGGCATCCCTCCATAAAAAGAGCATTCCTTGCTCATACAGTCCTTGATATTCTTTTTCCCTTTCCTGTTCAATTTCTTCTCTCAGTGCTTTTTTATCAGTGTTTTCATTAGCATATTCTATAGACTGTTCGAGCCTGAAAGGCCTTTCACTGTCTTTCTCATTGCCTTCATTCCCACTGTTCTCTCTCTCAAGGAGAGAACTGATAGGCCAGTCATAGATGAATGGGATGGCTGGCCTGAGTATTGCTGGCAAGCTCATCATTGATCCTAGTACTGGGCCCAGCAGTACTTGGGTCAGGTCCAGAGGTCATAGGCTGGATGGGGACATCTCCAAGCTGACTGTACCTTGTCCCTCTATGTGCTCTTTCTTCCTCCAATTCTTAGCTATAGAGGCTGAAGTTTTATTGGAATCTGAAGTTGAGGAACTGACAAGCAACTCTACTCCCCAGGAACTAGTGGAGGGCTTGGTCAGGGACATGGGTATTGTCTGGTACCCAGAGCCCATAGGCTCTGAGGATGGAGTCAGCATTGGAGGAGATAGTGTCAGTTCTGGTGGAATACTGAAAAGAGGGGAATTAACTGTTGGATTGCCTCCTTTGGATTGCTTCTTCTCTGTCGATGGCACTAGCTGGCCCTGCCCATGAGTTGGAGTCTAAGTCAGGCTCTCTGAAAGAGAACCCTGAGGAGCTGGTGTTAAGACCATATCAGCCTAGGGAGGCTGATCCCAGTCTGCTGACCTCTTCTTGTCATCATTGTTCTTGTTCTTGTTAGTCATACTCTGTCTCCTCATACTCTCATGGGGCTTCTTCTTAGACATACTCAGCAAGCTCTTCCTGAGCTTGCTGGATCTCCATCTGTCAATCCTGGTTCTGCTGCTGCTGCTGTACTGCTGTGTTATAATCAAAGGGGATTCAAAGATCTCAGTCTGGAAAAACTCAGTGTATGATTCTATCCTGGGCAATTCTTCCTCTCACACTAGCTGTTCCTGCCTCCAGCTGGCTCCCAACATGGAGATGGTTATAAGAGTCCTTTGCTGCAGCAATAGCAAGCTCTATATTTGTGAAATTCTGGTGGCTACTCCTTCTGTGGGGGTCATTGAGCCTCAGCCTGCTGATGGATGGGCTTGACTTGGAGGTAGCATAGAGGGAATTGTAGGGAGAGTTGGAGGCTGTCTAGGGTCTCGAAGCTATCCAAGTGGCATCAAAGGAGTCTTGAGCATGGTTTCTAATTCCTGGGGTGATTGGAGAGACAAGAGGACTAGAGGCAGAGATCAAAGAGACATTACCAGGGACCTCCTCAGACTCTGGAGTGATATTTGTTGTCCAAGAGTTCTGGAATCCTGCAAGAGCAAGATCATGATTTCTGCTGGATCATCAAGGGGGGTATCAGGGTCCCATTTCTTCCTGAAGGCTTTCTGAAGGTGGATTGCTAGACCTGGCTTCAGATATGGGTCATTCTTGCAGCTGGAAGGATGTTCTGATGGAGGCAGAGATGTCATAGAATGATAGATCTGAGGTTACATTTCAAAGAATAGTACATATCTGCTGAAATGCTTAATAGTGCCTGACTATCCAAGCAGTTACTGATTGTCATCTGTGGCAAAGAGTGATGATGGCCAGAAGCCCTAGTAGCATTTCAACAATGGAAGCTATCAGTTCAAAGAAGTCATGATTGAGATCAGCAGTAGTGGCTGGAGGCATTCAGTTTCTCAGCACAATTGGGCTTGAGAAAGGGAAAATGATAGCTTCAAGCTAATTGTTAGGCTCAAGCCACATGTGATCAACAAGCACGTGATAAACTAACATGGCTTCATGTTTGAGCCTTCTGTTAGAGTTCACTATATGTACTCAGCATTGACTTCCTATACTTCAAGACTTTGTGTGACTAGCTTGAGAGTAGAATAAGATGGAATAAACTTTAGCTCAAAGCTGAGGATTTATCAGTGAGAGCAAGCTCCTTAAATACTGTACAAAGTCTGCTAATAATACTACCTACTTATTGTATATCTCTCTGTTTCTGTGCTTATTGTCCTGGAGTGTCATTACCATATATAAAAAGCTAATTGTATATCATCAAGCAACACTGTTGCATTGAAAGACAATGATGGACTGGGCTAGTTGTGATGACTAAGCCTTATCCCATAGTCTCAAGTACTTGTTCTAGCACTCTGACAAAGCATAAATAGGGGTCAAATCTTGGAAAAAGAATAGAAAATCATAACAAGCTGCTACTGATTGATATAGCATCTTCAAGTACATTTTTATACTCATTTAAGATTGCTATTCCAACACTCTCTTCTAATTCTGAGTTTCTAGAATACCTGCAGATAGATACTCATATGATGGTCTTAATAGGCCTTTAGTGAATATATCTGCTAAGTTCTTCTCTGATGTGCAGTGCTGAACTTTGACTTCATTTGAAGTCATATGCTTATAAACAAAGTGATGCTATATGTTTATATGCTTTGATTGTGCATGAAATATAGGGTTCTCAGTAAATTTAATTGCTGATTGATTGTCAATAAAAATAGTAGTTGCATTATTAGATGGCAATCCTAATTTGATTAAGAGTGTTCATAGCCAAATTACTTTCTGAGTTGTATGTAAAAGGATTATATACTCTGCTTCCATAGTGAATAAGGCTACAGTGAGCTATTTCTTTGAGCTCTAGATAACAGCTCCCTCTGCATATATACAGACATAACCAGATGTTGATCTTCTATCTGTTTTGTCTTCTCCTCAGTCTGAGTCTAAATAAGATATGAGCTCATCCATAGTCTCTCCATATGTGATTCCAAAGTCTAAAGTCTCTTTCAGATAGCAGAAAACTCACTTCAAGGCTGTGACATGCTCAGCAGCCAGATTCTGCACATACTTGCTTAATTCAGTGACAGCATATGCAATGTCAGGCTGGTATCCATTGGCTGCATATATCAGAGATTTGACACCAGTATAATAATATTGCCTGATGGCTGTGTCAACACTTTGTGGACCTTCTGTCAGAATTTTCTCTATCTGTACATTCAGGTCCATAGGCATTTTAACTAGCTTGCAGTCATTCATGCCTATTCACTCAAGTACTTTGAGAACATATACCTTCTGAGATAGAGTGATAGTGCTCTTGTCTCAATTCCTGTCTATCTTTATGTCCAATATATATTGAATCTCTCTTATGTCTGTGATATTCAGCTTCTTCTTAAGCTCTTCTTTTATTGTAGACATAGTTTCATCATCTGGGGCAAGCAGTGTCATATCATTAATATGTACAGCTACAATTATGAGATTAGAACTCATTTGTCTGATATACACACATTGATTATTGATCAATCTGATGTATTCTAGTCCCAAAAATATAGCATTTAATTTATCATTTCAAACTTGGCCAGATTGCTTGAGTCCATACAGCATTAATTTGAGATGTGTCACTTTTTCACTTCTATCTGAATATTCAGAAGGCTGTGCCATGTAAATAGATTCATTGAGTTTACTATTTAAGTAAGCTCTAATAACATCCATTCTATAAATGATTAGGTTTCTTTGAGTGGTGATTGCTATAAGTAGATGGAATATGTCTAATCTGACAACAGATGCATATGTCTCAAAGAAATCAATTCCAGATACCTGTGAAAATCCTTTTGCAACAAATCTGATTTTGTATCTGGTGATTTTCTCATCATCATCTCTTTTCAATCTGTAAGTCCACTTGCAATCCACAAGTGATCTGTCTTTGGGTAATTCTTCCAGCTGCTATATGCCTAGAAAAGTCAATAGATTGTATTCTTCATCCATTGCTTTCTTCTAATGATGCTAATTTAGTCTTATCTTAGCTTCTTCAAGGCTTAATAGCTCATCACTGAAGTTGTCTATAGTTTCCTCAACACATGCATAGTCTATTGCAATATTTACAGCTTTCAAAGATGATTCTTCTGAGGTACACTGTTGTTCTAATGTTTTCACAACTCATGCACTTGGATTATGAAGTGTCTGGTAACTCAGTTGGATTTTTGATACAATCTGAGCTGATTTGTCATATCTCTCAATCATTTTTCTGTGCCATATTAGAAACTTTAATTTGATTAATAGCATATCAAAGGCTATTTCCCTTTTTGGTTCAGCATTTCTGACATCCATAGAATCCTCCAAAATATCATCATTTCTATCCAGAGTCTGCTCAACTTTGTTTTTTGACTTTTTCTTGAGTGACAAAGAGTGGAAGACTATATAGTCAATGTCTATAGGCTCTGTAGTGTTGCTTTCAGAGAATATAATATTTCTTGAGGTCTGAATCTGTCTGGTTTGAGAGTTGTAATATCTCCAGGCCTTGAATTCATCTGTAAAACCTGTAAAGATAAATTCTCTTGACTTTGAATCCAGTTTTGATCTCTTGTTGTCTTGCTGTAACATTCAGCACTTTACTCTGAATTTTTAAAGTGTCAAAATATCTGATTTTATACTCTGAAACACTTTTTCTGAGGTCAGATCATTTTTGATGGCCCTAGTTGGTGATCAGTTCTTCAAGTATGTGGTATATGCCACTGCCTTAGGTTATAGAAACTTTGGTAAATAATGTTCTTCTAGTATAGTGTATGCATGCTCTACAAGAGTCTGATTTATTCTTTTAGCAACTCTATTTTGAGATGAGGAGTATACTGCAATCAATTCCAACTGTATGCTATTGTTCTAGAGATATTTCTTTACCTCTTTATTGACATATTTCTTTCTATTGTCAATTCTCATAAACTTCAGGTCTTTTTCTTTATAGACTTTGATATATTTTTGATACTGCTAGATCTTTTTTTAAATTTTTGTATCTTGCTTTGACTTTAAAAAATACAATATTGTTCTCTGAGATTTTTCATCTGTGAAGCTTATATAATATCTTTCACCATGAATACTCTGAGTTTAGGCTGGCCTCCATAGATCTGAAAATGTTATTTCACTTATTTTAGTATAGTCTCTTTCAGCTTCATGTGGAAATAGCTCAGTATAATGCTTAGCCTTTATGCAAGCTATACAATCTGTCTGAGGCTTGGCTGACTCATCTATATCCATCCCCTTAACCATTTTCTTCCTAAATAGTCTCTTTACTGATTCCATATTTAAGTGACCCAATATTTTGTGTCACTTTTGCTATGATTAGACTGATTTGATAGCATGAGCCTGAGTTATTTCTGGAATAATAATATCAAGGCTATACAGCTTTGATATTTTATCTCTATGGCTGATTGTCTTACCACATGATGAGATAATATCTATCCTAAACTCTTTAAATTTGAGTTCAAATCCAGCATCTGTGATATGCCCTAGCAACATAAGATTGAATAGTGTATCAGGACAGTGGATACACTCCTTTAATATGACTAGAGTGATCTTTTCTCCTTCAACTATTTTGAGCTTGATAATTCCCCTTCCTAAGTCTTTGGATTTGCCTACACCAATGACTTTATATTCTGGAGTCTCAATATAGTCAGAAAAATATAATCTATTTTTGACTATATATCTGATAGTGCTAGAGTTCTCTAGCCATGACACTTCTGAGAGTGAGATAAGTGCAACATCTGTTGCACAAGATGCATAGTCATCTTCTTCTGAGTCTAATTTGGCAATATATATCTGAATCTGGTCCCTTCCCTTTCCTTTCTATGACTTTTTAGTATTCTCCTTTCTATTTGAGTAATTTGTCCTAATGTGATCAGTTTCTCCACATCCATAACATGTGATTTTCAGATTAGACTTCTTGCCATGTGCTGCAAGTGTTATGGTCTGATCAGAAGTCTTTTTAGAGAATTCAGGAAATTGTTAGATCTAGCTTGCATATGATCTGAACATGTGATAAACTAGCACTATATTATATTTGTACAGTCATGCTAGAGTTCACCTTGATGTGTTATTCCAGGCAAATACTTCAAGGCCAAAGATAAGCTGAGCTTGAAAGAAGATAGTGTGGGATAAACTTATAGCTTGAAGCTGAACTACTACAGCAAGAGCTATTCTATTTATATACTGTTTAGCTATAATAAAGATAGCTACTTTTCTATTGTACTGTTCTATGCTATGCTGCTTGTTCTGTCTAGTCATCAGAGAATAGACAATAGGGAATTGTTCAAGAATGAGGCAATTGAGTATAATAGCATACATCATTATGATTATTTAATCTTTCTCACACTCACAGATAGGTGCTTGTGATAAGATAAACATCCTAATAAGATAAGAAAAAGATGATAAAATAAGGAAAAATTATAATATCACTCTCCTCTTAAGACCATCATTCTGATAGATCAATTAAGAGCAATTTTATAGTCTCAGATGGCATTGTCCATATGCATGTCCTGCTTGTGCATCCACTGGTTTGATTCTGACTTATAACTTTTTTATTTCACTAAGTAGTAGACAATCATTCAAGTGTCCTCTCTGTGTGTGTGGACTTTTCATGATTTATAGTTGAGAATTTGTTTCACTTTATAGTGTTCCTTCCTTTTGGTCAGGTCAGGTTTGAGTGATGGTAGTAGTTTTTGATTGGAGAATGCAGAGGCAATATATAGTGTTGAAAGTGTTTTGTTGAAAACCAAGTGAATGTGCCAGGAGCCCAGCAATTGTAGTTGATATGCAGAAGCACCAATCTTTGCTATAATTGAAAAGAGGCCAGTGTGTTTATCAGCTAGTTTGCATTTTAGACAAGGGAGGTGAAAGTTGGTTATATCTAATCAAATTTTGTTGTTGATAGAGTATTCATAAGCTAGATGGTGATGTTTATCATATTGTGTCTTTATCACAGTGGCAGCTCTTTCAAGGGCAATGCATGTTTCCACATAAATGGAAGTCATGAGGTTAGTGAAGTTGGATGACATAGAGATCATGACTTTATGTTGGTTCATGACAATAACATGTGGATGACAGCCATGATTAATAAAGAAGGGAGTTTTATTGGTTGCCAAGTGCACATAGTTATTATATTAGAATGCTATAAGAGTAAGCTATTCTATCCAGTCATCTTATTTGTGATTAATAAATATTCAAAGATATTTTTTGATTTCTTGATTGACATGTTCAGTTTGCTCATTTGTTTGTGGGTAATAAGCAGTTGACATATTGCTTTGGATGTTGAGCAGGCAATAGAGATCATCAAAGAACTTGGACATGAATTATGAACCCTGATCCAAGATGATGACTTGAGGCACTCATGCTTTGCATAGACTTCATTATATAGGATCTTGGCCCATCTCTCAGAAGATAGTTTCATTGAACATGCAATAAGAATGATTGCTTTTGAGAATCAATTAACAATGATGATAATAGCATTATAGCTATTACAGTCTGGGAGTCTGGTGATTATATCAACTGAGATGTGAGTCTATGATTCTGTGGAGACCTCATTTGGGTAAAGTGGAGTGGCTCATGCCTTGTGCTTATCTTGGTCTGCTGACAAGTTTTACACTCCTTTATATACTTCTTAATATCTTGCTCTATTTTCAGCTACCAGTATTTCTATAGTACCAGTTTCTTTATCTTCACAATTTCAGAGTGTCTGGCAGTAGTATAGTTATAAGATATGACAATAAGCTCTTTTCAGAGTGTGGTCTCAGAAGATGTAGATTTAATCGTTGTAGTATATCAAATCCTCTGATTCAGTCATACTCTGCTCATGATTGATTGAGAGAGCAATTCATTGGTTCCATAATTCCATCTGCCATATTGCACTCTTGACTTGCTTATAGACCTCTTCTTCCATTGGCATGATCATAGCACAGAAGTGTTCTGATTTTAGGAGGATTACTTCTTCATTGTCCTCTCTTCTCTGATCATGATTAGGCTTATGACTCAATAGATCTGCCTTTTTGTTTGCTGTTCCTGCCTTATGATGCAATGTGTATTAATATTGCATGAGCTCAGTGATCCAGCAGGCTTGTTATCAATTGAGTTTCTGCAGTGATCAGAAATAATATAGGTTTTGATGATCAGTCTAGACTTTGAAGGTGTGAATGGCACCAATCAGATAATGCCTCTATTTAGTGAGTGCTAGCATGATGGCTAAGAGTTCTTTGTCATAGATCTTATAATTGCATTTAGTGGTGGTCAACACCTTTGAGAGGGTGACTATTTTCTCTTCTGTTTCTATGAGAGGACTGCATCTATCACCCTTTCACTTGAGTCAGCCTCAACTCTGAATTTCTCCTTCTCTATTAGTACTGCCAGTACCACATCTTTAGCTAATCACCTCTTCAAATTGTTAAATGCAGATTGCTAGGCTATCCTCCAGATTCAGAGAGCATTTTCTGTGAGCTGAATCATAAGGCAGACAATCTTGCTGTAATCTTAGATAAATTAGTGGTAAAAGTTTGTAAATCTAAGAAAGGATTGTAGTTCCTTCTTCTTGGTCTACTTTAGCCATTCTGTTACTTCTGCCATCTTGATAGGGTCTATTTGAATGCTTCTCTTGCTGATAATTACTCTGAGATACTCAGTTTCTAGTGCCTTGAACTTGCACTTCTTGGCTTTGAGAAATAGTTTGTGTTTTCTTATTAGTTCTAGTATCTGGTGGACTAGACATGTTAAGCCTAAGTGACATATGATCTAAACACATGATAAATAGATGCTGTATTGAGTTTGTACAGTCATGCCTAAGTTCACTATATGTGCTCATATGATATTATGTCTCAAGATCAATACAAGTCAGCTCAAGGTAGAATAGTGAGGATAAACTTTAGCTTAAAGCTGAGGATATACAATGAGAGCTACACTACTTATATACTGTTTGAGTCTGAGTTAAATATATATCTACTAATTGTGCATTTCTATGCTATAGTGCTTATTATCCTTGAGCATCATTACTATCTACAAAAGAGTATTGTTTATTGTTAAGAAGTGATATTGCTGTTAGAGGACAATGGCTGACTTGGCCTATTATGATGACTAAGCCTGTCTCATAGTCTTAAGTGCTAATCTTAAGTGCTCTGACTAAGCAAAAATAGAGGTTAATCAAGAAAGAAAAAAAAATCATAATATTATCCTCTCCTTAAAACTATCATCCTAATAGATCAATTTAGAGAGAGTTTATAGTCATATATGGTATCAGTGGCATTTATATGTTGTTCATTGACCCATTGGTTAGATTCAGAATTATAGCCCTTCCAACTAATCAAATAGTCAACTGTTGTTCTTGATCTTCTACCATAGATGCAGATCTTGTGGAGATGATAATTGAGGATTTGGTCAACTTCATAATGTTCTTTGTTATCAATTAGGATAGATTCAGATGCCAGAGGTCACTCTTGATTAGAAAAGATGAAAGCAATATATGATATGAGAAGAGTTTTACTGAAGATGTCATGAATGTGCCAGCCAGCAGAAAGATGGAGTTTATAGGCTGATAAGCTGATCTTAGTGATGATAGAGAATGGATCAGTCTATTTATTGGCTAACTTCTGTTTTAGATATGAGAGATAAAGGTTGAACATGTTAAGCCAAACCTTATCATTTATGAAGTACTGATATATAGTATGACAGTGTTTGTCATATTGCACTTTTATGAATATAGCAGTCTTTTTAAGGGTAATATGAGTTTCATCATAGATTTTAGCTATAGTTGTGGCAAAATCTGAGGAGGTGGGCATTGTAGTATGCTGTTATTTTATGTATATAATATTAGGATGTCAGCTATAATTAATAAAGAATGATGTTTTTCTAGTGGCAGAGTATATGCAGTTGTTATGCTGAAATGCAGCTAATGTGAGCCATCCAACTCAGTTATTCTATTGATAATTAATAAACATGTGAAGATACTTTTTGATCTCCTATTTCACCCACTTTATCTGACTGTTAGTCTGAGAATAGTATACCATTGAAGCATTGCTGCAGATATTTAGAAGTTGGTGTAGGTTATTGAGAAACTTCAACATGAATTAGAGATCTTGGTCAGAAATGATGACTTGTAGCATACTATATTTCATATAGACTTTATCATAAAGAATCTTCACTCATTCTTCCAATGATAATTCTGTTGAGCATGCAATTAGGATGATGGTTTTAGAGAACTGATTGATGATTATAATGATTGTATTATAGCTATTGCAGTCTAAGAGGCTGGTAATCATATCAACAGAGATATAAGTCTAAGTGTTATGATTTTTCTATTTTTTTTCTACTTTGACCCCTATTTATGCTTAGTCAGAGCATCTAGACTAGTGCTTAAAACTATGGGACTGGCTTAGTCAGTACAACAAGTCAGATCAGTCATACAGCAATGATATTTAATAATGCACAATCACTCTTTTGTAGACAGTAATAATGCCCAAGGACAATAGGCACAACAGCAAAGACAGATACAATAGATAGCATTATTTATATCAACCAAGACTTGTAGTATATAAGTAGGACAGCTCTTGCTGGTATAACTCCAGCTTCAAGCTAAAGTTTCTCTTCATACCACTGCATTCTTAAGCTAATCAGTAATAGCCTTGAAGCATATGATCAATCAGCACATCAAGTGAACTCTGATAGAACACTTGAATGCAAAGTGATGTCAGTTTATCACATGCTAACAATCACATGTAACTTAGGCTTAATAATTAGCTTGAAGCTTCTACTTCTCTTTCCTTATACACTATAGTATGGAGGAAACTGAATATCATTTATTAACTCTAAATCCCCAAACTTTGATCATGAGTTCTTTGAATTTCTCACATCCATCATTGGAACATTGTTAAGATTATTAGTGATCATTTAGCTGTGCCAAGAATGCTAATCAATCACTGCCTGAGCAGTAGATACTATTAAGAATTTTAGAATATCTGACAAATCTTATAAAATGTCACCTCTGACCTCCTTTATGACATCTCAGTCTCTCTCTGAATCTTCTATCAGCCTATGATCAGAACTATACTCCAAGCTGAGCCTAGAGAAACAGATTTGGAGAGCCCTCTACAAGAAAAGGAACACAGATACCTCCCATGACCAGAAAGACAACAGAACAATCAGCTTATAGAGTTCAGAAACTCATGAGTCCTGCTAGGGTTCTCTTCAGTCCCAAACTGTGAGGATCAGAATCTTTCTGACAACTTCTTTGATGACAAGATCTCTGACAATCTCTTCTCTCCAGCATACAGCATTAGAGACCATGCTAGAGACTCTCTTAATGCTATTGGAGTGGCTCCAAGATCTCAATCTGTTTCACCCATGCACTCTGGACACAGATCTCTTTATACTACTCCAAAGTCCAGTGAATCTCCAACTAAGTACATCAACCTCTATCCAGGGTCAGAAGTCTCAGGAGAATGATAGAGACTAATGGTCACTGACCAGCTTGAGTATAATGCCAGAGACTGTATCACTAAAAAAATCCAGGCAGCCAGTAAGGAGGTCCTTAGAGACCTTGACTGAGCAGAAGCCAAATAGGTCCAATGACAGACAATTCATGATGAGTTATATGATGTGCAGTATTATCAATAACAACAAGAGCTCAAAGCTGCTGAGTGGAGCACCTCAAGCTTCTATGTCTCTGATTTATGAACAGAACAGTCCTGCTCTCTCTTCTGAGAGTCTACTACCCCTGCAACAACTAAAACAGACCTCTGGACAGGGCTATACAGCCCTATCACTCTCAGCAAAGCTGCAAGGAGAGAAGGTAATCTCTCTCTCTGAGCTATCAGCATTGTCAGCATTGACACTTTCCTCTCACATACCAACTCCATACTCAATGTCTACATCTCTGATTAAGACTTCTGACATTTCTTAGAAGAAAGAGTCATATGACTTTTTCTCAGTATCTGTATACTCTGCATCATAAACCTGGAGTAGCAAACAAGAAAGCTGATCTCCTCAGTTGATGAGCAGACCATGACCAAGGGAGAGATGATAATAAGAGAGTCATACTGCTAAAATCTGCATACTTCTGGACTATGATCATACTGACAGAGAAAGAGATTCATGAGTGGATCAAAAGTGCTATTAGAGACAATAAGAAGTGGGATCAACATATGGCTCCATTGTTAAATCATAAAAGAGAGATAATAAAGGAGGGGAGAATAATCTGTTATGATAGATGGATCTACATCCTGAGGGACCAAACACTCTGAGGTGAGATCATTGCCATATGCTATGACTATGCAACTGTAGGTCATTCAGAGATCATGAAGACTAAAGAATTAGTCTTACAAGAATACTGATGGCTGAAATTCAGCCAAGACATTGAACAATATATAAAAGAGTGTAAAGTATATCAATAGGAAAAGTCTTTTATAAAACTATGAGCAGCACTATTACATCCAAATGAAGTTCTACAGGCATCATGAACACATATTTCAGTTGACATGATTACTGAATTATCTGACTATAATGGATATGATGCTATCATTATCATTATTGATTGATTCTCAAAAGTGATCATCCCAATTGTCTGCTTGACAGAACTGACTTCTGAAGGATAGACCAAAATCCTTTAGGATGAAGTATATGCTAAGTATGATATGCCTCAAATCATCATCTCAGACTGAGAACTCCAATTTGTGTCCAAATTCTTAAATGACTTATATTGACTTCTTAACATCTGATGCAATGCCTCTATAGTATATTATCTGCAAACTGATATAGATGGAAAGAGTCAACTAAGAGATTGAAAAATACTTGTGGTTGTTTATCAACTACTGCTAAGATGACTGAGCTGAGTGGTTGGCACTTGCTGCTTTTCAACACAACAATCAGATCCACTCTGCTATAGGTAAAACTCCATTTTTTATCAACTATGACTAACACCTGAATGTCTTCTGCACCAAGTGAATGCATACTATGATACTTGCATTCTCCAACTTTGCTCTCACTATGTCCAAAGTCTATGCTGAAACCCATGCCATCCTTAAAAGAGCAGCCAACACTATAAAAAAACAATATAACAAACATTATGCACTCTTATAAACCTACAACATCAACAACAAAGTGTGGCTTGACACCACAAACCTGCACTTTCCTCATCCAAAACAAAAATTGAATGACAAACACACTGGCCCATTTTTGGTGCTAGTGAAAATTGGCATCTCCACATATAAACTCCTTTTTCCAATGAATTAAAGGGTTCATAATGTCTTTAACAAATTCCTTCTCACACTGTATATCACTTCTATATTCTTAAATCAAGAATGACCACCACTACTACCACTAGACTTAATCAACAATAAGGAACATTATGAAATCAATTAAATATTAAACTATAAACTTCACAAAGTGTGAGCACATGATAGCAGCACTATAACTATAGTGGATTACCTCATTAGTTGAAAGAGCTATAGCCCTGAATCTAACTAATAGATAAATAAAAAATAAATGATGGCTAACAATGCAATATAGGACTATGAATTATCTCTGAATTGAGTTATTGGAATGATGGTCTCAAGGAGAGGATAATGTTATGATTTTTTCATTCTTTTTCTATCTTGACCCCTATTTATACTTAGTCAGAGCACTTAGACCAGTGCTTAAAACCATGGAACCAGCTTAGTCAGCACAACAAGCTGGATTGGTCATTATCTTTTGACACAGCAATAACATTCAACAATATATAATCACTCTTTTGTAGACAGTAATGACATCCAAAAACAATAGGCACAACAGCAAGGACAGATACAATAGATAGCATTATTTATATCAACTAAAACTTGTAATATATAAGTAGGACAGCTCTCACTGGTATAACTCCAGCTTCAAGCTAAAGTCTATCTTCATACTACTTCATTCTCAAGCCAATCAGTAATGATCTTGAAGCATATGATCAATCAGCACATCAAGTGAACTCTGACAGAACACTGGAATGTGAAGTGACATTAGTTTATCACATACTAATAATCACATGTGACTTGGACTTAATATTAAGATGCCTGTGAGATCTCATTTAAATAGAGTGATGCTGCATATAATTGAGTTGATGTCTTTATCCACTGACATGTTTCACATTCTTCTATATACTTCTCCACATCTTGTCTTATTTTTGGCCACTAATATTCTTGTAAAATGAGCTCTTTGGTCTTTGTGATGCCTGGATGTCCAGTGGTCACATGATCATAACAGGTGGTGATGATCTTGCTATAAAGCTAGTGGTCATATAAGATGTAGATCTGCCTATTATATCAGATCAATCTGTTCTTCTTTGTCATTCTCTATTCATGGCTGAGTAATAGAACTACTTACTGATGCCATTAGCTAGTATTTCATATTGTGCTCTTGATTCACTGATGAATCTTCTCTTCTGTCAGCATAATCATCATCTGAAAATATTCTAGTTTTAACAATACCACTCTATTATTGTCTTCTCTCTGATCATGATCTGCTGATTGGCTCAGGAGATCAGCCTTTTCATTTGCTGCTCCAGCCTTATAGTGTAGTGTATACTGGTATTCAGATAGTTCCATCATCCAGTGGACCTGTTATCAGTTGAGCTTTTGTGGAAGCTGAAAGTATCAAAGATTTTAATGATTGATTCAGATCTTAAAGATCTGAACAGCACTGATCAAATAATGTCACCATTCAGTGAGGGCTACTATGATAGCTAAAAGCTCCTTGTCATAGATCTCATAGTTGTGCTTAGTTACAGTTAGCACCTTTGATAGGAATGCCACTGAGTATCACTTCTCCTCCTATTCTTGAGATAGGACCATGCTAATAGCTTCTTCACTCAAGTCAGCTTCTACTTGGAAGTGTCTCTCTATCATTGGAATTCTCAATATTATATCTTCAGCAAGTTGTCATTTCAGATTATCAAAAGCATTCTGCTGTGATAGTCTCTATATCCAGAGTGCATTGTCTGTCAACTGAGTTATAGATTGGATGATTTTACTGTAGTTCTGAATGAATCATTGATAGAAATTGATGAACCCTAAGAATAACTACAGCTTCTTCTTCTTTATTAGTACTGGCCATTCTGTGACTCCTATGAGAATGTTGTTGAGATATATTGTGACTTTTCTGATAGTGATGAGATTCTTGAAGATGTCATTCATCATCCACTGGAAAGTCACTGGTGAGTTAGTCAGACCAAAAAACATGATAGTTGGCTCAAAGAGCTCTTAATTGATATGAAATGCTGCCTTCCACTTATTGCTCTCCTTGATCCTGATGTTGTTATACCCCCACCTTACACCTAATTTAGTGTAGTAATATGCCTTCTGCAATTTGTCCATCAGCTCTGAGATCAATAGAAGAGGGTAATGATTCTTAATTGTTATCTTGTTTAGCTTTTGATAATCCTATATAGGTAAAAGTTTCCCATCCTTCTTTTTTATAAAGAAAAAAGAGAATGCTATAGGAGACTTCAAGGGCCAAATACATCTGCTGAAGAGGTTTTTTTCTAGGAACTTATTGAGTTTCTGCTGCTCTGGATAGCTGAGCAGATATGTTTTACAATTGAGATTGGTGTTTGTATTCAGGATTAGTTCAATTGCATGATCTCACAGCTTGAGCTCTAGTAGTTTATTGAAGCTTTCTTTGCTGAAGAGGTTGTAGTAGTCTTAGGCCCATCCAGATATCATTTCTTCAAACATCTTCTCCTTCTTCTCTGCATTGGCCTTGGCTGCCAAGTCATTGGCATGGTGCATCATCTGAACCTGCATAGCTTGTTTTATATTGACAGTGAGAATAGTCTCACCATCCTCTATTTCTTTGTCCCATCAATTCTTGGGATCTTTATCTGATAATTCAAAGGAGCTTTTGTGGCATTGACACCATGCAAAGGTAATTCATCCAGTTTTCTAGTTAATCAGAGGGTTATATTGTATCAACCAGTTATGACCAAGAAATATCTTTTTAGTTCTGAGATCAGTAATAGCCAAGTCAATCTGTTTCAAGTGGTCTCCTATGGTTAACCAGAGTTTGACAAATTCAGTTATCAAGCCAGCTTAGTTCTTTGTTTCATCTGCATTATAGATGAGAATAGAGACTGCTATAGCTCACATCAGCAGGTTGTGCTTATTGACAAAAGCATAGTTGATTAAACTGCTAGTATAGCCACTGTCAATCAGAGCTGTTACTGCATATATTGTTCAGAAAGTGAGTGTTTTGACCTGAGCCCTGATGGTCAAGTCTTGTCCAGAGGTTTTTTATTATCTGATGTATTTTTTTGATCTCTGGAGTTTGTCAAGCTATTTTAGTGCTTGACATCTCTCAGCCTTCTTCATTCTCTCTACCATCTCATTAATCACTTTTTCAGTTCTAGTCTAGTGTACCTAATTTTTGAGTACTACCCTGGCTTCTTTTTCAGTCTTTGCATTCTTGATGGCATGCTAAGTCCATTCAGTGTCAAAGAATTTTAGTCAGCCAGTAAAGATCACTCTCTCTGTTTAGTCTATGAGCAGTTGAGTTTTTTATTTGGTTGATCCTTGTGGTGTACTCAGTGTAGTGGTAGACAGAGGTATATTTGAATGCACATAGATATTGGTAACTAAAGATAGTATATAAGTCTGTCTAGCAGCTATGTGAGACACACCACTAAGTTCTTCAGCTGACCAAGTGGGATCATTCACTCATCAGCCCTGTCTTTTACCTCTTTCACCTTTGTGTCCTTGCCTAATTCTTCAAGTCCATCAGCCTCTTTCTGCAGTTCAGCAATCTGCATCTGAATGTTCTTCCTTATGCACTTCTTCAGGAAATTCTATGATAAGTGCTCTTTCTGTCTGCAGATAAAACACTTTTTCTTCTTCTTAAGGTGGTCTATATCCATTGTCTTCCCACTTTCAGTGTAAGTAGTGCCAGTACCTGTTTTCTGAGTACTATAAGTCAGGGCAATGGAGGAGGAGGTATTGATTTTGGCAGTGTGAGTATTACTGATGGACTTTATGTTGTTTGCTGGATAGTTTAGTTTTCAGTTGCTCTACAGATTGGTATTCTCCACCTTCTATCACTGTTGCTCCTTGTTCATCTCTGTAATGCATTCCTTCTATGTGTTATACTCTTTTGGAATATTGACATTTATATCTGAAATCATCTTAATATAGGAGAGAGATGCCCTCTTCTTGAGCATCTCAACTATCCTTCTATTATCACCCATATTGTTCTGTATTCTAGCAATCTTACCAAGGTGCTCCAGCTCATTGAAGTACTCATTTGCTATCTTATCTCTCATTTATAGTTCCTTTATCTTGTTTTTGTGTACCTCCTAAACTGCAGAACCAGTGAATTTGTTGCAGACCATTTGTTTGAACACCAGCCAGAATGGCAGTCAATGATGCTGCCTAGTGGTGGAGTAAAAGTCAAAGAAGATGAGGATCCACTAAGTTTTGGCTTTGTCTTTAAAGTAAAATATAGCAAACAATACTCAATAGATGTTGACAGTGAGATATGCTGAATATACCTTGAAGTATTGTTTGCAGTCAATTAGGAACCAGTTGATATCATCAGAGACTTCTTTGAATAGTCTTGGCTTCCAGAGTAGATCAGATTTGCATTGAATAAAGGCAACATCCTAGAGCAGTGACCTCCATCAGATTCAGGAATTGATCAGACAGCAGCTATCACTATTTAGTGAGTAGTCCTGAGAATGAATGGAAAAAATTATCATCAGTGATCAGACTTCTGGTTAGCCCTACTTTTTTGTGTATAATATGCTCATTTCAAACAGTGAAGCTAAGTTTGACAGCTTCTGAGTCATTCCTCTCAGAGGCCTTGCTGATGCTGGCTTCATCAGCTGGAGGCTGTCTGCCAAGAAGTTGGCTTTCCAGGCTGGTCTAAGGATTTTGGAATCTAGTCAGCTGTTCTATGGGTTGAGGTGTCAGCTGAATGGGCTGAGTGCTAGTGCTGTAAATAGATAGTGCTATATAGGCAGCTTGTTTCAGAGTGATAAGAGGAGAGGAGAGTATTTAGCATTAGCTGAAGTTTAAACCTTAACTAGTATTCCAGCAGACTAGTTAGCAGGTCTCCAGGGTGCATCCTGTTATACATAAAAATTGCCTTTTTGATGGCAGCATACTGTAAAATGTCAATTTTTTCCACTCCATCTGCTATCATATAGTCCTATCTCATGGGTGTCATCTTCTAAGTGATGTTCTAAGTAAGTGTGACTATCCTTTCTCAGTATAGTCATAAGTATTCTTTTTTCCACTCATGCTATATCTCCTCTTCCAATGTTTCTTTATTCACTATATCACTTGCATGCTTTCAGTCTCCTCACTGATAAGATATCTCCACCTCCTTGTCCTTCTTATCTATTTCAGCCTCTTTGCTCTTCTTGCTCTCCTCAGTGGAGTAGTTGGTGTGCCAGTCAAAGATGGACAGAGCATGGGGTCTCAATATCACTAGAGAGCTGCTCTTCATCTCAGGTGGTACTGAGTCCAGCTGTAGAAGGAGACTCTACTCAAAGTCAATAGGTTCTGACTTTGGGGCCCTCTTCACTGCTGCTACTTCACTCTCTATCTTCCTCCAGCTTATAGTGATACTGGCAGAAGTTTCTGTAAAACTAGAGATTGAAGAAAAGAATGGTGATATTGCTTTATAGAAATCATCAGAGAGCTTGTTCACTGACTCAGATAGAAGGAGAGAGTCAGAGTCTATAGGCTCTGAGAATGGAGCTGACATCTGAGGGAATAGGATCTCAGATGGTGTTGCTTTTAGCAGGTGAAAAGAGATGTATGTCTCATCATGCCATCTCACTGGCAGTGACAGTTTCTGCAGGCCCAGTCCAAGGGTCTGTTATAGTTGTTCTGATACTCGGCTCCTGGAATGAGGAGCTGAGAGTGTCTGCATAAAGTCCATTGAAGAGAATCTGAGTGTGTGCAAGATGAAAACAGATACAGCAGAGTACTATTCACTGATCACACTCACACTAACAAACACATAAAACTCTTAGTTCATGAAAGGATTATAATGTGATAAAAGTAGTAATCAACAAATATAATTTTCTTCTTCAATGAATCCATAGCATGTGAACAGCAATAGTATGTGTACAACAGTCCTAGATCTCTTTAAGTCTCAAAGCTTTTCATTTTATCAAAACAAGAGATGATAACAGGTGTTGCTGGGCTTCAAGGCAAAGAATACTGCAGCTCAATACAATATGTCAAAACACTCTCACAAAACTCTCAAAAGGTCCTAAGCATAGCTCAGATCAACTCAAAATTCCTAACACACACAATACACAACTCAAAGCTTTGTGCTCTAAGCAAAAACCAATCACAAAACACATCTATAAGTGCCAAAGAGCACAGATCTCTGTTCACAAGTTGTCAAACTGATTGTAGACTCATAGGATTCAAACCTATGCAATCCAGAGACACAAATCACAATAAAACCCTGTCCACAGGCCAAAGGGTTTGAATCTCTGCTATCTGTAGTGCTGCACATCACAAATACCTCAAAAACTCAAGATGGTGCCCTTCAGACACTGCTCTCTTATTCTCAGGTTAGAGTGCAATCTAAAACCTCTTATCAAACCAGGCTCAAATCCTTTGCAAGCTTTGATGCCTCACTCAGTTCTCAAAGCTCTCTCAATGATATTCAATAATAAGTTTATTCTCTCACCCAAAGTTACAAATATAAACCCAGAGCTAGAGTGCAAGGCTTTCTGTATCTAATACACCACAACTGTGGGAGGTCAGAAAACTTTCTTTTCTATTCATACAATATAGTATTTAAATACTCTACTGTGGTACTTACTAATACAATCCTACTATGGTATCTTCAAAGCATGAGACTCTGTGCTGGACCCCACAGGTATTATTCACATGCATATCACAGTTGCTATGCTTATTCTCTTTTGAGCTAGAATTGCCTGTTGTTTCCTTGCTAGCTGACATCAGCTAGCTGGTCTAGCCAGATCTGCTCACTTTCTTATTTTCCCAGTGACACATCTCTGACAGTGGTAAACTGTTTCAGACCCCTGGAGTTATCTCCTATGTCTGGAGTCTGCCATAATGATTATATTCTCTTTTTCAGTGTTTTGACATTCTATTCAGCTCACAAAATGCATTGCTTTTAGCCTGATATGCATCAATTAATCCATCCAATAGGTATGTATATATCATACCTCAGTATAATGCAAAGTCTCTCACTGTGTTATGCATGCTAAGGCACCATAGGTACATATGCAAGTCTCTGAGCAGTATATATGCTATTCATCTCTGAGAGTAGTATTTCTCTATCTATTCCTTTGTTGCCATTATTTTATTTTTCTATTCAACATCCAGTTATTCAGATATCTTTCTTTGAGTCTCAGTTCTCTGTTCTAAAGCATATTCTATCAGTGCATCAATAGCTGTGTATCTTTGATCAGTGTGATCAGGATTGCTGATCATATTTCAATTGTATTCTTTCTATTTTTAGCATATTCTCTTATAATGGTATTGGCATATTTAGAGCCAAGTGCTGAGACCTCACATGCAGTCTAACCCCTCTGATATTAGTCTGCTACTAGACTATGCACTCTGCTCATTGTTGCTTCAGTTTAGCTTTATGATAGCTAGGTTTCTATATGCTCTTATCCTATTCTCAGTTACATGCTTACTGGACTAGAATGCAGTTCATGTATTTTCAATTTTTGCAATTTTACACATCTGAACATGGAGAGAGCATGTCACTATACTATTTGAGGTCATCAGAATTCCAGTTGAGAGCTTTGAGATCACACTATCACTGCTAATACTCTGTATTATATCAGGCAGCATCATAGTTTTTCTGCTAGTGGATCTGTTCTGCTTCTATGATGTTTGGAGACTCATGTGGCTTTCTATCTGGTGTGATGCAATAGTAGAGGCCTTTGTGCAAGGAATCCTTGCTGTTAGACTCAAAGTTAGAGAGTTCTCTGCTGTTATAGTCTATGTGAATAGAGAGAGCAGAGCTTCCTTTCAGAGTTGTATAGAGAAAATTGTGGCCAGAGTCTGTAGCTATTCTAGGGGTATCAAGAGAGTCTCAGATATGATCACTAACTTCATACTCAGGTGAGGCAGTGAAAGGATCAGGAGACAGCTTGGCATCAAAGAAGTTATCAAGGAGATTCTCATCTTCATAGTCTGAGACTGGAGAGAGGTTTGTCGAGTGCTGATAATAGCTGTTTCTACTGTTGTATTGAGGGGGTTCTGAAGAGTATCAGTGTTCTTCTTTCATTGAATAAACCCTCAAATCCAAGCTGCCAGATTGGATTTCTAGTATAGTTTCTGATGCAGGCTGGTAGGAGATTCAAGCAGAGGCTGGAATATCATAGAAGAGGAGAATGGGTAAGATATTTTGAATGATCTGTTGCATGATTCTAAAAGCATGATAGTGCTTGACAATCTATGCAGTAACTGATTGCCTTTCTTGATAGAGATAAATAATAGCAAGTAATCTAAGAAGTGTTCCAATAATAAAGGCTAAAAGCTTAAAAAGTCATCTGTGAGATCAGAGATTGATGCAGATGGCATTTGATTTCTTTCACACTGTTGTGCATAAAGAAAGGGAAGTTAGAAACTTTGAGCTAATTGTTAAGTCTAAGCAACATGTGACCTAAACATGTAATAAATAGATGCTGTATTGAGTTCATACAGTCACACCTAAGTTCATTATATATGCTCATATAGTGTTATATCTCAAGACCAATATAAGTCAGCTCAAGGTAGAATAGTGAAGATAAACTTTAGCTCAAAGCTGAGGATATATAGTGAGAGCTACACTACTTATATACTGTTTGAGTCTGAGTTAAATATATGCTTACTAATTGTGCATTTTTATGCTAATGCTTGTTGTTCTTGAGTGTCATTACTACCTACAAAAGAGTATTATTTATTATCAAGAGGTGATATCATTGTTAGAGGACAATAGCTGACTCAGCCTATTATAGTGATTAAGCCTGTCTCATAGTCCTAAGTGCTGATTCTAAATGCTCTGACTAAGCAAGAATAGAGATTAATTAAGAAAGAAAAAGAAAAAATCATAACAAGACATTGGTGTTCCTTCCAATCTTTTGACATGATTAGAATGTCATTCAGATAGATTGTGATCTTCTCTATAGTGATGAGATCTTTGAAAATATTATTCATCATCTATTGAAATGTTGCAGAAAAATTGGTCAGTCTAAAAAATATGACTGTTGGTTCAAAGAGTCTATGATTGGTTTGGAAGACCATCTTCCATTCATCTCTCTCCTTAATCTGCATATTGTTGTATCCTCATTGAACATCAAGTTTAGTGTAGTATCAGACACCCCACAATTTGTCCATCAGTTTGGAAATCAATGAGAGAGGGTAATGATTCTTGATCATTATCTCATTGAGTTTCTAGTAGTCCTGAACTGATTAGAGTTTGCTGTCCTTCTTTTTTATAAAAAAAAAGAGTGACACCATGGGGGACTTTGAAGGCTTTATTTGTCTCCTAGACAAGTTCTCCTCTAAGAACTTATCTAGCTTGATCTGCTCTGGTGTGCTAAGGTTGTATATCTTGCAATCAAGATTGGTGCTGACATTAGAGATAAGTTTAATCATATGATCCTACAGCTTTAGTTCTGGTAGTTCATCAAAGCTTTCTTTAGCAAACAGATCATGGAAGTCATGTGCCTATTCAGGCATCAGTTTCTTGAATGTCTTAGCCTTCTTCTTTTTGTTGACTCTTGCTGCTAAGTCATTGGCATAATATACTGCTCAGATGTAGATTGCATAGTCTAAGTCTATAGCTAATATTGTTTCTCCTTCCTCTATTTCCTTATCCCATTGATCCTCTGGATCTTCATCAGATAACTTGAAGAGAATTTTTTGGCAATAGCATTGGAAAAAAGTGATCCACTCTGTCTTCCAATTGATTAATAGATTATGCTATATGAGCTAGTTATGACTAAGGAAGATTTCTTTGGATTTCAGCTCAGTCACAGCTAAGTCAATCTGCTCTAAATGATCTCTGATTATTAACCAGAGTTTGACAAACACTATAATTGAATTAGCTTGATTCTTAGTCTCATCAGCACTGTAAACTGAGATTGGGCCAGCAGTGGCTTAGATCAGCAGATTATGCTTAATGATAAAAGCATGATTGATGGAACTCCCAGTGCAGCTGCTGTCAATTAGAGTGGTGACTGCATGCATGGATTGGTTAGAGTGTCTTAATCTGTGCTTTGGTGGTTAGATCCCTCCCTGTGGCCTTCTGTCATCAAATATATTTTCTGAGTTCTTTTAGTTTGTCTAGCTATTCTAAAGCTTAATTCCTTTCTGCTCTTCTCATCTCTTTGATCATCTCATCAATGATTTCCTTAGTCCAAGTCTTGTGTACTCAGTTCTTGAGCACAGCCCTTGCTTCAGCCTTGTCTTTAGCATTTTGAATAGCTTGCCAAGTCTATTCAGTCTCAAATGGCTTTAGTCAGTCATTAGAGGCCACTCTCTCTGTTTGTCCCATGGGCAGTTGAGTTTTAGGTTTAGGCAATTCTTTAGATAGTCTTATAGTAGTCATAGATTGGAGTATATTCAAATGTGCATACATAGAGGTAACTATAAAACTAGCATAAGTCTGTTCAGTGGTATTTCAAGATACACTATCAAGTTCCTTGGCTAATCAAGTAGAATCACTCACTCATTGGCTCTATCTTTTACTTTCTCAATCTTCATCTCTTTCTCATTGTCTTTGAGTCTATCAGCCTCCTTCTGTAATTCAGTGATTTGAGCCTGTATATCCTTGTGGGTTTGCTTCTTCTTTGAGCAGTTCTGCAATAAATGACCCATCTCTTCACAGTTGAAACACTTTCCTTCCTTCCTTAATTTGTCAATCTCTATAGGCTTCTCTTGTCCAGTGTAAGTGGTTTCAGTCTCAGTCTTGTGAGAAGAATAGGAGGGCATAAAAATCAAAGATGTTATGCTGGGCTTAACAGAGGTTAGTGTATTAGCCTTTTTCTGATTGCCAGGTCTTCAATTATCTTGCTGGTAGGCATTTTCTGCCTTCTGTCAATGTCACTCTTTATCTATTGTGATAATGCACACCTTCCATTTCTTGTATCTCTTCAGGATGTTGAAGCTGATGTCAGTGATCATTGTAATATAGAAGTGGAGTACTCCATTCTTCAGATACTCTATTAGGCATCCATCATCCTCAGTGTGGTCAATGAGTCCAGCTAGTTTAGTGAGTCATTTAAACTTGTCAAAGTACTCAGTGGTTATCTTATCCCCTATTTGAAGATCCTTCATCTTCTACTTGTAGACTTTTTGAATGGCTGAGTTGATGAACTTGTCACATACTATTTGTTTGAATATGGGCCAGAATAGCAGGTGATAGTGCTCTCTGGTTGTAGAATAAAGCTCTCAGCTCTTTAGAGTCTATCAGATCTTAGTCTTGTCCTCAAAATAGGATGCAGCAAAGGCAATCCAATAAATGTTGGCAGATAGATAGATAAAATATACTTCAAAATATTATTCACAATCAATCAGAAAGCAATTAATATTATCAGACTGCCCTTTAAAGAGTTGAGGCTTTCATACAAGATCTGATTTACACTGTATAAGAATAGAGTCAGAAGTGAGTGGCTCCATCAGATTTGAGTAATCACTAAAGGGTGATACCTTTTGGTGTGAAGTGAGAAAGAAGTGAAGAGAGTCATCATAAGTGACTAGACTTCTAGGTATTTCTTCTCCTGGTTTTCTGATGATCCTTCCATTGACAACTGTGAATCTCTGTTTTATAGCTTTGAAGTCATCCTTCTCTAGTTGACCACTAGTTTCAGCTTTATCAGTAGGTGGTTGTCCTCTCATCAATCAGCTTTCCCTTAGCTTCTAGAGATATCTGATTGGGTTTTTAGCTTATAGAGTTTGCAATCACCAACAGCAGATAGAAGCTATAGTGGTGGTTCAAATAGTTGGTGCTAAGTAGACAGCCTATTTTGGGAAAACCAGTAGCATATTCAGTATTGGTCAGATCTTGAACTCAAATTGATATTCCAGAAGTTTGGCCAAGAGGTCTTTGGAGTAGACTTCATTGTAGAAAAAAATAGCCTGCTCAGTTGCAGCATACTGTAAAATATTCTTCTCTCAATGGTGTCATCTATTATCTCACATTCTGAAGGAGTTTCACAACTCTTTCCTAATACAACCTTGTAAACTCTTGCTCCTTCTTGCATTGTATTTCTGCTTCCAGTAGTTCCTCATCTTTGATCTCATAATACCCTTCAGATAATTCAAAAGATACTATAGCTGGATTATTATCCTTCTCACTGTTCCCACTGTCTATCTTAGGAGAGTCAATAAGCAGGTTGAAAATAGATGGTGCCTAAGGTTTCAGTGTTGCAGATGAGTTGTCTTGGAGCACTGATTCTGAGGTCAGCAGGAGAGATATGTCAGAGAAGAAATCCTTTGCTAGACTCAGTTCTCCTGTCTGTTGCCTCTACTGCTGTATGATACTCTTAGAATCAGTTAGTATTCCACTCATCAAGGAGTATTCCAGCAATTTGGCCTCAGATGAGCCACTGGATAGTTGAGTCAAAGATGTGGACCAGAGGTGAGAGATAGATTCCATAGGCAGATAAGAGAGTGTCAGAAGTTCAGAAAAAGAAAACCTCTGCAGGAGAATCAAAAGTGACAGATCTGAGCCAGCTGACAATTGATCTGGTCCAGCTCACTTCTCAGAAGAGGCTCAGAGGATAGCTGTAGTACCTATACCACTCATAATAGTCTCAGTCTTGTCATTGCATGTATTCTTCTTTATGTTGTTGCTGCTGATAGACTTCTTCAGCACTGTGTCAGACCTCAGACTCTGACTGAGTCTTTTCTATCTGTGCTTCATATGCTCTTGCAATGTTCTATTCTTCTTCAGTATGCCAGCCTCTATAGTTGCCTGAGATTCCAGTCTCTATGACTTGAGATCTTTGATCAATGCAGAATTCTTAGCTCCCAATGTCAATGCTGGAATCTATGGGACTCCTCTTGGGGGTTGTATAAAGGGAGTTGTAGCTAGAGTCTGTGGCCACTCTAGTGGCATCAAGAGAGTCTCAAGCATGGTTTCCAATTCTGTGCTCCAAAGAGGCAATAGTAGAGACAGAGAATGGTTCTGTATCAAAGAAGTTGTTGGGGATATTCTCATTCTCATGGTCTGAGACTAGAGGGAGGTTCAGCAGGTCATGATAAATAATGTGTCAGTAGTATCTTCTTCAGTATCCAGATTCTTCTTGTTCTAGCAGAAGAACTTTCAGATTTGGGTTCTTAGAGGCAGTTTCTGATATAGCTCTTTATACAGGCTCATTGGTGACTCAGGCAGGCTTAAGGGAGAGATTGTGAAGGAGAAGAATGGATGTGATATTTTTAGTTCAGTGGTAAATAGTTTGGAGGCTCTAGTAATATCTGATTATCTAAGCAGTAACAGATTGATTTTCTTAGCAGAGGTAGACAATAATAAAAAGCCTGAGCAGAATGCTAATAATAGCACTCAAAAGCTTGACAGAGATGATATCACAGGTTGATAGCATTTGGTTTCCTTTGCCTCTAGTATGCATAACAAAAGAAAAGCAAGAAGCTTTGAGCCAACTATTAGATCTAGTTTGCACATAACCTAGACATGTGATAAACTAGCATTATATCATATTTGTACAGTCATACTAGAGTTCACCTTGATATGTTATTCCAGACAAATGCTTTAAGGCCAAAGACAAGCTGGGCTCAAGAGAAGATAGTGTGAGATAAACTTATAGCTACTTTTCTACTATACTGTTCTGTACTATATTACTTGTTCTGTCTGATCATCAGAAAGTAGACAATAGAAAATTGTTTGAGAATAAGGTAACTGAGTACAATGATGTATGTTATTGTGATTACCTAATCTTTCCCACACTCATAGGTAGATGCTTATGATAAGATAGACACTTTAATAAGATAAGAAAAAAATGATAAAATAAGAAAAAATCATAATAAAAATCAACTTGTAAGAATCTTTCAAGTTAGCAGTATTCACTGTGTTATGATTTTCTCCATATCTTATTCTTTTTTCTTATCTTATCAGAGCATTTATCTTATCTTGAGCATCTCTGAAGAGTGTGAGAAAGATTAAGTAATCACAACAAATAAGGCATTATTGTACTTAATTGCCTCATTCACAGATAATTCTCTATTGTCTTATCTCTGATAACCAGACAGGATCAGCATCACAACACAGAACAGCACAATAGGTAGTAGTTATATTTATTACAAGCTGAACAGTATATAAGTAGAATAGCTCTCACTATAGTAGTCCAGCTTCAAGCTATAAGTTTATTTCACACTATCTTCTCTTGAGCTCAGCTTGTCTTTGGCCTTGAAGCATTTGCCTGGAATAACATATCAAGATGAACTCTAGCATGACTGTACAAACATGATACAGTGCTAGTTTATCACATGTCCAAGTCATATGCAAACTAAGTCTAACAGTTAGCTTGAAGCTTTTTGCTTCCCTTTTCTTATGCACACTAGGGGCAAAGAAAACTAAATGCCACTAACTGCAATCTCTGATCTCACCAATGACTTCTTCAGACTTTTAGCTATGATCATAGAAACTCTTCTTAGATTATTAGCTATTGTCTATCTCTGTTGAAAAAGACAGTCTGTAACTGTGTGGATAGTCCAGCACTATCATGCATTCAGAACTATACAACAAATCATCTGAAATGTCTCACTAATCCTCCCCTTTCACAACATCTCAAAAACTGCTCACAACTTCTATCAACCTATGCAAGAAACTATACTGAAAGCTCAATCTGACAGCACAACTATAGGAGTTCTTTCAGCAGAACAAGAAGAACACTGATATTCTCTAGAAATCTATTAACACTCTATCTGAAACAACCTCTCTTGCAACCTGCCAAACCCTCTCCCCTCTCCCCCCCTCCTCCTCTTCTCTCTCTCTCTTCTGAACACAGAATCAGTGATCATACTAGAGACTCTCTTGATGCCTTTAGAATGGCTATAGGCTCTGGCTATAACTCTCTCTATATAATGCCTGATGGAAGCCTCACAAGCTCTGTCTACACTGACTATGAGAGTAGAGAGCTCAGTGACTTTGATCTAGACAGTGCCAGCAGGAGGTACTAGGCTAGAGAGGGTGGACTGCCAGAAGACCTCAACAAGCAGTTCTATGTGGACATCACAGGCCTTGAAAGTGAAAGAAACAGTAGTGTAAAAAGATTACATGTATGATAGGAAGAAGAATATATCACCATCCAGTATAACACTGAGTATTGACATTAGCAGTGCAACCTTGAAGTCACCATCTGAGATTCTGATAATCCTCAGTGATTTGAAATTGAATCAGCAACAACCAACTCACTTTTCTGAAAGCCTAACTAAACTGACTTAACAGAAGTCATCATTGCCAGTAAAGCCAAATAATGAACTCCTTATCCACTACTCAGAACAGAGTCAGTGATCATCATTAACAATTCTCTTTTCAGTATTTCTGAGACTCTTCTCTCTACCTATAAAATCCAGCTACTCTCTATCATATGAGTTAGTGAGCAGAGCTTCTGATGATTCCTTGAGAGTAGGGTTGCTGCCTTATTCCTCAACTCCTTCTTCTATCAGCAGTTCTATGAGTATTGCTATGACCTGGAGAGACCAAGAAGTGAGAAGAGCAGCAGCAGTAAAAAAAGCTCAGAAATCAGGATTTACCAACTTCAACTACAGCCTCCTATTGGCACTGGACCCAGCATCAGTTGATATGAAAGACAGCTCTCTCATGATACTGAGATCTCCTCACCCTCCATCTATCTTTGATCTGCCTGATATTTCCCCAGAAGAGGACAGCAGAGAAGTCAGTGAGAATGAGCAGGATATAGCATCTTTTGATTGGCCTGAGAGGTTCTATAAATCAGAAGATAAAGAGTTACTCAAAGAAGAAATACAACATAAAAGAGAGAAGTTCATGAGGATATACTAGGAAAGAGTAATGGAACTCCTTCAAGATGTAAGCTGGAAAATGATGCCACTAGGAGAGAAGTATTTAGTAGCAGATGATGCTGAAAAAGTGGATATTTTACAGTATGCTACCATCAAGCAGGCTATTTTCATTTACAATAAAGCCTACTTTAAGGATCCTCTAACTAAACTTTCAGTCTATCAATCCAAATATAGGATCCAACCCATACCAAACATGCTCTCAATCCAGCCCCAATGAGCTATTTATATGGCACTGTCAATCTGAACCATCTCTGTACAAATCTTATGACAACAGCCCCCACTAGCCAAGAAGCCAGCTACAGCCTGATACTCTTAGAGGAGTAGAGAGAGTAGGCTTCTTGGCAGACAACCACCTGCCAATAAAGCCACTATGAGTGAGCAAGCTAAAGGAGATGATCCAGAAGCCACTAAGTTAGGCTTCACCATCAGAGATGGCGAAATAGTCAAAAAGATGACTAGCAGCCTGACAGGAAGCCCAGGATCTGACAGTGGGTCACTACACTCATTTCTGGCCCTGCCCAAAGAATAGAAGCATCTACCCTTCAATGGGTACCTGAATCCAATAGAGCCCCTGACAGTCAATGTCCTTTTAATTCAATGCAAATCTAACTTAATACAAAAACCACAACTATTCAAAAAGGCATCAGACAACATCAATAGATTCCTTACTGATTGCAAGCAGTACTTTGAGGTGTACTCTATGTATCTTATGGCTAACATCTATAGAGTCACCTTCATGGCCTTCTACTTCAAGAATAAGGCCAAAACCTGATGGACTCTGCAATCAACAATTTTTTATTCTAGTACCAGAAGACACTATCAACTGCTATCCTGAGAAACTTTTAAACAGATGATCTGAGATAAATTCATTGACTTTGCTATATAAGAGATAGACAATAAGACTGCTACTGAATACTTTGATGAGCTGGAATGGCTTGCCAAGCTAGTAGGAGTCCTTGATGACATTGATGATAATAGACAAATGATTGAAATATTGAAGATCAGCATCTCTAAATCATACACAACAATCATTTCAGACATCAGTGTCAATATCCTGAAGGGATATAATGAATAGAAGAAATAGATAATCATTATAAACAAGAAGTGACAGTGATAGAAGATAGTAAAGAGGTTTTGCATAAGTGTAAGATGAAAATGGTCACAGCAGAGAGCTATCCACTGATCACACCCACATTAACACACACACAATACTCTTAGTTCATAGGGGGATTATAATGTGATAAAGTAGCTGTAGCAAGTACAATCATCTTAAATGATTCCACTGTATATGAATAGCAATAGCATGTGTACAACTGTCTCTGATCTCTCTAAGTCTCAAAGCTTTTTATTTTATCAAAACAAGAGATGGCAACAGATGTTGTCAGACTTCAAGGTAAAGAGTACTGTAGCTCAATACAATATGTCAAAACACTCTCACAAAACTCTCAAAATAGTTTCAAGCACAGCTCAGATCAATCCCAAATCTCTAAACACATATTATATAACTCAAAGCTTCATGCTCTAAGCAGAAACCAATCACAAACACATCCACAAGTGCCAAAGAGTTCAAACCTCTGTGCATGAGTTTCCAAACTAATTGTAGATCCACAGGATTCAAACCTATGTGATCTAGAGACATAAAACACAATAAAACACCATCCAACAGACTCAAAGGGTTTGAACCTCTGCTAATCTGTGGAAATAACCAAAACAGGCACACTAATCAAGCCAAAGGGTTCAAACCTCTATCACCTGTAGCATCATGCATTACAAATACCTCAAAAACTCAAGATAATGCTCTTCAGACACTGCTCTCTTATTTTCAGACTAGAGTGCAATTCAAAATCTCTTATCAATTTGAATTCAAGTCTCTCACAAGCTTCTGTGCATTGGGCAGTTCTCAAATCTCTCTCTATAATATCAATAATGGGTCTATTCTCTCACCCAAAGTAACAAACACAAATCCAGAGCTATAGTGCAAGGCTTTCTGTGCTTAATACACTGCAACTGTGGAGGGTCAGAAACTTGTCTACTACTCTTATAATGTGGTACTTAAATAGTCTACTACTGTACTTACTAAGATACATCAAATATAGTAGTTTCAAAGCATGGAATTCTGTTCTGGAGTCTTTGGCATATTATTTGTGTGCATATTGTAGTCTGACATGCATATTCTGCTCTGGGCTGCCTTTTGTTTCTATGCAACCTGACATTGGTTATCTCTGTTAGTGGCCTGGCCACTGGTCTTTTTACTTCCTTATTTTCCTGAGGCAATTAATCTATACACAGGAGTCATTCTAGACTTCTGAGATTATTTCTGGTCATTTCTTTCATTAAATCTTCTTATTTCTCAGCTAATCTCTTTAATCTTCAGATTTATCTCATTATGCACCAATGCACTATTCTAAAACATGTCTCTCAGCAATTTAATACCTATGTGTCAGTGGTCAATGCCTATCATCAGAACAAGTACAAACCCAACTGAATAAACTCTGGCAAACTCAGCAGATCAACTAACTCTTTAAAGCCTGGCACTTCCACTAATGCTTTGACCTCTTCTTATACCAGCCAGAAGACTAGCACCAAAACAACCTACACTGGTACTAGAAAACCCATGGACATTAACCAAATAAAAAAGAAAGACAAATGCTTCAACCATAGAGAGAAGGGTTATCTGTTGTGGAATTGACTAAAGAAGAAGCAAATCTGCAAAGACATATAGGCTCAGATTGCTGAATTATAGAAGGAGGCTGACAAACTTAAAAGGAATAGAACAAAGATTGAGGAGGTAAAAGATAAAACCAACAAGTGAGTGATTCCATTCAATCAGCTAAAGGACTTTATGGTGTGTCTCAAAATACTGCTAGACAGACTTATGCTAGTTCTGTAGTTATTTCTATCTATATGCATTCAAATATACCTTGTTCAACAACTATCACAAAACCACCCAAAGAATCATCTAAAACTGAAACTCAACCACTCATGAGCTGAACAGGGGAAGAGGTCTCCAGTGGCTGGCTAAAACCATTTGAGACTGAATGGACTTAGTGAACTATCCAAAACACCAAGAATAAGGCCAAAGCAAAAACTGTGCTCAAGAACCAGATATACAAGACATGAGCTGAAAAAATAATTGATGAAATGATCAAGAGAATAAAGAAGGCAGAAAGGAATCAAGCCTTAGAGTGACTAGACAAGCTAAAGGGGCCTAAGAAATATATTCAGTGACAGAAGACTATGGGGAGAGATCTGACCACATAGATACAGATCAAGACTCTCACCAACCAATCTATATATGCTGTCATTGCCCTGATTGACAGCAGCTGTATAAGAAGCTCTATCAATCATGCTTTTGTCACTAAGTACAATCTCTCAACTTGAGCCACTGTCAGTCTGATCCCAGTTTACAATGCTGATGGGACCAAGAATCAAGCCAGCTCAATCATGGAATTTGTTAAACTCCAATTAACAATCAGAGATCACTTGGAATAGATCAACCTAGCTGTGACTGAGCTAGAATCCAAGAAGATCTTTCTTGGTCATGATTGGCTCACACAGCATAATCTGTTAATCAATTAGAAGACAGGGCAGATCACCTTTGCATGCTGCTAATGCTAAAAAATCCTCTTTGAACTGTCAGATGAGAATCCCAAAGACCAGTGAAATGAAGAGATAGAAGATAGAGACACCATTCTTGTAGTTGATCTGGATCAGACAATTTATGTCTAAGCAGTACATCATACTAATGACTTAGCCACTAAAGCAAATGCTGAGAAGGAGGCTAAAACATTTAAAGAAATAGTGCTAGAATGGGCATAAGACTTCTGAGACCTGTCTGACAAAGAGAACTTCAATGAACTGCTAGAACCAAAGCCTTGGGATCATGTGATTGAGCTTATCTCAAATGAAACACCAATCTAAACTGCAAAATATACCCTCTTGGATGGCTGGAACAGCAGGAACTCAATAAGTTTCTAGATGAGAATCTCTCTAGTGGAAGAATCCAACTATTGAAATCCCCTATAGTCTCTTCTTTCTTCTTTGTCAAAAAGAAGGATAGAAAGCTGCAGCTAGTTCAGGATTACCAGAAGCTTAATGAGATGACCATCAAGAATTGTTATTCTCTTCCCTTGATCTTAGAGTTAATGGACAAACTCTAAGAGACAAAATATTACACTAAGTTGGACATATGATGGAGATATAGCAATGTTCAGATCAAAGAGGAAGATGAATGGAAGACAGTGTTTCAGACTAACCAAGGGCTTTTTGAATCCATGGTTGTGTTTTTCAGCCTAACAAACTCTCCTGCCATCTTTCAATGAATGATGAATGATATCTTCAAGGATCTTATCATGACAGAGAAAGTCACTATTTATCTGGATGACATCCTAATCATATTTAAAGGATGGAATAAATACTGACAACTCATACAATAAATACTAGAGCTAATGAAAAAGCATAAGCTGTTTCTGAAGGCTGAGAAATGTGAATTTGAGGTACTAGAGACTGAATACCTCAAAGTCATAATCAGCAAAGGGAACATTCAGATAGATCTGGTCAAAGTGACAGAGGTGATGGAATGGCCAATGCTGATCAAGAAGAAGCTACAATCATTTCTCAGATTTACAAACTTTTACTACTAGTTTATCTGAGATTACAGCAAAGTTGTTCATCCCATGATACAACTTATAGAAAATGCCCTTTGGTCTGAAGAGATAGCTCAACAATCAGTGTTTGAAGACCTAAAGAGATGATTAGCTGAAAATATGATATTAGCAATATTAACAAAGAAAAGGTGATTCAGAGTGGAAGCTGATTCAAGTGAAGAAGCAATAGAAGTAGTACTCTCACAAAAACAAGACAGAAAATGGTAACCTGTCACCTTCTTCTCCAAGGCACTCACTACTACTGAGTGCAACTATGAAATCTACAACAAGAAACTACTCACTATCATGCTCACCCTTGCTGAATGGAGATACTATCTGATCAGTGCTATTCACACTTTTGAGGTCTGGACTAATCATCAAAACCTCTGATATTTCTGATTACTGCAAAAGCTCAACCAACAACAAGCCTGATGAGTCACTGAACTTTTACAATACTAATACACTCTATATCATAAAGTGGAGACAGCAAACAAAAAGGCAGACTTGTTAAGCTGCTGATCAGATCACAACCAAGATAAAGAGGACAATAGTAGAGTGATGCTCCTGAAGCCAGAGCACTTTAGAGTGATGATAATGCCAATAGAGAAGGAAATACATGAGTGGATCAAGAGCATGATATGACAAATATATTTGTGGAACCAATGCATTGCCTCCTCTATCAATAATAAATGAGGCATGATTAAATCAGGGGATTTAATCTACTATGATAACCAAATTTATATTCTCTGAGATCACATACTTCAAGGAGAGATTATTTCTATGTCTTATAACTATGCCACAGCAGGCCATCCAGAGATTGCAAAGACAAAAAAGTTAGTGCTAAGAGAGTATTGGTGGCTAAAAATAGAGCAGAATATCAAAAAGTACATCAAGGAGTGTGAGACTTGTCAATAGACCAAATCAAGCATCTAAGCATAAGCCATCCCACTTTATCCAAACAAAGTCTCTATGAAATCTTGGACTCACATCTCAGTCAACATGATCACTGGACTCTCAGATTGTAATGGCTATGATGCTATTATTGTTATTGTCAACCAGTTCTCAAAGGCAATCATCTCAGTCACATGCTTGACAGAACTATCTTTCAAGGGATGGGCAAAAATTCTATGAGATGAAGTCTATGCAAAATATGGAATGCCTCAGATCATCATTTCAGACTAGAGTCCATAATTTGTCTCTAAATTCCTCAATGATCTTTACCATCTTCTTAACATCTGAAGCAACACATTAACTGCTTATCATCCACAAACTGATAGGCAAACTGAGTGCATTAACCAGGAGATCAAAAAGTACCTTTAAATGTTCATCAACCACAGACAAGATGATTAGACTGAATGGCTTGCTCTAGTGGCTTTCCAGCACAACAACCACATTCACTCTGCAACCAACAAGATCTCCTTTTTCATTAATCATGGACATTATTCTCATATTCTGGTCACTATCCAATCCAACACTACAACTCCTACATCAACTGATTTTGCATAACTCATGTTTACAATCTACAATAAAACACATAGCCCTCAATAAAGCCACCATCATTATGAAGGCTCAATATGATAAACACCAGAGACCTGCTCATAATTACTCCATCAATGATAAGGTCTGGCTGGACACCAGCAACCTTCATTGCTCTTGACCAAAACATAAACTTGCTAACAAATAGATAGGATTATTCTTAATTCTAGCAAAAGTTGGTGTCTCTGTATATCATCTAAAACTCTCCAACTCCTGGCATATTCACCCTGTCTTTAATAAAACACTTCTAACCTCTTATATTGCATCTGCCTTCTCTAACTGGGAATTCCCTCCTCTGCCAGAGCCAGACTTGATTAAGAATGAAGAACACTATGAAATAGAACAAATTCTCAACTATAAACTGCAGAAAGTTCAGGCATGTAGTAAAGATACCTGAACTGTGATCTATTATTTTGTCAAGTGGAAAGGATATAGGCTGGAATCCAATCAATGGATCCATGAATGCAACATGACCATAGACAATGCTATATGAGACTATGAAACTTCCATCAATTAATCCATTGGAATGATGATCTTAAGAGAGATATGATGTTATGATTTTCTCTATATCTTATTCTTTTTCCTTATCTTATCAGGGCACTTATTTATCTTGAGTGCTTCTCTGAAGAGTGTGGGAAGGATTAGATAATCACAACAGATAGAGCATCATTGTACTTGGTCATCTCATTCACAGACAATTCCTCATTGTCCTATCTCTGACAACCAGACAGGATCAGCATCACAACACAGAACAGCACAATAGGTAGTAGTTATATTTATTACAAGCTGAACAGTATATAAGTGGGATAGCTCTCACTGTAGTAGTCCAGCTTCAAGCTATAAGTTTATCCTACACTATCTTCTCTCAAGCCCAGCTTTGACCTCAGCTTTAAAGCATTTCATCTGGTATAATACATTAAGTGAATTCTAGCATGACTGTACAAACACAATACAGCACTAGTCTATCACATGTCCAGGTCACATGCAAGCTAGGTCTAACACACTGATGAGATGAATGAATTCCATGCATCTAGAAGTGATGTAAGCAGTGTAATAGAGAAGTCCTCCTCCTCAACTTTCTGCTTAAGGGATGCCAGCTCCTCCTGATAGGACCTCATAATCCTAATGTGCTCCTCTATGTTTCCTCCTTCTTTGCACTGAGCCCTGAAGAATTTCCTTCTGACAAGGACAATTTCCATAGGTCTCCTGGACTCATACATATCTTTCAGAGCTTTTCAGGCTTCTGCTAAAGTCTTCAAACCAGCAATATACACCAGTGGGCCATCCAAAACCTGCAATCTTATTGTTGAAAGAGCCTTTCTATTACTCTTCTTCCAATCTGCCACCAGTGCTGCATCTGCCAGAGCCAGAGTGGTTCTGTCTGCATAATCAATTAGTCTTAAATCAGTTAGAATGTTGGTCATCTTGATTTTCCACATTGAGTAATTTTCCAGACCCTTAAGAGAGTCGATTCTATACATGGACTGGCTATCCATGTGGTTCTATGTGTGTATGTAAAGTACAAAAGAGTGTAAAGTGAGTAGTGACATAAGTTCAGTTATGGCTGGAGCTCATAACCTGTTGTAAGTACAGAGTAGAGTAAAGTACAGAGGATTAGATTAGCCTCTCAAGAGAGATGTTCTACTTAAATACATTTTCTACTACTTTGAGATCTTTCTATGAAATATTAAATAAGTATGGATCACAGTCCAAGTCAGCTGCCACTGATTGACATAGCATCTTTGAGTACATTCTCATACTTGCTTGGGATTGCTATCCCAACATACTTAAATACATTTTGTACTACTTCAAGATCCTTCTATGAAATACTATATAAGTCCAGATCATGGTCCAAGTCAGCTGCTGCTGATTGATGTAGCATCTTTGAGTACATTCTCATACTCATTCAGGATTGCTATCCCACCACATTCCAGACTCAAATGTGGCTTTCTGAGCTTCGATATCCAGCTCAGCCTCATTGACCTCAAAGTTTCGGTCAACAAACTCCCCCTTGGCCAAATATGATGGCCCAGGAACAAGGAATGCAGAATGGTCTCGAGCTCAATCCTGCTGTGCTCTCTCCTTTCTCCGAGAGACAACTTCTTTCTCTTTTGTGGTCATATGGTCTTCCACAATCTGAACTGCCTGAACTTGTTCCGTCAGCAGTCAATTCCCTGCTTGCCATTGCATTAAAACGGTGCCTTAAGGAGTCAAAGCTCTTGCTTTGGCGAAGGACCGCCCTACTATGAGGTTGAGGGACTGCCTCTTCATCTTCCTCATCCTCAACCACAGATGACGTCTCATCATATGAAAAGGTATACGAGGTACCAGAATATACACTATTATGCATAGGTACAAAATTCTGGGTATAACCAATGGACTCATCAATGTCCACGGTGTTCTCCTCCTGAGCCGCAAGGTCGGCATCAAGATCGGAAAGCACCTCCTGCGAGGAGATGCTGCGAGGCCTATCGGTCCCATCAGAGTGATGACGACAGCTCTCGCTATGGCTTACAGCCTCAAAGGCCTGTATACCAGACTCCTCATCAGAGGTCTGAGAGCTCCCAGAGAGCGAGGCTGGCAGAGGAACCTGATGAGCAGGAGGAGAGGAGAAGGGTGACATGCCTAAAGTCATCAAAGGACTGACGGCCGACGCAGGCATAGCAGATACCAGAGTCATACGACAACTACGGAGGTTGTAGCGGTGCGACGACATTTTGATTGCTTTCGTCGAGGTCGGATTAGGTCCAGGTGATCAAGCTGGGCGGTTCCAGAGTACGACGAAAGAGAGAGATAAGAAAATGTGAGTTTAGACGAGTTTAGAAGTAAAGCAGAGAGTTAACAGTCAATGGGCTGTCAAAAATAAGGAAGCGGTGACGAAGGACAAAACCTCACATGGCGAGCTCAAACCAAATGACAGAGATAGAGACTGTATTTGTCGAACTAGGGAAAAAAACCCTAAAATACGGAAGGGAGCGGGGTATATGCTATGCGCTGCAGTGGCTATGCTAACGAACGTGTCTGAGTAAATAAGGTAAGAAACGGGACTGTAGGCACCGGGCTGTAACACCCTTTCGACGGGGATGGATGATCAAAGCCTGTATTGATAGGATGGTCCCTACAACTGAGGCCATATGCTTTCTGATGCTACAAGCTCTTCCAGACTGGGTGCTCAATCTCCTTCTTAGAGAGGGCGAAACTTAGCAGGCTTGGCGTGAAAGAGTCTTGAATGCAAAAATAGTATTCATGTTAAGAGTTAACGATATTTCTCTCACCTCCGTGAGAAGAAAACGATTGTATCCTCGTATCATAAATAGCAAAAGAACTCATCATTTCATTCTCTGTATGACTAATTGGTATGTCCTGCTCCTCCGAAGAATGCTAGTGCTTCTGTCTTCCTCTCGTTTTCAAAATTACCATCTACGTCTGTAATCTCATCCTGTACTAGGTGAGTAGTGTTCAAAGAAGAGTGAGAAGTCCGAGAACTCACTATGTTCTTTAGATGATCTTCCTTTGCAATGTGAGTGACCTTGACTCTGAGCGGCGGTGGGTTATCGGAATCCACATGTCCCTGGTATGAAGGCTTATTTTAAAAAAACCTGAATAAGTAAAATATAGCCAGAAATCGCAGCGGAATACAAACATCAAGAGAGATAACTGCACGCGTCCAAGCCGTGTTCATCAATCCAGTGTATGACTCCTCTCTATTGGATTCTGGGTCGTAACTTAACAGTGCATGGACAAGTTCTCCGATACATAATCCATGGCTCGCCAGAGCTATGTGAAACCCATCTTCCTCTGTAAGGTGAGCGAAGATGCATTCCTTGACGGCTCCATGTGCTCGACCCGCAAGTTCATCGATACTCTCCCCACCTGGAAATCTACCGGAGCGGTCGAAGAAGGCTGGGAAGATGCCGGTCTTGTAACATTCATCAAGGGACATATGATCTGGATATGTATAACACCAAGAGTACCCTTCGGCGATACCAAAATGCTGCTCGCGAAGATTGGGGTTGAGGATCAGAGGCGGCGGCTTGGGTTGTCCATTCTGAACAGCCATTCCTGTATGATGAGCGCGAAGTAAGGGAGAGGCATAGATCACGTCGATCTTTGTTGATGCGAGGTGCTCGCCTAGCGCTCTTGCTTGCTACATTTGATAAACATTTCGGGGGCAGAGAGTGTTGGTCATCTCGGGACGAACCTTGCGACCTGGAGATCTGGAATTATCTCATCTGTTTTCATAGTGAAAGCAAAAAAAACGCGCCTAAATCAGAGAGTGGGGCATCTTTCCACCCACCCCAAACGGCTCTCTACCGAGATCGGGTCGGATGGGTTAAGTTGGAAAGAAAGAAGGAATCTAACTGGATTATCCGTTGACTCTCCATGTCTAATCTGCGTTCGATGAGTCAATACGATTCAATGGCGAACTAAATCTGACTCACAAAGGTAACAATGATCATCGTTGATAGTTAAATCTCGGGTGCCGGACCGGAATCATTCCTTCGGTGGGTGTATCTGAATTTGGCCCTATTATGTCCACGTGGTGACCATCTCGGTACCGTGACTTACACTAGACCTGGCTAGACTCAGATTAGTAACACCTTGGCGACCAACAACGAACTTGAACCGCTACCACCATCTGCACTCTACTTACTAGCAATGTTTCTACATGTTTAATCGATATGAAGAGATCTACACGCATCAACGATAAGCCAATCACAAGCGACAATGCGAACACGTCGACGTCAGCTCGCCCTAGCAAGACGCGAAAGGTTATGTCTGCCATGGCAGCAGAAGATTCTCTGTCTCTTTCCAAGATAAGACGAGGTCGTCTGGCCCAGTTTTTCAAATCTCAGCTGGCCAAAGTGCCACTCGAAATCTATCTTGAGGTGCACGACTTCATGTCTCCTAGCCGAGGCGCGCCGTCTGATCATGGGTATCGGTGGTAGATTTTTTCGTATCTAGGTTCTGTGGATCTTCTGCGTCTGTCAAGGACCACAAAACATTTCAGGAACTTCCTGATGAGTCGTTCTGTTCTTTCTTTGTGGAAGAGCGCGTTCTCATATGTAGCTCCTTTGTCGAAATTGTATCCGCCGATGAGCGAGCCCGCGATCATAGACTTCGTATTTGAAAAGGGTTGCAATGTGAGTGACTTTTGATGAAGAAGGCTGTGATTGACAATTTTTGGTAGTATTGTGCCTCGAACAAACATTCATACCCAATGACGATGACGACAACAAAAAATGCATCTCTAGACTATAGGGTTTACCACGTCAATATTGATGTGTGCTGATCGTATGAAAATTTCTAGTCATGTTTCCGAGTCTGCGCTATTGATCAATAGCAAAACATCTGGACTTGGCAAATTCATACAGGCCCGGCACTCCATCTCTTTTATTGAACGTCGACCGGTTCAAAAAGAAGGTGCGTTCCTCCATGGGTAGTGAATTCCAAGACTTCATGTGATTATGAAAAGATGGTGTCCACTTTACGTACTTTCTGCCCACAATGGAGCGTCTCGGTCCAGAATGCGATGCCTTGAATGGGGATCAGAGGGCTATTTCTAAGTGGATCAAGGAAAAGCGTTACGAGTGGAATGCGTATATGGACGTATGCAATCTCTAACAGAGTGTTATTCTGAAGCCGATGTTGCGTTCTTTCAGTCCGTGTTCGTCGCGACAGTTTAGTTAGATGAGCAAGAAACTGCCCGAAAGGACAGTTTAATGATGGATCGTCTTTCTGAGTAATACGGATCTTCAATACTATGGTGTTCAAAACTCAACTGACATTCTTTGCTTAGGGTGAACCGAAGACTTGCTACTCTTGGCTGGGGTGACGAGCTTGCCAGACTACCTCCAGGTCACATCGCAGATCACAAGCTAGTTAAGAAGTCGGAGAAACTTACACAGAAAGGTTTGTAACAACACATTATCATTATTTTGCTGACCAGACGTGTTGATAAACTTAGAATGGGCAAGGATGGAGCCTGTGCTGGTCAATATCCTTCAAAAGCACAAGGACAAATGACTGCTGTCCGACCGAAGCAATGGAGTTCGAGACATTCTATCGGATAGGCTTAAATGCTATCTCATATCCTCATCGACTTCGTTCGCGCCCGACTATGTAACCCTTGCTGCGATGGAGGACTGCAAGCGAATCTTGGATACGACGCCTTTGGATCAGGTGCTCACTGAAGAATCTTTCTCCTCGGTGTTCACCCGACTGTCGAATATTGTTCATGAATGGCACACTGCAAAACAGGCTGAGTGTCTGACAATGCTGCGTCGGGCAACCCGCACTGCCGTCGATGAGGAGGACCTCTACCTGGCGACGACTGTGTTCCAGTGTCTTGCATGCGAATAGCCTGTAATGTATCCCAAGGTCTTGGTGCACCAGTGCAAACAGTTATGAAGACAACGAGCCTCTTGTCCTCAAAACATCGATGAATTACCGTGGCTCAAGTCTCGAAAGCTATTCAGGTTCCATAAGCAAGCCTCTGCCGCCGCCCAGACGATCGTTATTGCATGCGGCCTTGACCCAAAAGATGCTACTTACACGCATATGAATACTTTGCATCTTTTTTTCGAATGTCTTGGTCGTCATGATTTCGGGCGATTGGTGCTGCGATGGCAACAGGGGGTATGTATATCATGTTATTATATATATAGGATTCTCATCTAAACTATTTCATAGCTTGTCCACAGGCTGGACCACAGCTCCACTCCGGAGTTTGCTTTGCTCGAGGGTCGGGACAAGGAGACAGCCGAAGGCAACGATATCGCACGGTGGCAACAGATATACAATGAGGGCTTGAATTGCTTCCGCTGCTCGGACTGCGATGAGATTTGTGAGGCATCGATGCTGGGACAACACCTTGCGAATTTATAAGTCCTTTTCTGGCGTCTGCCGCGTTATTCGTGACAGAGCTAACTGGGGATCTTGAAGCCATCCTAGTCTCGCGGAACTGGAGTTCGCGAGGAAGCTCGCTCACATCAGACAGCCCTCTTCCAGATGCATTCATCAGTTTACCGGATACTAGATGTCGCGTGCGCACGCAGGAATAGGTTTACATTTACGTCCACCATATCGCCCGGATAATCAAGTGTTTTAAGAAAACTAAATGGCATATTACGCTATGGCTACCTTCCCGCCAGGTGCCGGCCATAGTTGATCTCTAAAGTACCAAGGAGTGTCATAGTACATCTTCTTTTCAATGGTGAGGTACTCTACTACGCGTCGAGGTTTTGCGGGTACCGACGTACCGCCGATCGGAGAGGCCACCGTACCGTCTGCTGGCGGGTGTACTGCCAGACCTTTTTGATTATAGATTTCAAGGCTCTGGAAAGAATGAGGGACTGCTGCTAACTCAAAAAAGATGCCTTCTGACCTGCTCAGTCTCGAGCCTCACGAGAGCTTGTACGACCAATCGGTTCCCAAACGCGGGAGGAGTTGCCCCCAGATGACCCTCTGTACAGCGTATAGATATGATCTTGATAGGAGCCAGTTCTTTGTGGAAACGCCAGATGTATGTGAGTTTGGGGTCTGCTTTATTCATGCGTGACATAACGTCATCGCGATACTTGATATTTGCAAGTTGCTTGACACGCTTGATGTCCCGCCTGCGGAGAAGTGAGCTTATTGCATTAGAGTAAGGATGGTACGATGTACTTGGCAGTGGCGGCATTGAGATCTTTGTACGTCTGCAGCGCAATCTGACGCAGAGGGCCGACCCAATCGCCTGGGGCAGTTGAAGTGCATTTGAGGGATTGTAGCGGCCAGGAGATGAATTTTTCAAATAGGTTCTTTGCGGAAATGTCCCGGCCTGGGAAACTGTCGTGTGTAGCTAGTTGCCACATGCTTGATCATGGTGAATTTGCGTCGGACTGAAGAGACAGGGCACTCACCAAAGGATGTTCTTGACTTTGTTCTCCACATTGCTGAACCATTGCCGTCCCGCTTCCAGTGGATTCTTCTTGTATTCTGGCCGCCATGGTGCGAAGCGGTATGGTATCATGACATCTTTGCTTGTGCGAACCGACGTAAGCCAGGAAGAGTAAACTGGAAAATGGAAGATGCCTACCGAGAGTTGGTGCGTCGAGTGCCCAAGGATCAAACTGGGGATTCATGGCGGAAAAGATGCGCAGTTTTTCGAGTTCATTGATGGCAGATTCCGGGTCGTTCTGCTGTTCTCTTGCTTTTGCTTCATAGTCCTTCTGGGCTTGTTTCATGGAGGCCTTTCGCTTCTTTGCAACCGAGGTACGGACAATTGTCCGGTATTGGGTATACGGCAAAGATACTGGAGGAAGACGCGTCCATGCTCGGTAGGTAAGACAAGAACTGTATCCTATTCGCTGTAGGTTCATCGCAAGTGAAGGAAGGAGGAAAGGGGGATGCCGGCAAACAACATTTGCCATTTCCTTTTTCGTAAAACAAAAATTGAGCAAAAATTGCCATCAATTCAGGGTGCATATGTTCATTCTTTCCAACATACTTATCCCGAATTAAAAAATAGACGTTTCGTTGGTTAAGATCCTTTTTGAATATGCACAGGTCGTCCAAAATCCAATGCCGAGGATTACGCCGCACGGCTTACTCAGCGAATCACTTCGGCAGAGCCGGACGGCATCTTCTGGTGAACGGCACCGTCAAAGCTTTGTTTCTAACCACCATCTCGTTTCTCGTTCACTATGCCTGTAAGTTTTTTTTTGATCGTTTTCCTTGTTTTACTTTGCTCAGGATACGCATTTTCTCTAGCGTCAATCACGTCCCCGCGCTTCCGGTCCAGCCCGAGCTGCACCTGCTCCAGCACAGACCAGAAGTGCCCATACCGCAGCTGCCCCTGCATCTGCCTTTGCTTCTCCCTCTCCTGCCAGGGCACCAGCACCACCTGCAAATGTACCCCATGCACCGACGTCGACAGCGACACCATCTAAGGAGCCAGGACTGATGGCCCAAATGGCGGCCACGGCTGGCTCAGTAGCCATCGGTTCGACCATCGGCCATGGCCTCTCCAACATGCTTTTCGGTGGAGGAAGCGCTGCGGCTGCTGAAGCCCCCACTCAGGCTCAAGCTCCTGTCCAGCAACAACAGGCAGGCGGATTGAGCTGTGAAGCGCAAGCGAAAGGTATATGCGTCATCTCTGTGATGGGACAAATCTGATTGGCTTTCGAAAAGATTTCACCAAGTGCCTGGATAAGGCAGATCTCCCGTCATGCACATGGTACCTCGAGCAGCTGAAGGCGGTTAGTATCCTTTCTTCCTCACCAGATGTCGAGGTCTAATTTACTGTCCCCGAAGTGCCAAGCTGCCGCTGCTCCTTATTAGATGCCGCCCAGTCGTGCGTAGACTTTAATCCCTAGATCCATGCGATAGAATCTTCAAGAAGAGATATCTTATCCGATATCTTTTTACCTCCATAACAACGCTGTCGTATGTGCATCAAATAAAAAGTTGATTAGCCATTTGTTAGCGGTCTACCGCGCTCGCGAAGAAATCTCTCCGGAGCTCGACGGAGAATTGATGTCAGAACATCAAGACTCATATAAAGACCAAGAACACTAGCCGCAGATTCATAGAGAATACAAGATTATGATGCTATACTACAACATATATGCATTGAACAAACACGAAGTCCACCGGCCCAAGTCATGTCTCCCTCAGGATACCACCCAATAACTGATTGACTTCCCCGAGCCTGAACCCCTCCATGGTAGGTGTCTTCGACCTAACAGCCGAATTCAGAATGGTCTCAATCATGTCCAACAAATGACCATACAGCGCATTCAATGCGTCACTATTATGCAAAAGCGGAGGGGGTGTCCAGGGAATCAAACGTCCAGGAAACCTCCGTGTCCGAACGTTCATAGGATGCACTGGTTTACACAACAAAAAGCTATACAGGAAGCTGCAGCAGTAACATGTTTGGTGATGCAATGGAAGGGCAACGATCCTGTTCGACTCCTGGAAGAATTTAACAAGGACTCATTGGAAGAAACGTGAGTCCAGCCTGACCTTGAAACCATATGTATTATCCCAATCAAAGTGTCTCCACATAGTTTCACCGAGGTAGTCCATTAGCAGCGCCTCCGAATGCACACCCCCGATGAAGTTCTGGTATCTGTCACCGGGCTGGGGAAACAATTTCTCAACAGCTTCGAGTATGTCCTGTAGTTGCTCCTCGCTCCACACTCTGGGTTTTTCGTCCATTGTCAAGGGATCATAGTCCTCTTGTTCCAAGAGAAACCTGATGGACATCGCTGGAGAGTACATCAGCAGAGGTCTTGCCGACGCCGGATCCATGTTGCGAGTCGCCGGCTGGAAAGAATAGACGATACGGAGTGTCGGGAGGCCTTCGTTCTCAGCGCGCTCCGCCACAATGGAAGCGAGGGTATCCAACGAATCAAACCAGGCGAGCAAAGTCTGCAGATAGCGTAGAAGGTGCTCCCCTGGTAACTCATCGTCCCGCCTCTCGTCATCTGAAATGCTCGTTCAAAAGGGGTATCTCAGAAGAAACGAAAAGACGCCATACGTACCTATGTTCTTGTGTCCAGACCTATTGTCAGGTTCGAAACTCTCAGTATCCATCTGGCCCTCGCAAGAAATCAGATGCGAAGCTAGCGACGGTGCTTTTAATATTCTTTGGATCCCTGCGCAGTCAAGAATTTCTGTCAGAACCGACGTGCCCTCGATCAAGGTGTCGAGTTCATAGTCGGCGTTGCGGTCGGCGTCGAACGTCAGGGCGCTGTCGATGATTGCCTCAAGGATATCGCATAGAATGGAGAACCATTCTCCCGCTGTTTCCAGCGTCAATGCATATTCATCCTGTCCTTCGAAAACATTCTCGTCTCTCTCAATGTCCTTTGATTGCAGCAGCTTTGCGAGAAGACTCTTCCTATGGATTGCTTCCCAGCCGTCGGTCTCCCCGATAATACACATCTCATCTTCAGGTTGGGGTTTCCACGCCCGAAGGAAGTTTACAAAGCTGCTGTAGATGTAGTGATTGAATGGAATCACAGATTCGGAGGCGAAGATACGAGTGAATATGTCAGGCCAGCATTGTCGGAAGATATAACGACAAGCCCTCAGGAGCCGCTCCGAGTCTTTTGAATTGGCAAGTGTAAAGATGATTTCCATAAGGTCTTCCGCGTAGCACGTTATGTCGGGTGTCAATCTACATAAGTCAGGCGTTGGTTAATCGGCCCGAAGTTGAAGAAATTGGAGAGAAAAAAACGTACATTGTAGTCTCCGAAAAATATTCTAGACCTGATTCGCCAGGCTGGATGATAACACGGTGCAACGGCTGTGATAACTGTGGCTCAATGTCCATAGCATTGCGCGACGGAGACGATTGTGACCACCGAGAGCGGTCATCGACTACGACGAAGGCAGTCATGAACTGAGGAATCGGGACCGCAGAGTCCGTCTCTACAAGAGGATTGTTCCCTGGTCTACCCAAAATATGGTTTCCCGTCACCACGACAGGCTGATGCTGTCGAGAGTCCCTGGTGAGAAGTGTGGCAAGGCAGCTATACGCACGAAAAATACTCCTCTTCTCTGGAGGTGAATCCAGTTTAGGCGTGTGATCCTCGGTAACCCAGATAGCATTGGAGAGACTTCGAATCCGGAGCGACATGTCTTCAAAATATTCAACGTCGAATGGCTCTTCCTCGTCGTCATCATCGTCGTAGGCGGCCGGGTCAGCCATGAGAGATCGTCGTGGAAGACTGCGAAAAGAAGCACGATACTATACGCAGTCTCTCTATGAAGGATGTGTAGTTCTGAGGTCAAAACCCAAGCCGCGTCCGGCAATAGCCAGATTCATCTAACATGAGTCAGATAGAGAAGATTAGAACAACGAGGCGTGTATATCCAGTGCCGACAGAGCAGATCTTTAGACGCTGTAGTGTAAGGACCGGAGCTTGAATTTTGTGATATTTAGTGATCCTATCAAGCGGCAGTTAGCACTTATGTGGAGAGTATGATAAATTAAGATGAAAGCATGACCCTTAGCTGCGAGGTGGTGTCATCTTTCTACTACAGTTGACTATCTCACAATGCATACGGTCGGGAGACACCAAAACCATATGCATTTATAGATTTATGCAGAACCAAAATAGCATGTGATGTGACATGTGACATATGTGACAATGTCGTTGTTGCCCCAAAATGCTGTCAGTGGCTTTTGGGTCAGCTTTCCATGCATCTCCTTGAATAATGCTCCTCTGAACTTCCTCAGCTGTGGTACTAATCCACCCTGGTCACCTTGTGAAACACAAAATGCCTCCAGCTTTTGAATAAGCTCAAATCCTTCCCTTGTAGTTATTAAGGTCTGTTCTTCCTCACCCTCCTCTTCCTCCTCTTCCTCCTCATCATCATCAATGACAGTTATTTCCCCATTTTCTACTGCAATATCATGCTTGACAGCAGCAACAATCTCCTCATCTGTTGGCATCACCTCAAGATCTTCAGTATACTCTTCTGCAATAGGGCTAACCATCTCTTCAATGGTTGGAATGGGACCAAACATGCAATTTCATTGTTTCAATTTGACAAGATGGTCCTTCAACATGATCTCTGCTGTCTGGAGCTGTTGAATGGGGGCAATTTGGGTGGAAGGTGTGTTCATTTTTGACTGTGATAAAGGAGCCAACTGATTGACTGCCTCCAGTACTTTACCAACATCATTCTCTGCATTCATAACAGCCATAAGAGCAGGATGCCAGTCAGCATCAGCATATTGATTTCCAAGCAGATTCTGCAATGCCTGTTTGATCCCTGGAAGTGTGTATTTGTCTGTTGAGGCAAAGTCACAAACAAGATTCCATGCAGACTTGAGGAGTGAGGCATTTTGGAAATCATTGGATGGTGTGGTGGGCTGTGATTCAGGTGCATTGTCAGACATTATACCAGTGTGTTTCCAGCAGTTTGCTATCGTTTCACTGCTGACATTTGTCCAAGCATCATGAGCAATAGTTATAGCTTCAAGGAGATCAAGCTTGAAGATCTCAGACTCTCCAAGATCATCAAAATCAAGTGCATGGATACACATGACATTCCGATAATGTGCCTTGAAGCAGTGGATAATACCAGTATCTAGTGGTTGGACATATGGGGTCAGATTGGGCTCAAAAAACTCCAGCTTTGTGTTATGAGGTGTATAAGCAATGGAATGCCCTCAAAAGTTGTCTAAGATCAGCAGAACCTGTTGCATCTCTCTCTTCATCTTTAAATCAAACATCTTCACCCACTCTGTAAATATTTTGCTTATCATTCAGACCTTCTTGTTGTTCCAATAATAGAATCTCATTGCTGTTGGACTCTTTTTTTTGAAACACCATAGTTGCTTCAACTTTCCAATGAAAACAACTGGCATTTGCTCACTCTCATCTGCATTCACAGTAAAACACATGGTGATGTGGAACTTGTCCTGTTTCCATCCACTCATAGGACCAGATGCCAAGGTATGATCTGGGATGGCAAAGATGACAAGACCAGATTTATCAATATTCCATCTGTCCTGCATTGCATATTTCACCATAATGCTGTGAAAGCACACATGTTCTTTTTCCACTGCTGCCATATCCACTGAGCCTGCTTCTCCATGCTGCTGAACCTCCTGAATCTTCCATGCCTTGCAGAATGACCTCAACTATCTCTCTCCTTTCAAACACTGATCCTCTGGAATATTCATCAGATTTTCAATTTAATTTCACTTCTCTATCAGCATTACACTGGTTACAGTCTCACCTCAGAGCTGCATATTCTGATACCAGGATGCAACAGCATGCTTCACATCAGGTTGAGTGACAATGTGAGACTTTTTGAATGATAATGCATTAGAGTTCTCATTTGCATGCTGTTTGATTTTTGTATGAGATGCCAGTTTCCATAAAAGAGTTGGTTGAGTAAAGAGCAGTGCACCTTTCTTTCAGTTTGTGAAATGTGCCACAATATCAGCATATCGATGAGAAGGATGGTTATCAACATATTTGAATACTATGAGTCAGTCTCCTGTTGTGAAGTGTGGGTGAGAGATCTGCTTTGAAGGCTGAGCCGATGATGTGTATATTGGAACTTTCTCCTTCTGTTTTATATGCTTGTATGGATTTCAAGGTTTAGCACATGGTTTTCATGTTGGTTCAGGAGGCATGTTTATAGAGATATAGGCTGCACCACTTTACAATAATTTTTTTTTGTGTTTGTTATAGTCTATACAAACAAATTATATTCTTTATTGTTCTAATATATGCACAATGTCCTATCAGCTTACTACAATTTTGGATCTGACAATGCATATTCCTAACTAAAACCATATGCATTTCTAGCCTATTTTCCTGCTCTCCAACTGTGTTCCAGCCCAATCTGTATGCAAAGTCAGAATTATGCATTTTGATATCATGCATTGTGAGATAGTCAACTGTATATTAAACAACTCCAGCAGTGCTTCAGCAATGCTATATTTCACTGTTTGCACTCCATAGCTTCTTCTGGATGGGCCTGCAAGCTTTCTGGAATGACCTGGATTGAAACCCTACTGGCTGCTTCAAACTCTGGAATATGTCAATATAAAACCACAGATCAAGGCCGAACGTAACCCTATTGACCTGGGATGATATGGCCGCTCAATTATCCAGGCAGGCGTCACACCCAACAGTCAACAGCTGGCTTTTCATGTTATAGACCAACTGACGCATGAGGTGAGCAAATAGGCACTAATGTTCTTCATCACAGTAGGAGAAGACACAAAAGATGAAAAGCATCAAATTTCTCAAACATCACTGGAGCCCTTATTTTCTCCTTCAGCATAAGACACATACACAAATTGACTGCAGACAGAAACTTGGGAAATGATGGCAAATTGATAGACCAAAGGCACTATCTATTCTGGTAAATTTTGGAATGCCTGCTTTGAGAATCAGTCGTCACAGAAATAACAGTATTAGAATGGCTAACTGACAATCACATTTCTTATGCTTCTCTTCCCACCACCTCTGCCATCTCTCCCAGGGTTCTGAATTTTCAGGTCCACTTTTGATTTCCTTCATCAGCCCCCATGGTAGCACCCTGCCGGTTGATCCATGTGCTTCATATTCCCAAGCTGCTAGCAGGTTCAACATCATGAAACAAACTCTGTGCTACTCAGGACCTTTTCCTTCATATCTTTCAGGGTAGAAGTATCCAGAAGGTCTTTCTGGATGATGTCAAGGGCCGTGAGAAATCCAGGGAGTGCAGGCTTGTAACTGTGGACATCCTGCACCATCAGAATGAGAGAAAAAGAGGACTGAGACCCCTCTGTTTTCTGGGAAAACCAATAGTCATTTGGGTTAGGTTCGGGGCAGGCATACAAAGGTGATGAGACTGCAGACGGATCACCGGTAGAGAGTTTGGCGTGTGTGTGGGCGAATGAGGTATGATCAACATTGGATAAGACAACAAGCTTGTAGTATTTGGCAAGGTTATGGAGGGCTTCAGAACTGTCAGAAAAAATGAACCAGTTCTTGATGGAATTGCTGAATACAACATAGACATCTGAGATGTCTGGGATAGGCTTGCCATAGAGATTATCTAGGTGCTTCTCTAAGACCTCATGAGCTTTTGCCAGGACATCTGTGTACAGAAGGTCCAGCTGCACAATCTGGATTTCCTTTTCCACTGACTCAAATTCCTTCAGGATATCTGCACAGGACCACTTTGCAGAAGGATAGCGGGATAACAGAGGCTGCATCACATTATAAATGCCGCTTTTTCAGTCCTGCAAACAACATGACTATGACAGATTCCTGCCAGTGAATTCCAAGTAGAAATATGAACCATAAGGGTCCTGTAAACATTGAAGACCAAGATCTTGAAGTTGGTTAACTTGGAGGTACTTTCTGCCATGATTATTCTATATCACAATGATGCGGTGATTGTAAAAGACAGAAAAGAGACCGGAGCAAGCAAGAATCAGATTTACTATATCTCCCCCCTGATTTAATATTTCCACAGCCCTGAGGTCGGATTTGAAAATTATTTTGATATGAAGACGAGGCCAATGAAGGTTATTAGGAACCATTGATATCCACCATAGTGATAAAAAATAAGAGGAAAAACAACTCTGTGCCTTGTTTTACATAATCATTCAGATACTTGTTCCTCCGCCACGTGCCAGCCCCACATCATTCTTCCCATATTTCGAGTGGTAGTCAGTGTTTGGCACAAGATTCATACCGATATGTGTCCTGTCACTAGCAAGACATTTTAGTTTTCTGCTTCTCAGAATGATGCCAAGAATAAAGCGTTCAATACAGTATAGATATGGCACTCTGCTTGTATATGCCTGATCAGAAGAGTCAGGCACCTTTGCCGCTTGTACTTCAAGTCTGCAGCATTAACCCCCCGGCAGAGTATATGTCAGCAGATGAAAGAAGCGGTAGTTGGTCATCCCCCTCTGGGAATACAAGCTCTCGAGCAGCCCATCGCAAAGCACTGTAAGAATTTGAAGTCATGCCAGCACGTCTTGTAGATGACCCCATGAAACTCAGCAAACAACTGTTGATAAATCAAAATCAGCAAGGTGTGTATAGCCACCAGCATCGATGAGGACATTTCTAAGAGGGCTGTTCATTAGTTATGAAAGCAGGAAAAAATGTGACGAGGTTCATATGCTATGCAGATCACCATGGACTATATTTTTTGAATGAACTCCAAAGTTGGAAGCATTGATCAAATTGAAGTAGTATCCTATCTATAACTTATGATAGGTTAAGCCAGAGCAAACTTCAATAAGCTATGTAGGAATTCAAGGTTTATGTGAGGCTGGACTGAAGGGCATAGAAACCTTACAAGTTGGAGGTGAGGTCTCTCTATGACCTCTGTCTTCACCTGACAGAATTTCAAGTAGTCTACAAGGGTTCCATTTATCATCCAGAGGCAAACAATTCCAGTGGCCATTGTGGGGTGAACATGTGGACAGACAGAGACAAAATTTCAGCATATTCCAAGAAGGGGAAGCACATTCAGGCAATGGGACATACTTGTTGGGCCATTGTAAAGGCAGATTCCAAGGGTAGAGAGTGTTTTTGCAGGCCTCTGCATGGCTCTCAAGGTTGTCACAATCTCTGTCAACACAGAGATACAGAGCTCCACTCACCCATGAAGAGGGATTGCTGGTGCCATCTCTGTCTCAGTGCCAAGTCTCAGCTGATGCTGATTCATGAGAGACATTGGTGCCAGGTGTCTCTTCTTCATTCCCACTTTCATCCTGCATTCCTAGGTGAGATGAGCTCTGCTCTCTCACTGTCAATCTTTCCTGACCACCTTAAGCCTAGACTACTCAAGTGAGCCAATTGTGAGATAAAGGAAGAGGTGGAGTCTCACCAGGCAACAGGAGTTACTAACAAGTGAAGGAGGAGGCAAAGCCTCAAAGCCTGGGATTGGTGGTCAGGAAAGATTGACAGTGAGAGAGTGGAGCTCATCTCACCTAGGAATGCAAGATGAAAATGGGAATGAAGAAGTGACACCTGGTGTTGATTCATCAGCAGCATCAGCTGAGACTCGGCACTGAGACAGAAACGGCACCAGCGATCCCTCTTCATGGGCGAGCGGAGCTCCATATCTCTGCATCGACAGAGATTGTGACAACCTCGAGAGCCATGCAGAGGCCTGCAAAAATGCTCCCTACCCTTGGAATTCCTCGACAAGGTCTTCGCAACGTTTAGCCAAGGCAGTTGGGCTTAGACATCTCTGTATCGAAACATCCGCTAGTATCTCTTTCATGCTTGGCCGGCGATTGCCCGTTTGCAAAGTCATTCGCGGAAAGGCTACACTTTCTTCCGACTGTGTTTCTGACTCCGCGCGCAGCAAAGTGAGGTTTTGCAGCTCCCCAACGATTCCTCGAGATGTAGGACGCAGATCGGCTCTAGCTAAACATTACTCTACCGACGACCAAAGTAGATTTGACGAAATCACCGAATATGGAGGGCGTGAAGGCCCTTTTCTCATAATCGTTTCTACAACGACAGCTGCATCTGTCTTTAGATGGTGATAGGGAGGTTTCCCTGTGTAAATCTACTCAGAATGGGTGAGTATCCATATGAGAACACAAGATGTGATTCTTTATGAAGGTCTCCAGAGCATCGGCTTGTTGAACGGCATCAGATATTTTAACGGAGGCTAGAGTGAGTGAAGAATAGAAAGGGACACAGCGGGGCCCAGCTGTATTGGGCGCACCGTTATGTGCAGCGCAGTGGTAAGCCCTTCTCCGCTTGGAGCAAGAATGGAGCAAGTGATATTTAAGTACTTAAAACGGAACATAGAATTTTCGCCCGACGCTGACATTCTCCTTTTGGTACCAATGACGAGTCTAGGTGCTTACTACGAAGACTGTCTCTTCGACAAAGAGCTGAGAGAAAGCAAGGCATTTATCGGTCCTGCCTCACCGATAAGTACGTGCTGATACGGCTATTACTGGACGGCAACGTAGTCCCAAGCCTGTCAGACATAGATTCCGATAGAATATGACGACAATGGTCATGGAGAGACTCCGGCGTCTGATGTCGGATGAGCATAAAAAGTCCCGCACGAGTTTAAAAATCTGAAGGCTCGAGCTTCATTCTCACGACCCTAAGAAGAGAATTGTCGATATGGAAAGAGGGGAGAGATAGAGACGTACCGGTATGTGCGAGGAGTCCCTCCCAGGCCGTATTATAGCCCAAATAGTCTTGAGGTTCTGTCCCAGAGGACGAAGTCCTTGTGTTGAACCGGTTGAAACGAACGTCCCACCCGGTGCCAGATACGATGGGCTATGCGTAAACAACGAAGGGTCCTGTAGAGCCATTATGAAATGAATCGGAACGTGTTGGATGCTGGTGTGTTCGTTCTACTACACTATCGAACGAACACACCAGCATCCAAGATGACATGGAATTTCGGCGAGGGAGGATTCGCGTCGAAGCATTCGTGTAAAGGCTGTTTGGCGTAATCGACAACCTCGTCCGCCCAAGACTTCTGACAAACTCGTCGTTTTTTTCTGCAGTGCTCGCAACGACGCGAGAAGCACCGTGTGCTATGGCGATTTGGATAGCATAGGAGCCGACGGATGAACTACCGCCGTTGATGAGTACGGTTTGTCCCGCCTTGAAGTCCCCGACGTTGACGAGCCCTTGCAGTGCTGAGTCCTACGACGGTGATTCCAGCAGCTTGCGTGGGGATGTTGCTTGGCCGGCTAATCAGACACTCAGCAGGAACGCGAGCATATTCTTGCAAGGGGCCTTGATGAGTTTTAAGACAATACTAGTAGCGTGCTTGCGGAACGTATCACAATCGAGCGGATATGAGCGCACCTGGAGATATAAAGCCATTCGGATCCTCAACGACACCGGCAAAGTCATATTCCCCAGGTACAGGTCCCCAGCGATAAAATTGGGCAGAACTTGCATGAACTCATTTTCACTGAGAAACATGAGCTTAGCAGGTCCCGAGGTCCCACCTGGAAATTGCAGATAACGTTGCAGGAACCATCATATTCCATCGCGGCGAAATTCAAATGTACAGTGCGCAGCATCAAAATGTTGAAAGAATAGTAACAATTTGTGCCTCAGGGCGAGTACTTGTGCTTTCATCCCAGGCCTTCGTCGTCGTTCAAACATGTCGCTGCTCCCTGTCAAGAAATCGGTGGGCCGAACACTACCATTGACGGAGAGAATGGAAGAAAATCTTTTACATCTGCCTCACTGCCTCTAAAACGTTCCTGAACATTAGCTTGGGGCTTGTCGACATTGTCGACATATTTGACAATGTCAGCAACAAGGAACAAACAGCTTCCTTGGCTTCGGGGGCTTGCTGATAGATTCGTTATTCATTGCTAGCGATAAGGATTTGCTGGCAAGCGAGTTATCGTCGTTCGGCGATGGCCTCTCATGGTCGTCGTCAAGAAATGTTCGACGGTGAATAGCCGGAAACAACCGAGCACCCATTCAACGCCTACTACCATCGTCTTGTCATCGCGCTGTCCAGTGTAGACACTGTCGACGTTCCTAAGGGCAAAAATTCTTATCTCGGCCCATCTGGGCAAAACTTCTTCGACGTCGACAACGCATGTGCTTCTCATCCCCCTTATAAGGACCGCGATTCTAGCTCGATAGTTCGGTTTCTTACTGTGAATGGCTTCTCAAACTCAACAAGCGTGGATCGTCGAGAGGCAGGGAGAGCCCAAGGATGCGTTGTCATTCAGGACTGACTGGCCGGTGCCATCAAGGCTAGCGAAGGGCGAGGTTCTCGTCAAGGTCCAGGCCGCCGCGCTGAATCCCGTGTACGTGTTTTTGGCCTATCGTGAGTGAATCTGCCGTTAGAGCTGATTATATGCGCATAGTGGATACAAATTGATGCGTTCTTTACCGAATTTCGTGGCAAGGAGACCCATTCCGGCTGAGTACGACCTTGCTGGGATTATCGAGGACCCAAACGATTCTCAGTTCTCGAAAGATGACAGTGTTTTCGGCGTACTCCACATTTGTGAGTCTTTGTCGCTATTCTCACTGTTTAAATTCCTGAACTGTAGCCAGTGAAGTCACTCAAGATAAGAGAGGGTGCTCTGCAGCAGTATGCCCGGGTACCAGCGACCTATCTGATTCGACGACCTCAAAATATTACACCTATTGAAGCCGTTGGTGTTACGTTAGCTGCAGAGACAGCGTGGCAGGCTCTCTTTGATTGTGCGGGATTCGAGGCCGGTCAAACCGTTTTCATCAACGGCGGAAGCTCGTCTGTCGGTGCATTTGCTATCCAGATTGCTAAAGCCAAAGGCGCGACTCGAGTCGTTGCCAGTGCGTCAGGGGAGAATGAAGAGCTTGTCAAGAGTCTCGGGGCTGACGAATTCATCGACTACATGAAGCAACCCTTACACGAATATCTCGCTCAGAACCCGCCATCGCCAAAATTCCATATCATCTTTGATGCGGTGGCATTGAAGGACCCGTCATTATTCACCTGCAGTCCTGCCTACCTTGCACCAGGCGGAACTTTTGTTTCGACAGGCTCAATCCAAGGACTTCGACCCTTCAACCTGGTATTGAGGACGGCTTTTGCGATGTTCTGGCCTTCGTGGCTGGGCGGTGTTCCGCGTACATACAAGCAAGCCTGCCTCTTCCCATAACTAACAACTTTCGCTCATTGTCTTTCTTAGGAATGTTTCTCTGAGGCATGATGCTTCTGCACTAGAAGCGATACGGCAGCTTCTTGAAGAAGGAAAACTCAAGCCTGTCGTGGACTCTGTCTACGAATTTAAGGATGTGTTGTCGGCTTATGAGCGCATAATGACATCGAGAGCAAAGGGCAAGGTTGTCGTGAAGGTGGATTCCTGATGGTCCGGGTCCGAATAATCATGTTAAAGTTAGTCTTTCGGTTTCTTATGGCTGTACTTCGGATATATTTACCTGTTGAGTGAATATTACGGTTTCCTTGTAGTCATTCGAACAATATGTTGGCACATTGGTCTCTACTGCAACTCAGGAGATGCCATCGTTACCAGGAAGACGTGCTGGAAGGCAATACCGCATCGGCGAGGCGGAGTTGGCTCTGTTACATAACTCTCTCCTATTCTTTGCCTTACCCCTTTTACGCTACCTCATGCTGTCCTCTACCACCACCATTTTGCGATGATATGTACAGACTCAAATCCTTATGTTCCTTCGTCCAATGACCCGCCTACGACAGATGCAGCCCAACTCGACCTTCTCTTTCGTCTTCGAATAATAGCGCAACTGCAAGCGCTCGCCTATCCCCATATTTACCACTGCCATCTTGATGACCATATAATCGACATTCTCAACTGGTTGGCCTCCTGCTTCGCCCCGAATGCCTCAGGAGATGCCGTGTCAGTCGCCTTTTCCGCTCATTCCGGTCTTATCACCCTCTACATTGCCAGTAACCACAATACTCCAAACACTGATGCTGTCCGGAAGTGCGTAATCCGCTTCCTCTCCACGCTGCGCACAGTACTTCGTGATGGCGACGTTGGACCGAAGGTTGCATCCCAGATGTTTTTCCGCATGGTTGTGAATATCGCGCATGCCAGGATACAACGTAAAATACATCTTGTAGGGCAGACGGACGAGGGTCCTGGGCAGACAGCATATCACTTTACCAACCTTGTGTCGCTATGGCTCGTATACCGCCCGGAGGGAGAGCAGTCACGGGGGTTCTTGAATATGGCAACGAATTACGGCGGGAATTCGGCTTGTGCAAACAAGTATCTCATAGAGTCCTTCCTGACTTTAGTGAACCTACCACCGGAGCAAGCAGATGTGAACGAGCGATATACCTATCTCTCTTCTATAATCACCGCCTGCAGCTTACTGGTCAATTCCACGTTCTTTGACGACCTCGTAAATCACCACTCCTTTCGGCTATCTTTGAAGATTCAGGATCGTAAGTGTTACTTTATTAGTTCCTCCGCATACTCAAAAGCCTACAGGTATTTTCTTGCACAAAATCTTTCGTCGAATAACTCGCATCGCTGCTTATAAGATCGGTGCAATGCAGTTTGCCTACTTCGGACTTCCCTTTATTCGGCAAGTCCTCGGTGTTTCTCCGCAACGTGCCATAAACGTGAAGCTTTTAAGCGAACCTACTACCTCCCACTCTTTGTCGAAAACATACCATTGGCCATACTCCCCATCTGACCATATTCCCCGTATCCTCCCTGATAGTGGATCACCGCAATCGACCGACGAAAGCTTGAGTTCAGAAGAGAGCCACACCCTTCGCTCCGAACTGTCACAACTTGAAAGTCAGCTACGCAACGAACTTTTGAAATCTGAACTTCTAGTCAATGTATGGGAGCAAGGCGCGCCGGTCGACACCAAGTTTCACTCGGAACTACAGCTGATACATTACTTGGAAGAAAATCATGTGGATGTGGCTTGCCAAGCATTTGGGACGTCGAAGCCGGTTTGTTGGACTTGCGGATGCTATATCGACCACTTACAGTGCACTAGCACTAGCGTCTCTGAGAATGAGGAATCAGAGGAGGTAGGAGGAGGAGCAGCGGAACGGCGGTGGTGGTATTCGAAAGGATCTAGGAAAGTTTACTATGAGTGGATGATACCCCCTTCTGCCAAGCAGGATACCATAGATGGTTTATTAGAAGACTCGCAGCGGAAGATGGAAAGAATAGTAGAAGAGGTCGCATTTGATTGTCATTTCTAGACTTTTCGTTATATGTATATACCCCAGGATAGATGTAAAACAATACCAGTCACAACTTCGATACAGTAAACGGAAAGGGTGATGTGCTTGGGACTTCCACATGAAATCCCTTCGCTTTCCAGTACCTCTCCACCGCAAGCAGACTGTCTATGGTTTCAACAACAGTCTGCGCCCAAGGAATGTACGAGTCTGCCTTAAATCCGATGACTTGTTCTACCTTTTCCCTGTTCACGTTGAGCGTATACGAAGGCCACACCGGAGCCTTTGATGGATCAGCGAGCCGGTGTTTCAATGCTGGTCTTTCCTTCGCGATGGTTTCGAGGGCAGTCTTATATGACGACTGGTGTGGAGATACGATGGCGAACCTCTTTCGGGGGGCAGGGGGTGATTCAAGAGCGAGGAGATGGGCGCGTGCCACGTCACGGACGTCAATGGCCCCATTTTGGAGATGAACTGGAAAGTGGACGTTGTCAGGCCGAAGAAGTGCGTAAAAATAGGCGTTGGACGAAAAGGCTGTGTAGTTTGGTTCTGGCAGCAATTGCTCAAAGCCTGGCGCGAAAGGCCCAAACGTGAGGCCTGGCCCGACTGCATCATTTGTCAGGTCTTGAGATTAATAGACGAGGGTATTGGAAACGAACGGATTGAGATGTTGAGCTCTGGATGTGATTCGCTGAATTCCATAAAGACTTGGTCGGTAAGCTTTTTTGCGAGTAAATAAACCGATCCGTTGTTCGTGTGCTCTGCATCTTCACGTGTTATTGGGTACCAATCTACAAGTGGTTGACGACATTAGCAATCGCAGGGGCGGCGTTGCAGGTAACTATCTTACCGTTAGGTCCATAGGGACCCCCTGCAGGGAAAGTCACGGCGGACCCTGTGGTAACAATCCGCCCCACACCAGCTTTGACGGCCGCATTTAATATATGAAGAGAACCCTGGGTAGCATCCTGACTCATCGGAATTAGCCAAGTTCACGCTGTCGCTTTCCAAAAGCTTGCTTACCCTGATAGTCCTCTCCGATTCAGCACCGGGTAAAGGCGCGGCGACGTGTATAATCCCGTACACTCCTAGAGATGTGTATCACGTCAGTCCAGGTCTGTAAAATTAGGGATACAACCTCGAAGAACATCGCTGAGGTCGTCACTGAAAATATCCGGAATGTCAACGACATCGCAATTCTTGTAATTGGAGAATATGTTTCTCAAAAGATCGAACTTCTTGCCTCGAGCAGAGCTAGAGTTTTTTCATGAGTCTCTCGGTCTTTAAGCTGAAGTAGACATTGCCCACGCTCTAACAGAATACCCAGAAGCCAAAAGCTGGACTAGGACCTGGAAGCCAATGAAACCGGTGCCTCCAGTTACCTATGCACAACAGTATTAATAGCGGTATGCATCGATGGAAAGCAGAGGGCACTGACGAAGATGATCTTAGAGCTGTTGTCGCAAGACATGGATTACTGAGTTGATTGGTTGTCCGCCTGAAGGTTTTAAGTCCAAGGCAAGGCGCATAGGCTCCGTGCTATCACGGAAATTTTAATGGGCCCTGCTGTATGACCGTGGGCTTTCGTTATCCTTACCTATGCAGTAGCGTGATTTGTACCGTCTGGGATTTACTGCTATCAGATCACCGTGATCGGGAGGGGGGTTATAGCTTCGATGTTGGTGTCGTGTCGTAGTCCTGTCACAGCTCCTTTTATGTCGGGCAACGAGGTCGTACGAAATCTTTAGTGTCGGCACTATCTATAGTGGGTTTACAGTAAGCAGGCGATTTGTAAAGAGAAAATAGTACCATTGAGTCAGTGACACATTTGAATTCACATTCCGACGAAGATGGAGATGGGGCGACTTCCTCCGTTGGCCAAGGATAATCTAGTTTTGACCCTTCTCCTGTCCTCGTCCTACGGTGAATATTAATGCTGCCCTTGCCGTAGCACCTGCGCTTGATAAAATTGCATACACACGTAGTTGAAGGCATGGGAAGTGACAACCAGAGAACTGGCCCAGGGCACGTTCTGTTGTGGGTAATCAGATCGAGCCAGACCTATTCGCCATCAACGAGTGTGGGTCCCTGGACCTTGACTCGGATAACATGGTGATAACGGTGTTGCATCGCGCAAGTTCCTTATATAAGAAACACAGTCCCTGGCCACGAAGATTTTGATAATACCCATAACTCACCACAAATAACGCAGATGTCGTAGAATTGTCCAACTTCCAGAATACCCGGAATGGGGGATAGGAGTGCAAATATCTCACAGTAACAAGTTCAGTGGTCGTGATCAAAGCTCAAGACAAGCAGCAGCAGCAGCGGCAGGTGAAGGCAAGCACTTGCGGGCGCCGCAGAGTCGTGGGAAAATTCAAGCTTGTAGTTGGCCGGGCCGAAAGCCGATGTTTTTCCCTCCGTTATGGCAGGAGCCAAATCATCAAAGAAACAAGGCATAAAGCGCAAAAGCCAAAGTAAATCGTCATCCTCGAGGAAGAAAATAAAAATACAGCACAGAAATGCGGACGATCTGTCCTGGACCGCTGTCAAACGACCATTCGAGGCAGGCGTTGAAGGTGACGACGGTATCCTTGAGCTGGAAGAGGTGGAGGATGTAGAGGTCGTATATGAAGAGACTGAAAGAGGAAGGGTTGCCCGGTTCAACGTGCGTATCGGTTGTCTGTAAGGTATGCCGGAACTGAGGAAAACTACAGGTCCTAGAGCGGGAAACGAGTGCCCAAGCATCCGACGAAGAGGCCGAATCTCCTGAGCAAGAGACAGAAGATGAGGATCGTTCAGTGCTTGAGGATGTCATTCTTGACTGTATGCCGTTTCTTACATTTATGTGGTCCGTACTCAGCGTCGCACAGTCAAGTGGAATAGCCTCTCAATACATCCTCATCTTTTGCGCGCTCTCCACAGCAAAAAATTTCTGGAGCCAACACCGATACAGGCAGCAGCTATTCCTTTTGCTATTCAAGGTCGTGATGTTGTTGGCGTAGCCCAGACAGTGAGCTTTCTCTGCGTCTCTTCTCCTGTCTATTAACGCGGTCTAGGGCTCCGGAAAAACACTGGCGTATGGACTCCCAGTTCTTCATTATCTTCTCTCCAACCCTGCCTCAACCGCGCTTGCACATCGTCCTGTGCGCGCCCTCATCCTTGCACCTACTCGAGAACTTGCTCTACAAGTCTCCTCACATCTCAACGAGTGCCTAAATACCACCCACCAGGAGAAGAAGCATGGCCATATAGCCAAGAAGCCGCCAATGGTCAGCGTTGCTGCAATTGTAGGTGGAATGTCTTCTCAAAAGCAGCGCAGGGTTCTGGACAGAGGCGTCGACGTGCTAGTAGCGACCCCCGGTCGATTATGGGATATAATGGAAGATGTATGCATCTTTTTGTAAATGCAGGTCGCTATCTAATGACCACCAGGACGACCAACTTTCTAGGGACATCAAAGAACTGAAGTTCCTTGTTTTAGATGAAGCCGATAGGATGATAGAAAACGGTCACTTTGCCGAGTTGGAGAATATCCTTCGACTGACACTACGGCAGGAAAAGTGAGTTTCAATGTTCTGGATTGGAACAGACACTCAATACGCAACAGTGATGAGCAGATTCCCGGTGACGGCCAAATGTCGGAATCAGAGAACGAAGATGTCGAAGAGAGCAACGTGATGCAGACATTCGTATTCTCGGCCACTCTAAGTAAGGATTTGCAGCGGAATGTCAAGAAGCGCACGCGACCCCGAACGGGAAAGAGGAAACACAGTAATGTACCTGTCTCAACTCTAGGTGGGTGTTGCACAGTGCGTTTGGTCTGTAAAGCACTGAGACGATGTCAGACGAACTTCTTCTTCGTCTGGATTTTCGAGATCCCGAGCCTGAGGTGATTGATCTCAGTCCGAAAGGCGGCGTAGTTTCGACACTCAAGGAGAGCAAAATTGAATGTCTGTCTGCCGACAAGGTCAGTGATGGCATCATTCGCAAGGCATTATTGTGAACATGTTGTAGGATGTGTATCTCTACTACTTCCTCCTCAGGTACCCTGGTCGATCTCTCGTCTTTCTTTCATCGATAGACGGGATTCGGAGGCTTCTTCCACTAACAGAGTTCTTGAACGTCAAAGCGTACCCGCTCCACTCGCAGCTAGAGCAGCGACAACGCTTAAAGAACCTTGATCGGTAGGTGGCATCATATCGCCTCTACACGCTAGGTTCATAGGGAATTAAAGGTTCAAGTCCACACCTAATTCGTGTTTATTGGCTACCGACATCGCTGCTAGAGGATTGGATATCCCTTCAGTCGATCATGTTATACACTATCAGATTCCGCGTTCCGCAGATGTATATATCCATCGCAACGGACGAACTGCTCGTGCTATGATGTCTGGATTTAGCATGCTTTTGTGCGCTCCCGACGAACGAAGAGTTGTAAAAGCTTTGCTTGGTAGCATCGGCCGGGGTGCATTATGTTCTACATTTTCATAAATTAGTACTCAACAGATTTTAGAGGAAAACGAAGTGCCAGAAATGTCTGTGGAGTTAGGGCTCCTCGATAAACTCAAGCCGCGTGTACAGTTGGCGAGGCAGATTGAGTCTGCTCACCACAAGGCAAAGAAAGCCAACCATGAACGGAACTGGATGAAGGAGACTGCCGAGGCTATGGAGATCGAGCTTGGTTCCGACTTTGACAGGTAGGCCTAAACTCTTTGCTTGACTGGTGGCCGCGCTGACGCGTCTCGGTCCAGCGAGTCCGAAAGCGAAAATGTAACAAAGCAGAAGCAGAAAGCAAAAAATGCAAAGATTGCCGCGATGAAAGCTGAGCTAAAAGCGATGCTGACTCAACCGCTTATTGCAAAGGGTATCTCAACTCGGTATATCACGTCGGGGAGCAGGCCCATCGTCGATGATTTGATTTCAGGCCAATGTAAGTGCTTATCTTCGTTAAATGTCCATGTTATGATACTGACTATCTTAGATCACGAGGCAATGTTAGGTGTGCGGAAATCGGAAGCCAGGTCTGATTTAACTCTTGCGAAGCAGAAGAAAAAGAAAAAGTCTGCTGCTAGTGTGGAAGACGGAGATAACGGAAAAGAGTGGCATGGCATAGGGACATAAGTTTTATCAGTCGATAAACTCCTTCACAAATGCATTCTCCTGGGATATTGACTAATCGCGTTCGCCCCGTCTGCTCCACCTGTCGATGAAACGCCCATTTTCGTTGCCAGTAAGCGATGCTACTTACATCTCCACCGGACTCGAGTTTGAAAATGCTTAGGCCTAGTCCCATAAATACTGTGGCAACAGAAAGTATCATACAATTACGGTGGGCCGTGCCGTGTAATTCTACCTACCTACGGGGGTATTCATGAATCATAAGACATAACTGCGATAGTCTAGGTAATATAATGGTTTCTCACCTTTCATTACACGGACACCGAGGAGAGGACAACAACGTTAAAACTTAACCGTCTAGGCATAGGAGCAAAACCTTACGGCATAATTTTTGCTCTCCCAAGTCAATACAAAACTCTTGCCACCAGCACTAGCGCATCAACTTCATCCCTGCAGCCACTAGATTAATTTTTCTGATGGTGACGTCGATACGTTTGACATGAGAACTGCACCGCAACTGCACCTCAGCAACACCGCGGTCCGGGTCTTGAAAGAAACCAAGTGTCGTCATCGGCAACTTCGAGGCAGCGACCCCAGGGCTAGAGGATGCTGGAAGTAACAGCCCTTCATCAAGGGAAATTCTATACGGGATATCTTGAACCAAGTACCGAAATCAAATCAGCTCGTCGCCTGTAAACATTTTGAAAAAAAAGACGGACCTGATAGCCCTTTCCCCAAGCGTGATCGTCGACAGCGAGCTTGCTGAAGTCCCATGAATTCAAGAAAAGCGAAAGAAAGAGTAGCGAATAGCATTGCTTTCGGATACGGACAAGTGTAATCATACAAAACATCGAGATGTACCCAGAACTGATTAACCAAAGCAAGTGCACGATAAAAGCACAAGTGGATTGCCCAGTTCCGGGCTATAGGTACACTCTCCTCGTCCGGCACCCACAAGCCATAACATCAACGAAGGAAATTACAGCAGTATGAAGGCGCAACGAGTAAGACTGTAAAGAAAAAAATTTGGCGCTCATCTCCTTTTGTTTACCGTCGGGTACTGCCGGATCGGAGTTTGAACTGTGTATATAAACCTGGCAGCCCGAAAAAAACCTCATCGAAAGTTTTTACCTCGCACGTTGATATTTGAGGTTCATTCTCTTTCTTTCCAAGGGTGGATCTTGAACTGAGTGAAGGGAGAAGAATACCTTTCACCTAGATCGCTTAGACTCTCTTGTGTCGTTTGCGGCCCGTATGGAAGGGATATTATTATGGCTTTTCTCAATGTTATCCATGTTACGTATGAATCTATCTTGCTTCACTGTTCCACAACTGTTGTGCAAGTTCTTGCTCGATACAGTGAAGGCGGTCGAATGTAATGATGTGAATCGATGATGACCTGTAACGGTGAGCGACAGTGAGTTGCTGCACTCTGGACGGGATCGGGCCGGAGTGTACAATTTCCTCTTACCACCATGACGTTTTCCTTCAATCAAGGATCCGGAAGGACCTTTACATCGCTTTGGATGCGTATCAGTAGTCCACCTCGATTAAAGTATGACAGCTGTAAAGGCCATTGGGCCCTGTTCTTGACATGTCTTCAAACGTCTTCAAAGACAGGAATCAAGGAACGCCACTGCCCTCTCTTATCTCCGCCACCTTACCATGTATGTGGAGAGATATCTTGGCGACATTTCCTGGCCCTTAGCTTCGTCTCGGCAGCCAGTATACTCCTGTTAAAAAGCTCAAAATATCGTCATGAACATGTCGCAGCCTCTCTGCCATTTCGGTCACGGCTCTGCTTGTCTATGTCGGATTGTTCAGGCGTGTCCAGGCGCGACGCGTACTGAGGAAGCGCTCTTTGGATGCTGACCATTGGGCTGCGACCAACTCGGTTTATTTCATAAGCCTATTGTGCGCAGAGTTTATCCAGGTGCATGATGCGTCGCTGATTTATCCATGCTTTCACCTTCTGATTATGCCGTAGGTGTGCTCCTGAACATACAATGGATCATAGATGCCGTGAGGATGATGACTAGATCTCTTCCTGCTTTTACAGACTGTTCTAGTCCAGGAGGTTACCGAGGGCACTCTGTGCACGCACAAGGCATCTTGAAACAGACGGGTGCCAGTGACGTTACAGTTGCTCTCACATAGGTCTCTCAAGTTCTTACCATGAATGCACACTGACATGCTGTGTATAGGTCCCTTGTATGTGTTTATATTTTCATCTGATATGTGGTCTGACACGGCGAGGAGGCCCTCGCAATCCATACGTTTAATGTCCTCGTCATGCGATGGCGGGCACTCTGGTTGTCCATTGTTATCATCTCCCCCATTTGGATCTTCCCCGCCCTGAACGTTGGCCTGAGCACTGCTATACATCCGGGGAACTACTATGGGAATACAGGATACTGTGGGCTCTATTTCTTGGTCCTTCTCATTGACCCATTACGTGTAGGGTGTTGGATTCGAGATGAATATGGCGCTAAGTGAATAGCGCTCGAATATCTCTGGCTGTGGCTTGCTCCTGTCGGCATGGTTATAATATATGGTCTTATTGCTCTGGTCATGTGAGGATTCATCGTGGTTGATGAAGGTACTCATTTCATGACACAACGAAATCGTGTACGGCAAGACCTGACTGCTGTGGATGATGAAGACGAGTGGCAACCGAAAGGGGTAACAAACGTCATGCTGTTGTTGGTCCATCTAATCTATTGATTTTCGTGCCCGGTCTGATCTCCCAGTTATCTTGCGGTGTTCCTATGACTATCGTCAGGTGGTTCACTTTTAGCGATAGAACTCAGCTGCCTAAGCTCGCCGGTTCGATGAGCACGATAACAATAATATTTGATACAAATACAATATAGGGTGAGATAGTCGCTATTGCACACTTTTCGCAAGTGAGATTCCAGAGGGCCGACCCCCTAATCTTGGTTCAAGGACCCTCAGATGGGACCTCTGGAACTCGCCCCCCCCATACGAGACTGCAAAGTAACCTTGTTAGATTCGCCTCAGAGAATGACACTGCAAACGACGGGACTGACACCCAACGAGTGGCATTCCACCTCGGTAGGGGCTGACACCCTCAGACCAAATGCCTGGCAGGGGCTGGTTACCCTCGGGAATGACACCCGGCAATAGAATAGCAGCCCAAACTGAGACTTACTTCAATTACGTGTGCAAGACGAAGCTCCATGACCTCTATCACCACACAGGGAGCATATATGTATCCCATGATCAGGACTTGTTGGAATACGGCAACCGTTAGCGAGATTGAAATGGACACACAGTACGATTATCAGCATTGCGGACAAGGCCGCCATTGCCCCATTTGCATTGCATCATCCTTCCAAACCGGCTAGGGATAGATTCTTCACAACTCTCAGCACGGTGGCCAATGCGTCTGCAGCATAGGCATAAGTCATTTGAATGATCATTGATAGGGCGAAGGTATGGATGAAATTCAGGGACCAGTTTTCTTGGTAGCCGCACGTGAGGTAGCTATCTGTTTTGAGGTGTCTCTGTTTTTGGCTTGCTGAAGCTGGGAGTCCCACTCATGTGCTATGGGATCAATGGGATGTACGTTACAAAATTTGATGTTGGAAATTTACAAATTTATTCGTTCTTCAGCTCGGTCGACCATAGAAATGATCCTGAGGCTATGATGAAAGAGCCATTTAAGCTCAGCCACTGGCTACGTCCATCTCGAAGGCACCACATCGCGAATCAGTTTCTTCAGGACACGGAACATACGTATTCTCTTATTACGGTATGCACCGATTCCCTTACCTTTATTGAACCAATAAGAAAGATGCCATTTCATTTAGATATCCTCTGCAGATGCCCAAAGGCGCGGTTTATTACCACGTAAGATTTTTCCTTTCAAAGATCAGCATTATAAACCTTTTGTAGCTTCTCCTGGGGACGATGCCGGGAATCTAGAGTATGTTTAATGCATATCGCCATTGTCTCTCTTTCTAACTGTTTTTAGGCTGAAGAGGCCGAGGTGTCACATTGAGTAGGCCATCTGCCGAGTGTCAACAATATCCATCACTTACATCTGACTCCACACCCAGCATCAAGGAAATTGTAATGTGTCTATTATATTCAGGCACTCTCGGTTTCTGACCACGTATCTCCAGGAGCACAGCGAGCGCCAATGTGGCATATTATTGAAGTCGGGAGATGTAAACCCAATGTACGTTGGTACTGATGTTCCTGTGTTGTATCTTGAGTGTATATCTGTGGTGCAATGAAGTGATCCATGCCGCTGCTTCAGTGACAGATTGGAATGACCTACAACTGCACTCTGCAGCCAACGTCTTGATTGCACAGATCCGTTCACTTCTCCGTTCCAGCCAATCACCATGGGAGAAAATGAATCTTGTGCCCCCTTCAGTAGCGAAACGGGTCATTGATACGCTTCAATGAGTATGTGCCAATCATCGGATATCTTCGATGTGACCTGAATAAAGTACGAAGGAGGTGGATTACGCATCAGAAATCGACAACTACCGCAGACGCTGTATCAGTTGTCTTCAAGCATTGAGCAGGATTCATGTAATCATCCCGACAACTTGCTACCTTGCCAGTGAAGCAATTACGAAAGATGGCGATGATCCAATTTGTGGCAGCGCATCTTGCGTGAGTATATGAAGAACCTTTGTCATCAGAATAGTGAAATTATTGCCGAATAGGATACTTGGAGAGGTAACCTCGAGCTAGAGCGCCTACCTGTATGTTTGAAAGTACTCAGGTATTTTCCCACGAATGTTGGTCGCGGCTCATCGTTCAAGGTAAATATCGATAAATGTCGTGTTAAACCGACTTTGATCTGGTGTCTATCGCAGGACCATCTTAAAGAAGTTATGGTGTGGAGACAGGTGCGTCATCCGCGTATTTTGCCGCTCTTAGATGTCAACGAGGACCTTTTCGCACCCCGATTTTGTTTGATATCCTCCTGGATGTATCAGAGTAACATCATCGAGTATCTGCAACGAAATCCTGACGATGTTGAACCTACGCGACTGGACTTCGTAGATTTCCGCCTGGGGTCTGCAAGCCGTAATGATTAACTATTTTCAGATCATCGAGAATTGCAGATGCGATACAATGGCTTTCAGCCACCGGTGGTTCATGCAGACATTAAAGGGGTATGGATTTTCTTTCTCGTGGCCTCTGTAAGAACTCATCCTTCCAGGCTAATGTTTTGATCAGCAACTTCAGACACCGCTATCTTGCCGATTTTGGACTTTCTTTCACTGTTGGGAGCCACAATCCTCGAAGTTCCTCCTTGCTTCGGCAAAGAACAATGTATTGGCTGCCCCCCGAGTACCTGTCCACTTCCTCAACCGCTCCTTCCTGCTCGGGATGTATATGCTTTTGGCTGTACAACAGTTGAGGTAAGCATCCAAGATCTATTTATTACCTCGCACATCTAACCTTTATGTGAGATCTACACCGGAAAACCCCAATATTCTTACCTCAAAAAGCAGTCTAACATCATATTTGAACTCGTAGTAAACCGGAAGATGCCTCCCCGTCCTGCACGCGACGTCTTTCCATCTGATGAACTGTGGAAATTAGTGCTCGAGTGTCTTTCGTATGAATCGTCGAGGCGTCCAAATCTAAGAAAGTGACGCGCGTTTGTAGCACCTAATAGAGTATGCTGTTAGCTATAACGTAGACTACAGAATACCAATCAGTGACATAAACGAAGTAATATAAGTAGATACTCACCCTCACACAGCGTAGCGATAAGCAGAAACGCGGTGAGGGTGCTCGACAGACCGTATTCAATATATATAGTCCATCCCGACATAAAGGGGTATCAAGCTTGGTCGGCGGGATATGATGGAGCTCCTGCTTGCTAATCCAACACTCCCCCTCAAGCAGAGTGAAGTCCAAGCTCAGTAGCAAAGTGCTTCACCTTGGCTGAAGGTAAAGGCTTGGTGAGAGCATCGGCAACCATGTCCTCAGTGGGACAGTAAACAAGATGAAGGGAGCCTTCACTGATGACCCAGCAAATGAAGTGGAAGCGAATGTTGATATGCTTGGTTTGGGCATGATACTGATGATCTTTTGAGAGTGCAATAGCAGACTGATTGTCTGAGAATAAAGTTGTAGCCTCAGTAATCGGTGAGAAAACCTGAGAGAGCAGACTGTGAAGCCAGAGCACCTCCTTTGATGCATGAGTTGCAGCCATGTATTCAGACTCAGTGGTTGAAAGCGAGATGATCTCCTGCTTTTTAGATGACCACGAAACAGCTCCACCATTCAGCATGAAAGCATACCCAGTAATGGCATGCCTATCCTCTGCCATGCTCCCATCAGCATCCACATAACCATGCAAAACCTTTCTGTTTCCCCCAAACATCAGCCAGTAATCCCTCATGCCCTTCAGGTAGCGAAAGATGTGCTTTACAGCCTTCCAATGAGCCTCTGTAGCAGCTGTTGAATATTTCGAGACTGTTGTCATGACAAATGCGATATCAGGGCATGTCCTGAGCATAACCCAGATCAAGGAGCCAACAGACTCCCTGTAAGGGACATCTCTCATGGCTGCAATTTCTTGGGTGGAGGCTGGTGCAGGAAAGAAAGACAAATAGAGATTAATATCCATTGGTGTAGAGACTGGTTTGAGGTCTTCAAAGCTATAGTGATGAACAATGGCATCGATGTACAAGCATTGGGAAAGAGAAACAGAGCATGACTCATGGTCACATGTGATCTCGATGCCAAGAATCCAGTGCAGCTCCCCCAAATCCATGACTTCCATGTATTTTGCCATACCTTTCTTTATCTCTCACACTAGATGCAATAATGATGCTGTGATGGTGCAGTCATCAACATGGACAGCAATAATAGTCAAGTTTCAGTCCTCCTGCTTGTAAAACACAGCTTGATCAATGTTGCACTGCTTGAATCCCAGCTGCACCACCAAAATCTCAATGAGACATTGATACCAGCAATGACCACTCTGCTTCAAACCATATAGAATCTTTATGAGATGGCAGACTTGACCAGGATGGGAGCCAGACTCAGGATAGCCAGGAGGTTGATGCATATAAATGATTTCTTCATTGGTGAGCTTTCTATTCAAGTATGCACCTTTGATATCGACTTGATGGAGCTCTAGATTGAGTGCTACAGCCATAGTAAGGATTGAATGGATAGATGCAAGCCTTGCAACAGAGGCATAAGTGTCAAAGTAGTCAACACCAGGTACTTATGAGAACCCTTGTGCTACCAAGCGAGTCTTGAACTTGACTATGTCTCTCTCAGTATTCTTCTTGATTCGAAAGACCTACTTTGAGCCCACAACATTTGCTCCAACTGGTTTTTCAACAATTTTTCAAGTCCCTGCAGTCTTCAACATCGCAAGCTCTTCCTGTGTTGCACCTTCCCACAAAGGCCAATCAGGCTGATTGTTAAGCCCAAACTCCACATGACTATTAACATGTGATAATCAGTTTGATACCTTGTACTTCAGGTATGTCCGACTGAGTTCACTTAATGTGTTAACAGAGGTGTGTGATCAAGGCATTGCAAGTTGCTCGAGATAGGATGGTAGAGAATAAACTTTAGCTTGAAGCTGGGGTATTTACAGCAAGAGCTATGCTACTTATATACTGTTCTGTTATTGTGCTATAAATAAATGTTTCACAAAAGATATTGTCTGCTGTAGAGCTGTTACCCCTGCTATTGCCAGGCTCTCCACAAAAGCTGTTGTCCTGCTGTTGTGCTTGTTATTGTTGCAGTGCATGGTGGGACAAAAAGAGCATTGTCTCTCCCTTCACAGCACACAGCAGCGCGCTAGGAGAATGACTGACTGGGTTGCTGACCAAGCTTTCCCATGGTCCTAAGCACCAGCCTAGATGCTCTGACTAAGCAGTGATAGGGGTTGTTTCCAAGGAAAAAGAAAAAGAAAATAGGAAAATCATAACATTACCCCCTCCTTAAGACCATCGTCCTGATGGTCAAGTTAGCGCAGTCCTCCTCCCTTAGTAGGAGGTGGCCGATCTGCTGGACCACTTGCTATCTGGTTGTCAGACTTTGTCCAACCGCCATCTTCATTGTCCTCTTCTTCCTGGTCTTTGGTATCGCCTAGTTGGGTCAAGTTTTAGACAGAGTCATCTTCATCGTCCTCTGCCACATGTCCTCTGCTGTCAGCAGGTTGATTGATGTATATCTGGCTAGATATCATCTTTCTTTCTTTTGTCGCTATATCATGTTGAGCAGATATAATGTTGAACATGACCACCTTGATGTCTACTTTGTTGATCCTGTGTTCGTAGTCGTGAATGGTATTGTCTGCATTCATATATTTTTTGTTGACCCATTGGTTTGATTCTGGTCTATAGCCCTTCCAGCTGACTAGATAGTCAACAGTTGTTTTCATGCCTCCCCCTCATGCTTTCACTTTTTGGATTTTGTGGTTTAGTACCTCATCGACTTCATAGTGTTCTTCGTTGTCGATGAGTTCTAGTGGAGGTGGAGGTGGTCATTCTTGGTTTGGGAAGGCTGGTGCCACGTATGGTGTCAATAATGTTTCATTAAAAACATCATGAATTCTCTAGGTGGCTGGAAGTTTTAGTTTATATGTGGATTTGCCGATTTTTGCAATAACTTTGAAGGGGCCTGTCTGTTTGTCTGCCAATTTTTGTTTTGGCCTTGGTAGATGAAGATTCGTAGTATCCAACCAAACTTTGTCATTGGTTGAATATTCATGTGCTGCCTGTCGGTGCTTGTCATACTGCTTTTTCATGGTTGAAGCAGCCTTTTCAAGGGCAGTCTTTGTTTCTTCATGGATCTTTGTCATTGTTATTGCAAAGTTCGTTGAAGCAGATGTCATTGTGTGGAACCGTCCCATTTGCGCAACTGGTGGGTTCCATTCGTAATTCACAAAGAACGGTGTTTTACCTGTTGCAGTGTGAATTCTGTTGTTATGTTAGAATGCTGCTAATGCTAGCCATTCCATCCAGTCATCTTGCTGGTAACTGATGAAAAGTCATAAATACTTTTCAATTTCCTGGTTGGCCCGTTCCGTTTGACTGTCCATCTGTGGGTGATATGCCATTGAGGTATTCCTTTTGATATTGAGGAGGCGGTATAAATCGTCTAGGAACTTAGAGATGAATTGTGGTCCTCTGTCAGAAATTACTACTTGAGGCATGCCATACTTTGCATAAACCTCATCTCATAGTATTTTTGCCCATCTCTCAGATATGAGTTCTGTAGAACAGGCAATCAGGATGATCACTTTTGAGAAGCGATTGACTATGACAATGATGGCATCATAGCCATCACTTTCAGAAAGGCCCGTTATTATATCTACCAAAATGTGGGTCCATGGTGTCAAAGGGACCTCATTTGGATGGAGTGAGGCAGCTCTGGATTGTGTTGAAGTCTTGCCTCACTAGCAAACCTCACAAGCCTTGACATATCGGGTGATATCATAATCCATTTTGGGCTACCAATATTCTCGTAAAACCAGTTCCTTGGTTTTCATGATGCCAGGATGTCCGGCAGTTGCATGATTATGACATGTGGCAATGATATCACCATGAAGTTTTTGATCCCTGGGGATATAGATATGTTCATCATAATAGATCAATCCCCCTTCCTTTTTCAGTCCTCGCTCATGATTGAGTGAAGAAGTGATTCTTTGATCTCATTTATGTGGATCCCGAGTGGCGCTCTTGATGCGTTTATGCATCTCCTCTTCCATTGGCATGATCATTGCTCAGAAGTGTTCTGGCCATAGTAAAATGACCTCTTTGTTATCATCTCCTCCTTGGTTATGATCTGCCCTGTGGCTGAGAAAATCGGCCTTCTTGTTTGCTATGCCAGCTTTATGGTGTAGCATGTATTCGTACTCAGATAATTCCATAACCCACCAGGCTTGCTGGCAGTTAAGCTTTTGAGATTGACGGAAGTATCTGAGGTTCTGGTGATCTGTCCAAATCTCAAAGGTATGGTGTGCCCCAATGAGATAATGTCGCCATTCCACAAGGGTGAGCATTATGGCTAAGAGTTCTTTGTCATAGATCTCATAGTTGCATTCAGTTACTGTGAGCGCTTTTGACATAAATGCGACTGGTCGCCATTTATTGTCCTGTTCCTGTGAAAGTACGGCTCCAACTGCACCCTTGCTAGAGTCGGCTTCCACTTGGAATTTTCCGTCCTGGCTTGGTATAGCCAGAATGATGTCTTTGGCTAATCAGCATTTAAGATCATCGAATGCTGCCCATTGGGAAATTCTCCAGCTCCATGGGGAATTTCCGGTTAATTGTGTCATCAGTCAGACTATTTTGCTGTAATCATGGATGAACCATCGGTAGAAGTTGGTAAATCTGAGAAATGATTGTAACTCTTTTTTCTTTGTCGGTTCCAGCCATTCTGTCACTCCTGCCACTTTAATGGGATCCATCCTGATACTTCCTTCGCTGATAATGACTCCGAGGTATTCAGTTTCTAATATCTCGAATTCGCATTTTTCGGCTTTGAGAAAGAGTCAGTGCTTCCTCATCAAGGATAGTACCTGGCATACCAGCCTTCTGTGTTCTTTCTTGGTTTTGGACATGATGAGTATGTCATTCAGATAGATTGTGACGTTTTCTGTGGCAATGAGGTCTTTGAAGATGTCATTCATCATCCACTGGAAGGTGGCCAGTGAATTCGTTAGTCCGAAGAACATAACCGTCGGTTCAAACAAACCATGGTTAGTTCAAAAAGCAGCCTTCTATTCGTCACCTTCCTTGATACGCATATTGTTGTACCCCCACCGAACATCCAATTTTGTGTAGTATTTCGCACCCCGGAGTTTGTCCATTAACTCCGAGATTAAAGGAAGTGGATACCAGTTCTTGATGGTCATTTCATTGAGCTTTCGGTAATCTTGTACCGGTCAGAGTTTGCCATCCTTCTTTTTGATGAAAAAGAAGAGTGACACCATTAGTGACTTTGATGATCGGATTCTTCCGCTAGATAAGTTCTCTTCGAGAAACTTGTCTAGTTCTTGTTGTTCGTTATTGCCTAGTGGATAGCACTTGCAATCTAGGTTGGCATTGGCATTAGGAATTAGTTCGATGGCATGGTCCCAGGGTTTTGCATCGAGTAATTCATCGAAACTTTCCTTCTCAAATAAGTCGCAATAGTTGCATGCCCATTCGGGTACCATCTCTTTGAATGTCCTTTTTTGTTTATCAGTATTGGCCCTTGCTGCTAGGTCATTAGCATGGTGTATTGCCCAAATGTTAATGGCCCTTTGTAAGTTGATAGTGAGAATGGTCTCGCTATCCTCCATTTCTTCATTCTATCAGTCCTTAGGATCTCCATCTGGTAGTTCAAATGGAATTTTCTGGCAATAGTATCAGGTGAAGATGATGCATCCGGTTTTCCAATTGATCAGCGGATTGTGTTGGATTAGTCAGTCATGACCAAGAAACACTTCTTTCATTCCTAGGCCGGTAACAGCTAGATCAATCCATTCTGAGTGATCACCGATGGTGAGCCTAAGCTCTATGTATTCAGTGATCAGTCCAGCTTGGTTCCATGTTCCGTCTGCATTATAGATGGGAATAGGGGCCGCTGTTGTCCGAGTGGGCAATTGATGCTTGTTGATGAAATCTCGATTGATGCTACTCCCCATGCAGCCACTGTCGATCAATGCAGTGACTGCATGGGTTGATCGAGACGTCAACATCTTGATCTGCACCTTGGCTAGTAAGTCTTTTCTGGTAGTTTTGGCTCTTCAGATGAACTTTTGGGGTTCTCACAATTCATCGAGCCACTCCAAAGCTCAGCACCGTTCTGCAACTCATATGCTGGCGATCATATCGTTGATTATTTCCTCAACTCAGGACTTGTGTACCCAGTTCTTCAGTATGGCCTTTGCCACTGTTTCATTTTTGCCATCTTTGATAGCTTGCCAAGTCCATTCAGTATCGAATGGCTTTAGCCAATCTGTGGGGTTCTCTACCCCTGTTCGGTCCGAAGGTAGTTCAGCCTGTTTTATATTTTTAGTTTGAGAAATTCTCAGCGAAGACGCATCTTTGGGGCTCTCTGCCCCTCTTCAGCCCTTCGTCGGTGTTTGAGTTATTGTGGTCAGTTTCTTAGATGATTCTGTAGGCGATTCTGGATGGTGGATAATAGGGTCAGGTATATTCCAATGCATGTATAATTTAGTCATAGAAGGTAATACTATAGAAGATAAAGTGTCAGTCTGTCCAGCAGCTTGTGACCTGTTATCCAGTCCATGGGCTGAGTCAGCGGAATCGCTCACTGCTCGGCCTCACCTTTTACCTCCTCGGGTTTGTTGTCTCCTCCGAGGTTGTTATCTTCCTTCATCAGCTCAGCAATCTGTGCCCTAATATCCTCCTGCGTGCATTTATTCTTCTTCTCAGGGCAGTTCTGTGCCATGTGGCCTGGTTGGCCACAATTGAAACACTTACCCTCCTTCTTGAGGCGATCCACATCAATCTGCTTGCCTGTTCTGGTACTTAGGCCCTTACCAGTTCACTTCCCATCATTCTGAGAAGTTGGGGCTGAGCTGCTGGGCCTGGCAGACATGGTCACATGGGTGGAGGGCTTCGAGCCCTGTCTCTAGTACCTGTGCTGTTCCCACAGATTTGTCACCTCCATCTTCTGCCGCTGTCGTTCTTGCCACATTAGGGTGATTCAGGCCTTCCAATCATCATAGCCGACTGGCACGCTATGGCTGAGATCGGAGATGGTCTTCAAGTAATGAGGAGGTACTTCTCGTTTCATATATTCGACCATGCATCCTGAGTCAGCCACATCCTCTCAGATCCTAGCGAGCTTTCTGAGTTATTTCAGTTTGATGAAGTAGTTGGGCGCCGCTTTGTCGCCCATCTTGTATTCCTTCATCTTCGACTTGTGGACTTCTCGGACTGCAGGGTCCGTGAACTTGTCACAGATCATCTGCTTCAGCACTGCCCAGGTGGGGTACTGATTGTGTTGCCGAGTGGTCAACCAGAAGTTAGGGGCCAGTAACACCCACCATACTTTCGCCTTGTCTTCAAAGTAGGTGGTGGCATAGTTTACCTTGTACATGTTGTAAAGAAAGTATGAGGCAAAGACCTGGAAATATTGATCGCAGTCCATAAGGAAGCGGTCGATATTATCTGAAGCCCCTTTAAAAAGAAAGGGCTCCTGCCCAAGTGTCAGCTTGACATTTAGGATATACGCCTTTGGATCAAGAGGCGACATTGGATTTGGGAGTTCCCCTCTAGGGAGACCCACCCAATCTGTCGGAGGCCCTAGAAAGGAATGCAGGGACCCATCATCAGCTACAGGGCTTCTTGGGGTCGGTGGCCCTTCCTTCCAAACAATCTGCCCATCCTTGATGGTCCACCCCTGTGTCATTACTTTGGGGTCATCCTTCTTCTCGTTGGTTGGGACCGATCCAGTTGCCTCGTCAGGTGATGGTTGTCCTCCCAATAATTGGCTTTCTGTGCCAGTCCAGGGATTCAGGTGATAGATTCTCAGCTGTGTGTAGGACCAAGTCAGCCAAGATGCCATGCTGCAAACAGCCAATATAGCAAGTGAGTACCTTAACATCGCTGTTCGGATTGAAAATGCCATGTTTGCTGTCTTGGGTGGCATTATACTTGGCGTCCATGGTATTGGTGCCTTCCATTTGCTGAATCTTGGTCGATATGGTGGCATCACCATCATCTGATAGTGTAAATATTGCTGATTGAAATTAAAAATGGCGTGCTTAGTCGCAGCATATTGTAAAATCTCTTCCCATTCAATGGGATCAGCAGTGGTGTACCTTCGTCCTAGGGATGATCGTAGCCAAAGATCGTCCCTCTATAATTCAGCTACCTGCTCCTGGTACAACTGAATAAACTCCTCCTCCCACATCTCTCGTTCTCATCGTTTCTTCTCCTGTTCTTGACACGTGATCATACTGATGATGCTCCTCCATTCAAGGATAGGGTCCACTGCTTGGTCCCCTTGGCCCTCCTCCTCGGCCTCATCGTCCCCTTTGGCCCTCTTGTTGGTGGTCCCCTCGAGGAGGGAACTGCTTTGCTGGCCAAAGGTTTCCGGGGTGGGTAGGTTGGGGCTGAGTACTTGACTCAGTGTCATCGGATCCGGGTCGAGGAGTAGGCTCTCAGTTGGGCTGCTCCTCTTCTCCTTCTGCTGGTGGCACCACTGCTCTGTGATACCAGCAGAAGTTTCTATAGAACTGGGGACGAAGAAAGAGAGCAGCAATTGGCCTGTCAAAGACCCTTTTGAGATCTCTGGTGGAGTCAATATGTTTGTTATCACCCCCGATCATTCCGAAATCTGACGGTATCCTATCTCTCCAGACAGGGATATCATCAGTTTTGGTGATGGTGTCTGTTCTATATGATAGCGGGTGGTCTTCGTCGAGGAGTGGTGACTGCCAGTGATAGTAGTCATCGGCATTGACAATCCTGGCAATTGGTCTTGTCCAGGAGTCAGGGCTGCTGGCAGAAGTGGCAGGTTTCTGGAATGGAGAGTTGGGAGTATTGATGAACTCGGCAAGAGACTGGAGGATTGGTTGTATTGGGTTTGGTACCACTGGACTATGCCTTGGTAGGCGTGGGGCTCCTCCTTGCTCTTGCTCCAGTCTACTGGCTGCTCTTGACACTGCTTGCCAATAGTGGATCTCATTTCTATTGGTATCATCAAAGAAGGGGTCGGAACTACTGACTCTTGTTCCCCTTCCACTGCTTCTTGTGGTGCTTCTGGTGCCTGGAGCCATCTGAATGGCATCCAGAGAGTCTCTGGCCTAGTGCCCAATTTCAGACTGGGCGACAGTTGTTCTTGATGCAGTGATGCTGTGCTCAGGGGAGGAGATGGGGGTGTCGGGTTGGGTTCGTCGAAACCCTGTAGCCCAAGGGTTTCCAGGGTCTCAGACGATTGCCGACGAGAGCCTTGGGGGATACTTGTGTTGCCACTGCTGCTCCTCCTCTTCCCTAGAACGCCTTTCAATCGAGCACCCAGGCTCATCTTCTGTTTCTTCGGGGTGTCAGATGGAGTTTCAGACAGAGGGAGGGATGTCATGGAGGGGGAGGTCTGGTGTGACATTTCGGAGGATTGTGCGGATGCACTGGAACTCTTGGTAGTGTCGGATGGCTCAGACGATAATCGATTGGCATCCACGGCACAGCTGTATGATCACCAATAAACTGATCAAGGTTCCTATGATAGAAGCCAAGAGTTCAAAGAACTCATGAGTAAAGTTTGAGTCTGATAGATTTAAGACAGGGGGCATTCAGTTTCTCAGCACGGTTGGGCCTGAGAAAGGAAAGCAAGAAGCTTCAAGCTAATTGTTAAGCCCAAACTCCACATGACTATTAACATGTGATAATCAGTTTGGTACCTTGTACTTCAGGTATGTCCGACTGAGTTCACTTAATGTGTTAACAGAGGTGTGTGATCAAGGCATTGCAAGTTGCTTGAGATAGGATGGTAGAGAATAAACTTTAGCTTGAAGCTGGGGTATTTACAGCAAGAGCTATGCTACTTATATACTGTTCTGTTATTGTGCTATAAATAAATGTTTCACAAAAGATATTGTCTGCTGTAGAGCTGTTACCCCTGCTATTGCCAGGCTCTCTACAAAAGCTGTTGTCCTGCTGTTGTGCTTATTATTGTTGCAGTGCATGGTGGGACAAAAAGAGCATTGTCTCTCCCTTCACAGCACACAGCAGCGCACTAGGAGAATGACTGACTGGGTTGCTGACCAAGCTTTCTCATGGTCCTAAGCACCAGCCTAGGCATCCTGACTAAGCAGTGATAGGGGTCATTTCCAAGGAAAAAGAAAAAGAAAATAGAAAAATCATAATACTGATGCTTTGCTTCAGCTAGACTGCATGGCTCTAAGGCTTCTGTATCAGCTGTTGAAATGGCCATGGCATACTCCTCAAGGAAGTCAGTATCCTCGAGTATCATCAATCAATCTGCCTCTCCTTCTTCTTCAAACTCGAAAAGATTATTGTTTTCATTGGCAACTGGTAACTGAACACCAACAGGTACCACAGAATCACTTGGACGTTCCGATACACTATCTTTGCTGGAGATGAGGTCCAGCACCTGCTAGCTAGGCTTTCGAGTGCATCCAGAATGGGTTTCTTCAACTATGGGTTAGACTATAGGTTGAGCTTCAGGAGTAGGTGACACCTGTGATGGCTTTGCAGTAGGTGGATTGAACTGAGTTTTTGGTGTTGACAGAATCTTGTGTAGCTCAATGTCTTCCTCCCTTTCAAGATCATCAGTGGTAATACGAGTTGTGTCAAAATAGACATTTCGCTTGATGAACACCATCTTGCTCTCTGTCTAGTAGACATGGGATCCATTGCTTGTTTTATCAAATCCAATTCACCGATCTTCATGTATGCAGCCACCCAGCTTCATAGCCTTAGTCTCAAGATGCACTCAGCATTTCTCTCTCTATTTCTGCAACCCTTTTAGATCTAGCTTCTTTCCTGTGACAGCTTCATAAGGAGTCATCCTATCTAGAGCCTTTGTCAATGTTTTATTGAGGACCCAGACAGCATGGCAAACAGCCTCAGCCCATAGAAAGTGAGGTAAGCCATTCAAATGCAGTATAGCCCTGACTTTTTCGATAACTATGCGATTATATCTTTCAGCCACCCCATTGTGCTGTGGCATATCATGCACAGTCATCTTCCTTACTGTGCCAGCATTTTTCAGATGCAGGACAAATGCTTTGTTGAAGTATTCACCTCTATGGTCTGAATGAAGGATTTTTACAGGGCAGTCATGCTGAGTGTGGATGCAAGCTTCATAGGCTTTGTATGTTGTGAAAGCTTCACTCTTCTAGTGTAAGAATTCAAGGTAAGCCCAATGAGTGCTGTCATCAATGAAAAAGATGAAGTAACAGCATTTACACAGGGATTCTACAGGTGCAGGTCCCCATAAATCAGAGTGAATTTCACCTCTAATATCAATTGCATGTTCTCTCCCTTGAGCCTTAGACACTGGCTTTTGTGTAGCTTTAGCATAGACACATGATTTGCAGAACTGTAATTCTCCAGATGACTTATCGAGCTTTACTCTGGTTATGAAGCCTTTTTCAACCAGACAGCGAGCAACTTCAGGTGAAATATGGCCCATGTGGCAGTGCAATTGGTCTAGAGTAAGCACCTCCTCAGCTGTCTCAGCCAAATCTCCCTCATGACAAACCTGATATAGGCCACCATCATCTTTTGGGACAACCCCAACAACCTTTCCATCTGGTGCACAGATGGTGCATTTTCCACCACTGAAAGTCAACTCAAAACCAAGATCATCAAGTTGGCCAACTGAAATAAGTATATAGCCAACTTCAGGAGAGTATATGACCTCGGTGAGTTGCAGATTGCTCGCATTTGCATCATTTGGCACATCAATGCTCATCATGCTCTTTCCAGCTGCAGAAAATTTTTGAGTGTTTACAGCACAGAATGCCTTGGGTGGAACAGACTGGAATGAGTTGAAATCATCGCAGTAAGGGGAAATATGGCATGTACAGCCAGAGTTGTAGAGTTCAGTATGAATTTGAATATTGGGTGAGTTTACAGTGTTGATAATGGCTGTGACTGACTCTTCAGAAGCAGATACATCCTTTAAGGTCGGCATGCCAGATGTGGCATCCGATTGCTTGTCAACAAAGGAGTTTACATCACTCCAGTCAACATCTGAGGACAACATGCTGCTCAGCTCATCCCACAACTCATCACTAACCTCCAAAAAAAGGTCGGTACCATCATCTTCATCCTCCAAGTCCTCTGATAAGCCCTCAACTTCAGACTCATCTGACTCAGAAACTGCAGCCAGCGATAGCATGTCGCTAGCATCATCAACTCCAAATGCACCACTGGCTTCCCAGTCCAAATCCAATGATTCCTCAGCCACATTGGCTATTTCACCCTTTGATCTAGAGGCCTTGCTGTCATTGTCTAATGACTTCTTCTCGAGGCATTTGTTTTTGAAGTGTCCTTCTTTCCCACATTCCCAGCACAATTTCTTGCCAGGTTTCTTGCCCTTCTTATTGCCATCTGAGCTTGATGAAACAGATATGGCTTCATCTTGCTCCGAGTCCTTTCTCTTTCCAGACTGCTGACTATGCTTGGCTCACTCACACTCCAGTTGGTCGTATTCCTCAGAAATGGCATGGATCAGGTTCTCAGGATCGACTTCCTTGTTGGAACTAAAAAGCTTTGCCACCATAAGGAGAGTCGATGCATGCTTGGCAAGATAGGAAGAGATAGAGGTGAGAATCGTTGAGTGGTAATCCTTCTCCTCAATGATGACACCAATGGAAGCTAATGACTCCCGTTTCATTGACAGACTGTCAAGAAACTCATGAACATTGCCTTTGGCCAGGCAATGCGACTCCATAAACTGCTGCCAAAGGTCAGTTTGTGCATAGCTGCTCTTATCGGTAAACTCTTTTTCAATCTTTGACCAGGCTACAGCAACTGTGG
>NW_025064886.1:1461058-1595512 GCF_019112545.1 Guyanagaster necrorhizus | reverse complement strand
CTATAACGTAGACTACAGAATACCAATCAGTGACATAAACGAAGTAATATAAGTAGATACTCACCCTCACACAGCGTAGCGATAAGCAGAAACGCAGTGAGGGTGCTCGACAGACCGTATTCAATATATATAGTCCATCCCGACATAAAGGGGTATCAAGCTTGGCCGGCGGGATACGACGGAGCTCCTGCTTGCTAATCCAACACCAAAGGCCATCTCTCTTCCAGAATTTGCAAGCAATGCTGCGACAGTAATACAGTTAGTGTTGTTTCAATTCGTATATGTGCTGGCTTACGTCTGTTCATAGCGTCCTTTCCAAAGACCTTCAGTGGATGATGGCGAACCTGAGATCTTGACTTGTGATAGGAAGCATTTGATTAATGAGCCCCCTGCGACAATACTTACACGAAGTCCATACATATAGGCTCGCGTTGATGATATCTAGCATTTTTGGCACATACGAGGCTTTCTTAACCCACCTCGGGCTCACCTTGGACTTAGCCCCGTGATGATCACGGGGGTCGTGAATGTGATCGCGATGGCTCGGACAATGAAGGCGACGAACTCCGGAGCTTTTTTCTTTCTTATTAATCCTGCTCAGTTCGTGTCTCACGACGACCGAGGCGAGTTCTGGGTGTGTTTATAATCCTACTTCTCTCCGTGCTACTCAGCTCGGCGGCTCCACTTTTTCCCCTTGCCGCTGGCTCTTCGACCTTTTCCACGAATTCTCCCGATATACGACGTGGCGAGGGTCTTTCCGCCGACTGGCCAAGCTCTTCCTGAGAGTTACTGTCTTTCCATAAACAAACGAATCGAGGTCCGAAGAAACGCAACACATTCGAGACCAAGTCCGACAACGGGTAGTAGACTGACGTCGGTCTCGTCGATTTGTTAGCGAGTGCTCCTAGTGACGTTATAACTATCTCATATACAACTTCATGATGATCCGAGAACGGTCTATCTATTGTCCTTCCTAACCGTGGTTCGGCCTGTGGCCTGCCTCGATCTCTGATGACGACAAGGACCCTGAAGTGGACTTATATAAATCGCCTGTAAAGCTCCACCAGAACCACTGCGTTTTCATTGCACTACCGCATCTGCTCTCTTACGACCTTTATACGACTGAATTATGTCTAATACCTTTGCTATTCACCGAGCCTTAACTTACGCTTGGCTGGTAAGCTAGGGCAGATTATTATAGCACGACGGCCTAACTGAAAACTTTGTTATATCATAGTGGACAGTCGCCGTCATACTTCTGGGACTTACTGGCTACAGAATTCATGTAACGGAAGGCTACGAAGAGAACTTTTATGGTCAGTCGTACCTTGCAAATTGCAATATTATCGCGTTTAGCATTTCTGACGATGTCCAACAGAACCCATCATTGTTGAATTACTAGTTTCTGCCTGCCTGGCTATCATTTGGGCACCCATCGCGTGCGGAGCTTCCTTTCTTCGGATACTTTTGATAATCCTCATTATATGACAGTGGTCACCTCGTCCTCCGGAATCACAGCGCCTCAAAAACCAGCCCCCAATTTCTCTCAGAGATGGCAGGAAACTTTGTTTTATGGGTAATGTGGCTCGTCGGCGCTGTCGACACCACTGTAAGTACATGCCTCTATTCTTGTCGCCTACCTATGCTCAGTGTTCGTCAACAATAGAACCGAATTATCCCCGGAAAGAATTGGTGCGGCCCAGGCAAGCAATGCAGAATCTTGACTGCAATCCTAGCATTCTCCTGGATCGGCTGGTCCTTCTTGACCATCATCGGTGCCATGGGCCTTATGTACTATGCATACTACTCCGCGCAACCTGCACCTGTCAAGGAAAAACCTTCCAGCGCATAAATGGTTTACGACGAACGCGACGACCCGTAACGAAAAGGCACATATGACTCCTCACTTCTCAGATTTATGCTATACTTCTTAAATCGCAGTTGTTATCATAATAGTAGTTTAGTTGTACCCACCCAAAATTCTACCTCTGTTTTCTTCCCTTCCACTGATTGTCGATAAACTCCGTGAGGTCAACGTCATTCTCCCACCGAGAACAACAACGTGTGAAAAGCTCCTAGGTGCCTCCTGAGTCGAGGTGAATCGGAAGTTCAGGTCCCCGAGCCATCATTGCTTTACAGTTATTATGCGGCGTAGGTCGGCTGAGTCACAAAATTATGTATCAAGTTATTCTTCGTCTTGTCAGAGTTACATACAGACTGTCCCTCCTTTCACTGTCCCTTCTTCCATCAATAGATCTGTATCCTACGAGCAAATCGGAGTCCGTGATGATCACAATAACCTTTGTGCGTCTTTCTTGCGCCTGTGTTCCGCATTCATCTAAATACTGGGATACTAGATCAGACATGGCCAGAGTGAGGACAATCCGGTAAGCATTTTGGTCTAGCTCGATACATATACTCAAAAATTGAGGTCAGAGAGGAATATGGGCCGGATGGAAAGATGCACCACTTTCTGAATTGAGCACGTCCATACCTATTTAGCTTAAAGAAATGTTAATTCATCTACCTTTTTCTAGGTGTAAGAGTGGGTGTTCTTCAATATCCGCATGTCCGACGAATAGCAACATAGCGTTCTAGCAAGCAAAGGCCCTGGGTGAACATCTCTCAACCACGAAGATCGATCTCATTTACTCCTCTCCCCTTCTGCGGGCTCGTCAGACTGGGGAAGCCGTGCAAAGCGGCCAGTCCGTCCAGCCCATGCTAATCACAAATCCACATCTACGGGAGCAGCATTGGGGCATCGCAGAAGGGCGCTCATGGAGTAGTCATGATCCCCAGAACATGCCTCTCGAAGAAGCTTTCAATGTTGGCGTATTTACAAGAACAGTTCTTATCGATGGCGACGGGAAGTTTCCTGGAGGAGAAAGTAGGAATGATTTAGCTGCTCGAGCAGATATCGCGGTCAAAGAATGCATCTTGCCGAATCTCACGGAAGAAAATTTTGAGAATGGACTTCATATTGCTTTTACGAGTCATGGTTTGTGTATAGGCCAACTCATTGCCGCTCTATTGCGATACGATGCATCCGCCGACGGGGATATATCCTATGAGGGCTTGGGGAACACCGCATGGACACGAGTGGAGGTTTTTTTGGATGTAAGTCTTCGTTGGAGCATTTTACTATCGCGACTCGACTAGCTTCTTGATAGGCAAATGATGGCCCGGTTGACTTGAGTGTACGCCCTGCGCTTAAGATCAACGTGACACACATAAATGCGAAGGAGCATCTGGAATGTTTAGTATGTCCTCGATGTGACTGTCTTGCGTGTTAAGCTGACCAGGTGAATGACACAGGATCAGCCAGATGTTCTACCTGACGGCAGGAGAGAAAAGGAGACAGCAGAATTCTTGAGCGGGGGAGCAATCATTGCCAAGTACTAGTAGAGCTAAGGGAACGTGGAAAGTAGATCATCTCAAGAGTATCCAATTGTCTATTCTCAAATTATATATGAGAGAAAAATATTTGACGTTATCTGAATGATTGACCGCATAGGCATAAGCTGGTTTCCCTATCCAGAAATCGAAACGAGTACTGATTCTGTGTAATTATAAACCGAGGTTGATATCGATTGATTCGATGGTGGTGGTTGAGAATTGTATTTCCAATTTTGCCAACGTAATATCATGTTTGCACCGCCACCTCGACGCGCGGGGCTCACGTGCAACGCGTTTGCCTTTTGAAATTGAACCACGACATGGGTATCGACCTTCAAGAGGAACTCAAGAATAAGATAACGGAGCACGGCATTGATAACGAACATGATCCTAACAAGGAAGATGTAGAACAACTTCTCGAAGGTTGGTCTTAATCCTCTTTGTATTCCCTTTCCTAAACGACGCCATTCAAGGTGTTGTTGAGGCGGTTGCAGAATCGAGCGATGCGATAACAAATTCAAAAAACTTTGACGTTTACTGCAGTCTACTAAAACACTCGGATGCGGTTCCCGGTGCTGTCATGACCAAACTACTAGACTCTTTAACCTCTGGATTTCAAACCGAAGTTGATGCCACTATAAGAGATGCCGCTACGGAGGACACAGAGGCGATATCAGGGCACAAGGAGGCTCTTGACATGTATGCCTTTCTTCTGCACTGGTTTGTTGCCGCTGCGGAGAATGTCAAGTCGGAGAGTGAGGAAACAGCTCCTGCCTCGAAAGCTAAGCCAAAGAGAGGAAGAGGCGCGAAAGCGGGCAGGACCGGTGGTCGGGCGGCAGCATCGAAGAAGAACATGGAGCAGTGGTCATGGCAGGATCATATACCGAACGCGTTGAAGTTGATTTGCCGGATACTTGAGAAGCTTCCTGCTCAGTATGTGTGGCCGACGAGTATGGAGAGAGAAGCGTTCATCAAGTGTGTTGTTATCTTCCATCTTATAGCATTGTTATTGATTTGGTGTGCCAGATGCATCACACTTCCTGTATACGATATCTCGGTGAATGAGTCGTACATGAAAGTGGCCGACATCAAGAAAGGCGTACAAAGAGCGATCTGCCTGTCAGTCAAGTCGCATGGCCAGGGGTCTACGGCATCCACCAAAATTATGGCAAATCTGTCTTTCCACGAGCATTTGGCGGAACCGATGGCAGAGTGTCTGTCAATTGTCGAGGATGAATACCATCACCCCGAGCTTGCGGACGAAGTCCTTAGGGATATCTCTACCCAGAAGTTCAGCGCCCAGGACACCAAAGGTCCCCGTACTTTTTCCAAATTCCTCGTCAGGTATTCCGAAGTATGCCCCCGTCACACGCTCAAACAAATCAGTCTTCTCCTTGATCAGCTGGACTCTGAGGTATGTTCAAGTCATGTTCTGAAAGACGCGGGCTGACAGTTCAACTTAGGCCTATCCCATGCGCATAGCGATCGTCGAAATTATCGGCAACCTCATTGTGCATCTCGATAGTAATAGCGGTCCTGTAGGCTCCCAAGAGAATACTCAGTCTACGAAGCAGATCAATGGCCTTTACGATTTTCTTATTGAACGTATGCGAGACGTCACGACCTATGTTCGTACGAAAGTCCTATCTGTGTTCACGAGACTTTGCGAACTGAAAAACGTGTATGGGAGATCGCGGCTACATGTCACTAGGATCGCCATCACTGCGTTGGAGGACAAGGCGGCTGCTGTAAGGAAGAATGCAGTGGTGTTGATTGTGAAACTCATCACGACCCATCCTTGGGATCGTATTCACAAAGGGCCTTTGGAAATGTACGTATGGGAGAGAGAGTACGAGGAGCTGTTGGAGAAATGGGCGCCATACCAGGAAAAATTGGATAAGTTCAATCTTGCCGAGCAGCCGTCTCAAGTAGAGGAGGAAGAGGAAGATGACGACGATGACGATGAAGCAGAGGAAGAAGAGGCGGAAGAAGGCCATGAAACGGCTACGAAGCAGTCTAAGAGACAAAACAAGTAAGTCGGATCGTGTCTAACAACATCTGGTGCTAACTCCTGTGACAGAAGAGCTCAAGGAGATGATGAAATGGACGTCGATGAAGATGAGAATGAGAACGATGCCAATGATGATGCTATGTCGGCGGATGGCGATGAGAGTGAATCTCAACCTCGACCTAGCAAGAAGGGTAAATCTAAGAAGGCCTCGAAGGAACCCCATCGTAAACCTCGACAATCTCAGCTGAATCCCGATGCCTTAGAGGCGCTGAGGCTTATGGATGAAAAGGAGGTCAAGGAGTTACGTCTAACGAAAAAGTATTATATTGAAGGTATGGACTTCATGCGGCACATCGAGGACGCCATGGTTGTCTTGTGCCAGTTGCTGGGCTCGACCAATAAACCGGAGGCCTTGGAGGCAATTGGATTCTTCCAGGTTGCCCATCAGTACAAGATGCGGAATGCACAGGTACGTACGTAGCATCTTGCGAGGATCAACAATTCATCTTTGTCGCTAGTGTGGTATCAAGAAGATGTTGCATTTAATTTGGCAGAAAGACAACAGTGTCACGTCGGAGGATGGCAAGGAAATCAAGGGCGTTCGTTCTAGGCTATTGGAGTGCTACCAGACGTTGTACTTCGATCCCATCGACGACTTGGATGCGCGAGGCCAAGTCAGCCGGATAGCTAAGAACATGATCGAGCGCGTTTCTTTACTACTCGTCCTTCACTATGCGTTTTAACTTTTGATTGCAGGCTCACTTATGGCGCTACTCTCGCCGAATTGACGAGTTTGGAGGAAATGATGCGCACGATGATGGCCAACGATCAAATTCCGCCCGAGGTTATCAGCAAGCTGTGGCAAATCTATAGTGCGTTCGTTCTAGTGGAGTGATTTCTCAGCTAACTCTAGCACTTGTTTTCTAGCATCGAACAAGCTTCTTCCCAAGCCTCAGCGACGAGGAGCTATTGTTATCCTCGGAATGCTGGCCTTGGCCAAACACAACATACTGTCAGAACTTGATCACGTTGAAACCATGTTGAAGGTTGGTTTAGGTGCTCTCGGAAAGGTACATCTCACATTAGCTCACTAAACACCTCTGACGTATTTCCTTAGGTCGACCTGACTCTTGCCAGATACACCTGTGTAGCATTGCAGCGGCTGAACGGTAGCGCCAAGAAGGTGAAAGGTGCATGGTTACTCTGTTCTTCCAGCGGGCAAATGCTGATAGCGTGAAGGCTCTCTTGACGACAAGACGATGCGCATCGAGATGGATAGCAATATCTTTCAGAAGCTCAAGCAAGTCGTCCTTCAACCCTGTCGCTCCAAAGACTGGTTCGGGCTGGCCGAACAGGTCATCAACACCGTCTACGCTCTCGGAGAGCATCCTGATGTCTTCTGCAATGACCTCATAAAGCAACTCACTCAGCGTGCTTTCACTTACGGACCTCAAGCTGAGAGTGCTGCGGAGGATAAGGAGAATGATCCAGATGTTATGGACGAGGATCACCCTGGCGATGTATCTCAGGCGGATTCACAAGAACCCAAGGCGACTGATCTGGGCGACGCTTTCCATCTGAGTCAGCTTCTCTTTGTGGTCGGTCATGTCGCGATCAAACATATCGTGTATTTGGAACTTGTCGAGCGAGAAGCTAAGAGACAAAAGGATGAAGCACAAGCCGGTAAGAATAATCTACTTCTTAGGGGACGTGTTGTTCTGACCAGACATGTATAGCGGACAAGAAAGCAACTCAAAATCACACTGCCCGCGGACCTTCTAAAGATGCTGAGGAGCTGGACCAAGTAGCTGGGAATGCGGAGGATGAGATTGGCGAACAGATGCAAGAGATACGAGAGCATGAACTGCTATTTGGCCCAGAATCGCTGCTCGCTGTTTACGGTCCTATGTTAGTGCATATTTGTGGAAGGCCTGATAAGTTTAAGGTCAGTTTTGTCGCCACCTTTCATTAACCCTGCTCTGAGAATATTTGCGCAGAACCCTACCCTCAAAGCCGCTGCGACCCTGTCGTTCAGTAAGTTCCTGTGTGTCAGCTCCCAATTCTGTGATGAGCATCATCTATTGCTATTCAAAATCCTTGAAAAATCCGATAGCGCCAATATCCGGAGCAACATCGCCATTGCACTTGGTGATGTTGCTGTGTCCTTCAGCACTATCATCGACGAGAATAGCAATGAGCTCTACCGGGGACTTTCGGACCCTGATCTTGTGGTGAAGAAGAACACGCTTATGGTTCTTACACACTTGATCTTGAACGGGATGGTCAAGGTGAAGGGACAGCTGGGAGAAATGGCGAAGTGTGTGCAAGATCCGGACGTTCGTATATCCGACCTTGCGAAGTTGTTCTTCAAAGAGTTATCTACGAAGGATAACGCCATCTACAACAATCTGCCGGACGGTAAGTCGTCTGTCATTGTTCCGAAGATCCATGATTACTCAATGCCTACTTTTCTAGTCATCAGCCATCTTTCTTTCGGTGAACACGCGGTTGATGAAGAAATGTTTCACAGCACGATGTCATATATTTTCACCTTCATTGAAAAGGTAGGCGTTCGTCGTCTCGGCGCGGACGAGTGCTGAGCATGCATTTTAGGATAAGCAAACGGAGAATGTCGTGGAGAAATTGTGTCAGCGGTTCCAGCTTTCCGAAGACCCTAGGCAATGGCGGGATATCGCTTACTGCCTATGGCTGCTGAATTACAAGTCGGATCGATCTGTCAAGAAACTCATTGAAGGCCACAGGTTCTATGGAAACAAGCTACATGAACCAGTGGTTTATGAGCGATTTACTGCTATCCTCAACAAAGTAAGGCATCATCCGAACTTGTGAGGTCATGCTAATCACGTCGTGCTGACAGGCTCGTGCGGCTAAGAGCAAGGACAAGCCAGATCATGAACTGGATGAATTTGGCAAGGTAAGACCTTCTGATTAGTTCCTTGAGTGTGCACTTACAAGTTTTGCTTAGCTCCTTGAGGATAGCAAGGAAGCGGGTACAGAAGAACACGATCTTACGAAGCGAACAAAGTCTGCAGTCAAGAAGCGTGCCAAACGTCGTGAGATATCACTTTCTAGTTGTCCGTCGACGAAGTGCTCACGTTTTGCTTTTATAGCCGCAACGCGTTCTACCAGAAAAGTCAAGGTCGAGCAAACTATCGAAGAGGATGATGACGAATGAATGAGATAGATATGGGAAGGATCTATGTATAGCAATAATATTATATGACCACCTCTTGTATCAGTATTGTACTAATACCTTCACCCAGTTGAATAATTCTACTGGAACGAACGTGAGCGTAAACGAGCGATAACAAACGCCAACATGTGAGGTGAGAAAGGAGTGTGTGTGGGTCGACAATAGCGACAGAGAGATAACGAAATATGCAGATGCAAGGGAGTGTGGGTGGCAATAGATACTGTAACGGCATAACGAGTGTCGCAGGGTGAAGGTATTAGACCAAAAGACCAAATAAGAAGTGAAGTAGTACACAAAATGATTATCCGGGGATGTCCGAAAAGAGTCCTCGACTTAATAACAATATTGAGGGGCAATAAAAACTTGTGTGCGTGAGGGTCATGAAATTAGGAGAAAGGAAACACGTTGTGCCGGGTCAAGACTGCGAAATTAAGGCTTAAACAATTCGCCCCCGTCCCCACCCCGAATGATGGCCTTCATAAATGTAAAGAACCGCTCCGCATATTCCGGTGGGGGCACGGGACTGATCTTATGTCGGTCCGCACTCAGGCCCTTCCAAAAATGCTCCAGCTTCTTGACAACGCCATACGGTGTGAGGATATCGATGACGCCGAGGTAGTATATAGTACCCATATTCTCGTTGGTCTCGTCCGTCGCACGTAAGCCGCCTTCGTCTTGGTAAAAGATGAAATGCTGCCGCTCGCCCGTGTCTTCCTCGGGTAGACGTATTGTGCCTTTGCCAAGACGTTTGGGGTCAGACTCGCGCATAGCCCGTCGCACAGCGATAGCTTCCGGTGAGAACGTGCCCCCTTTTGCTTTATGCTGGTGGTTTACCGAACCACCGCTCAAAGTGGGTCTACGACGATGAGTGTGAGGGATGTCGGGCTTCAGAATAGACGTTAGGAAGGGCGCTCTTTCAGCGAGGAATAAAGTCACATACGTCGAAAACTTTTAGTGTGTTCTTACGAACATTGTCCCGGTTCCCTCTCCGCATGTTGTGTATCCCAACCAACAAACTGTAGTCCATCACATCGATGGCCTTCAGCATCTCTTTGTCTCTCCTCAGCTGTTCCGTCAATAGAGCGCGCTTCTCAGGACCAAACTCCAACTTGAGGCCCTTGTTGATCCAATTCATATCCTTCAACACCGGATTGTTCTTATGCTTCTTCAACTCCTCGGGATACTCTCTCCCCACTGTGCTCCCTTTCAAGTCATACGTCTCATGTATATCCTTGTGTGGCGGGAACAAGTTGTTCATGATCACGAAGTGAATCTTCCGCCCCCTCGGCAGTTTCACTCGATGCAGCCCATAAAACCGACTCAACAGTGTATGCGGGTTCTCCTTCACATGATTGTAATACTGCTTCAGAACTCTGAGCAAAAATTTGTGCTCGCTATGCCGTATCGTCTTGATTATGAACCGGTAGTCGCGAGAAAAATAGAAAAAAGAGCCTGACTTCCCGGGAGAGCCTAGTTCCGACAGAATATATTTCGAAGTGAGAGAAAGAAGGTAGTCGGCGGGATCGAGATGGAAATACTCTTCACGTAATGAACGAAAAACCCAAGGAGCATAGTCTTTAAATTTGAAGTCGTATTTTGCCGATGGCGTGAGCTCGTTACCGACAATGTCGAACGAGAATTTATGTCGGGCGGTGAAATCGTCGTCAGTCAGTGGTCGCTTGATTTTGGCCTGACAACGTGAGACCTAGGAGAGGATGAGAACAGAAGAGGAAAAAAGGTGAATAACGCGCACCCCAATGCGAATGCCCGTCAACATGTTATACATCAGGACATAGTTAACATGGTCCTCGCCAATCAGATTCCCAACTAGCGGAACATCCTCGCCTTTTCTGGTTTCCGCCCGCGTCAAGGTAGCTTCCGCCTGTTGCTGCATAGCCCGCTTCTCCATGCGCTCACGCCGTATCTTCTCTGCGTGGAGTTGAATATCGCTGGCGACGTCATCAACCTCAACGTGATCGTAAACACCATGCAGATGCGATCCATACTGAGGGTATAGCGATATATGCGGACTGGGTACAGGGCTTAACCGTGAAGGCAATGTCTGTAATGGCGAGCCAGTTGTATTCCGTCTCGCTGGGCGATGCACATGTATCGACGGCAGCGGCGGCTGGAGATAGTCGGTTGTATGCACAGCAGGCGTTGAAGATGAGGTATCTATCGGGTGAGAAGCAAGGGGGGGTTCGGATGCGGTGATGGTGATGGTGTCTTGTGAGCGGAGAGTTGATAAGGAGAACTTAGTATCAATTGATTGCTCGTATGCGACGCCAGACGAGGTGGCAGCCCGCATTTGGCTGGCCTTCATGGTGGATGACGACGACGCCGACATCTGGCGGTCCAGGAACGATTCCGGTCCAGGTTCAATGAGGATGGCCTCTGGCTCGTCGAAAATGACGGGTTTCCCTGCGGCCTCTAGGAATGTCTCTCCTATCGGTTCTGATACTTCCGGTTCTGGGCGCTCAACGCTAGCAGGTGGAGATGGCGGCGGCGGACCTACGTGATCGTCATCACGTAGGTCGGCCGACCCGGGTGGTACCATATTCGTTACCGTCTGTGATACCTTTTTCAAGAATGAGTCGGTCATTTGCCCTGCCTCGACATGGACCCTGTCCCCGGTGACCTTGACAATACTGGTGCCTATGGTATGGATAGGATTCACCAAAGGTCCCTCCGTGCCTATGGTATGTAGCGAGGACTTTGAAGACGATGACGAGTGGGTCGTTGGGGTTGCCATAGGGGCTGTCCTGAACGATGCGGCAGACGATGAGTGCACGCTACTTTGCGCTGAAATCAGACTATGCCTGTGAGATGTGTCCGGCGGCGGCGACGCTGACCGCGGTGGAATGGCTGAGCTCGCCATATGTTTCAGCTTTCAACGACAGAGAGGAAAGCTCGAAAGGAACGACGCTCGATGTTGCAGCAAATGATAGTGAAGGTGAATGCTACTTCGGTCTTCCTGCCTCAAAGAAGCACAGGTTTTGCCAAACAGGCACAAGCACCGCCCCAAGAACTTTCAGGTACCACAAATTCGAAAGCACTGCCATTTTCCATTGTATTATAGACAGACACAAATATACAACCCCCTCATGTCCATTTTAAAGGGAAGCCTGCATCAACTTGAATACGCTAGTGATAGACCCAATCAAGAGACCTGTGGGAAATCAGATACGTATATGTTTCCCTCACAACAGATAACGGACCTATTTGCGCAATGGATCCGATAAAACCTCCCTGGGAATTGCGCTATACAGACAATGAGCTTCTTGAAGAAGAAAAAAGTTCCGCCGACCTACCTTCGCAGGGTCCCCAGTTATATAGCCCCGAGTGTAAAGGATACGGCCAAACACCCAAGTACCACAGGCAGCGGCGGCAAAATTCGGGTAGCACACAGCGGTCAAGAGCGTGCTAAGGATTTCAGTGAACGATCACGGGAACAACGTCAGGGTCGCACCTTGAATAAACCACAGGAATAAATTCCAGCGTGTTTTGATGAGCACCTGATAAAAGGTCCGTCAAAACTTTATCAAAGATGAAGACGACACGTACGCTGAGCACAGTTGAATATCTTGGCATCCTTGGAGGCCTCCACTTGGGCCTTCTCAGCATACACTAAAACAACTGAGACGCGTCGACTCTGATAGCCAAAAATACATACGCTGAGGATACTCGATGCCAGCTGTCTGGCGACGTCGGCCTACAATGAATGCCTGACCCGAGAGCAAAAACTGAGCAGATAGCAGAGCGGCGGCGACCCAGGCCCATCTACAAGGGACTAGGAATATAATGTCAAAGTTAAACGACCGACGTACCCTTCAGGAACGGTAATCGTAGCGGCCATGATACAAGGTAATAAGCAACGGACGAGTAGCAAACAAAGCGAACGAAACTAATCAAAAAACAGTTGCTGCTTATATGGCCGCTGATGTCAACAGATACTGTCATCTTCGGCCCGCCGGGGGGGGGACGTACGTGGAATATTCAGCATTCCGTACTGTCAGCGACGAATGGTTGGTAAGTTGCTTTATTAATGCCGAGCGCTTGCGTGGATCCTAGAAAAGAGCGGAATACAGCAGAACCTGAGGGCCCTTGATAAGATCTGCCGACACGTGCACCTACGCTAAGAGAAGTAATCAGACTATGATGTACATACACTGACTATCGAAGAGAAAAGGACATAAATCTATTTATGGAGTATGTGCAGTCCATGAGCATCTAAATACATCCTAAAGCTTGGACAAAACGAGTCCCATAACAACATAAAATATAGTCGCAGGCGGCGTAACAACACAGTAAGCCCAGAATATTGTCCGACTAATCAATCGCTCAAATGCATCTCCAGACGCCGCCTGCGTGATTTGGGCGAGTGTAAGCGCCGGGGGAGATGAAATGAGCAATACATTTGCCACCACAAAGACCGGATCCTCCAGCACGGCGTGCCAATCTAGTTTGGTGGACAACGCCATCAGTGGCAGTAGCAACAGCGGCGTGATAATCATCCTCGACGCTACAGCGATGATAACTGTCTTCGTCTCGCCTGCCTGTGTCGCTTGCTGTCGAGGTTCGCTCTTCCTCATGGTGAAGATGCCTTTCACGCTATGTATCAGCGAGTAGGTTTCAGTCTTCGCTTCGTCTTCCTGGGGGGGGTAGAAATAGGCGCCCAGGACTATCAAGGTAAGCGGGATGGAACAGTTTCCTGCGCTGGCCAATGCACCTTTGACAGGCTGCATGTGGACCTCAAGGACATGCTGCAGAGGTTGGATGCATGCCACGATCAGCGATGCAAGAGAAGCCCACAAGGGAACAGTCATGAATTCGTTCAGAGCTGTCCAAATCCACTTCAGGCGATGCGGAACGTGCGAAGAGGTATGTGACGAATGCTGCGTCCTGGAATGCCGACGTTCAGAATGAGTGGGAAGAACGATAGACTCCAGCTCGTCATCGCTGGTTTCCAAGTCTGAGTTCCCCGGCGATGAAACGTGAGGAGAAACAATCGTGGATGAGGAGGAGTGGATAGAAGACAAGTAGGCGCGAGAGTCATTCGGGGAGTTGGGAAAGGAGTTGTAAAATCTTGAACGACGAGAGGGTTGGCCTTGGACTGTGACATTGCGTTCCTCCACCACGATACGGGGAGCTTCGTCATCATGTTCATCAAAAGATGAAGAACCAAAAAGAGGGCTGTCTTCGTTGTCCGGCGGTAGCAATATAGGTTGAGGCTCGTCGTCAGCTTGCGCTAACAATCGTACTCCATAGCTCCAACGCAGCTGTAGAACATCGTCACTAAGAACCATTGCAAAGAGGCTCAAGACTTACCACCATCCCAAGGGTGCTGTATAGCACGAGGTACGTCAGGGCACGACCGAGCATTACGTTGTTGTCGTCGTCCTCCCCCCACTTCAGTCCAGGAACTGTTACGACCAGACTTTGCATTAGAGCGATGGGAAGGGAATTGGAATTCATGAACATGGCAGCGGCCATGGCAAAACTCCTATACAATACGTTAACGAAAAATACAATTATCAAGGAGGAAGACTCGCCTCTGGGATCTCTTCAGTCGGAATATCCATCCCAAGACAAAGGCAACAGACATCGACACCACCGTTACAATAACAAAAAACAAAGGTATTATCCATAATTCTCGCAATTTTTCTGCGATGGAACATCAGTAAAAGTGTAGGTCAATAAAAGCATCACGACGTCGTCATCAGTGCGTCACGGAACAAAGGCTGCTGCGGAAGAAAGACGCCCGAGAGAGATGGCAAGAGATCTCTTTTGCCATGTCCAAAAATGTGTCATTAGATGAACATCGAAGTCGTTCAAATGCGAGAAGAAAGACCGTGTCTGCGCGAGAACCGGCGATAGATACCGAAAACATGCCGGAATTAAAAGAAGCCTTCAGGACAATAGAAATAGACATCGACTGGAAGCTCATCGGGAGAACGAATACCCAGGAAACGGTCGGCTGACTCCCCGTCAGAACAGCATTCCGCTAATCAAACCTACGACCACGGGGCTTATATCCTTGAAACTGCAGATCTTGGACGCTAGTGGGGCCCCACAGCGACAGAAAGAGCTTAGAGGGGAATCGGGGACTTGCATAGGTAGTATCAGGCACAGAACCCGCAAATCCGGAAGGAAGTCGGCGAAAAGACGCATTTGACCGTGGCACTGCCAATGACGACTGCGATGCACAAAAAACTCACCTGGAGACAAAAAGAATGCGACTTTGGAGAAGAGAAGCGCAGGAGTGAATAGGGACACGTTCAGTCGGTTGAGTTGCTGCGGATATTAGGGTCAGGGGGGACAAGATTGTGGGAAGCAAGTCATGCATTACTTACCTTCTGTGTTTTCTTATCAAGGATTCCTTGCCCTGCGAGAATGTAACCGGCCCAGCATAGAAGAAAAACCTCGAGGATTGACTATATCATGAAATAAGATTGAAATGAGCCAACTGGACGTTAACCGCATGAATGGCGGTACGCACGGTAAATACCGTTTTCAACAGTGGTAGAATTGGCGGGTCAGCCATAGATTATAGGGGCAAACTTTAATGCCAAAATAGTGGTGGTGGTGAGGGGGGAAGTTGGAGAAACAGCGTGTCCCCTCTCCGGCGGTCCTATATTATACTATATACTTAAAAGGAACAGTGCCGAGCCTTGCACGTGCGCAACATTATCAGATAACGGCTGATAACGGGACCCAAGCCTGGAGCCGGGTAGATCCGAACTTGCTTCGTCTGCGTCAGCTATCAGCAGTTGCAGGTAACGTATGCTCTGGCGTACCGCTATACTCTTATTCGGTTATATAGAGACAATAATGGCCTGGCTCTGTACTGGAAGAACAAACTCTGAACTTATTGCCAACATGGCCAGGAGCTCAATTATCCACGCAGACCGAGTTGAAAGGGTGAGACAGGCGACCTATGCCCACAACCTCGACACGCTGAATTACTACCTTCTGCTTGGCATAGGCTATGTGCAGTGTTGACCGCATTAACTACGTTATTGACAAGGCAGATGCCTACCAAGATTCTCCTCAGTTCCGTCTCCGTTCCCCGCGGTTGAATTACATGATTCCTGACTATCTTCCAGAGTTATTGGCCATGGTGCTACCATTAGTGCCCCCCACATGGTGCGATTCTTCTAGTCAGTCATTGTTGAGCCACAATTGCTGTGGATGGGCAAGGTTTCTGCAATGCCTTTTCTCTTAACAGCATCAGGGCAGTGAATAATCTTAACTGACTGACTCCCATCGGCTTAGCATGCTTACGCTACTGAACATCTACTTCCGTATCTGCGTCCTGGAGCGCGTGTGCTAGACGTCGGAAGTGGATCCGGGTACTTGGCTGCTGTCTTCCACCATCTGGTTTCTTCACCGGAGAAATCAGGACACGTTGTTGGGATTGAACACATTCCGGACCTCGTAGAATGGTCAGTGCAGAACCTAAAGAAGGATGGCTTGGCGGAAGCCTTGGACAATAAGGAGATCCAGTTAGTAGTTGGAGACGGAAGACTTGGTGAGTGCCTAATGTCATACATACGCCTGCGAAGCTCGTGCATTCGGGGGTTACCAAATCGCCAAGAGATCGTGGCCCAGAGGCGCTAGTCTCTACACAATTTTGGAGCACAACAAAATGGTGATGCCTCGCCTCAGTCTGGTCTATCGGCTGTTTCAATGAAAAGGCTGGCATTTTCATCGTCAGAAACCAGGCATCCAAGATTGTCCTGCACATTCCACTTCCCTATGTATCTGTACGTTGTCCGGCAGGAGTGGTTGACAACATCAGCTACGCAAGCCGCACGCAATCGAAGTCGCCAAGGATTCCTTTACACGAATCGCGGAGCTTCGTGGGACGTCTTGGACCATTACTGACTCTTTTTTTTTAGGATACGAACAGGGTGGTAAGCTTTCCTGACATGTATTTGCGTCTCGTCACCCGACGTGATTCAGGGCCGTATGACGCGATTCACGTTGGCGCCGCAGCTCCAACCCTTCCGGCCAAACTCGTCGAACAGCTGGCGTCCCCTGGTCGGATGTTCATTCCTGTGGGCACCTTCGCCCAGCATATTTTGCATGTCGATAAGGATGTGAATGGAAAGGTGACGGAAACGCGGATTATGGACGTTCGGGTGCGTACTATGAATTGGTCATGAATTGCCGTTCAATATTGTGGCAGTATGTTCCCTTGACCGATCGCGCATCCCAGAGGTGAATTATATCATAATGGGTTCTCGATTCGTCTCGTCCGTGAGATCGAATCGTGTATTACTAGGTTCGGTGATGTTGATGATTTCACATCTTTTCACATATTCTTCTGTATTTGTATCAACAAGAAATTTACTTGACGTGGTCTGCCGGTCCGCCTAATACTAGTAATAATTAAACGTCTGTGGGTTGGCGTCTCCTGCAAAATAAGTTGCGATGTCTTGCGTTTCATCAGTTCGCCTCCTCGATGCTCCTATGTCTTCCATTCCTCTTCGGAAGTCTTCCACCCTCGCTGTTTTGCCGGTAAGAGAGTCTGAGTAAATCCGTTGCGATCAACCCAGTCAAAGTGCGTCGATCGCCCACGTGGCTGGTTTTCTTCCGGTGCTCAAGCGCTCACTGAGGACACTTTTTGCTACTCTTCTTCACCCATGATTTCCTGCCAATACAAATGGATTTTTTCTGCATTCTTGAAGTTCACATCGCCTGTAACACCTCCTACAACGTCACTCAATGAATTCGCACTCCATGTTCGAATTCGTGTCCTGTCCATATGATCTAAGGTACCACGAGGTACCGGTACCGATGAGGTACCAGGGTTAAACTGGGTGTTCCTTGAGAAATATTCTAGAATTTCATCTTTTCAAATGGATGCTAGAGATCGACTTGTTCAAAGAAAAAATGTAGTACAGTACATGTAAGCGTTCTCTTTGGCTCATTCGAGCCTACTCGTCGCTGAACTTCATATAACAGTAGCCATAGACACAAGCCGAGAACGTCTTTGCCACTGGAAATAGCTTCTTTCTTCTCCGTGACTCCTTCAAGCTGGTCATGCGCAATCGTTGTGCCTCTGAAGTTCCTGCCCTCACTAACTGTCCTGGCGGCCTTGACAGATTCTGATATGTCGTGGAAAATCGTTGAGGGCGCTGCTTCAATTACGCATAGGAACGAAGACGTTTCCAATATCTATGGTGATGATGTGGCTCATCAGTAGCCCCTATCGCCCTCTTTCATCATCAAATTGATCTCACCGTGGAATCTATAAAGTATGTCTAAGTCACGTACGTTATCTCAGTTGCTAGCCCCCCTCTTTCAATGCTCACCTCGCTCGTTCTTAGCGCCGCTCTTTTGGGCCTGGCCCACGCTACACTGGTCGATCTAAATACGACACAGTCTGATGGCGTAACGATCCTGGAAACGAAGACTTTCGAGTACGTCAAAGTCACGTTCTTTGTTCCGTGTAACGTTGTACTGACGCGTTGAATACACAGTTATGTGTGTTATTTTGTTTCTTGCTGTGTAGAACCACTTTGACCCCGGCCAATAAGATTGTTGTGGGAGGCGGCACCGCCGGGCTGACGATAGCCAGACGTTTAGCAGAGTCATCGTTGAAGACGTCTGTGTTGGTCTTGGAGGCCGGAGGTTCTGGTGTTGGTCTGTAAGTAACACTGACACTCCCAGGCTTGCCTTCTTCACATTATTTTTAGGAACGTAGTCACGATTCCTGAAAAGTCTTTTTCCTTCGTCGGAACGGACATTGACTGGGGTTTCACGGTGCGTCGGCTTGGCTTTTCGCTGACTCCATTAATTTCTTACCTCTTCAACAGATTGCTCCTCAAGAGCACGCAGGCGAATACGAAATAAATTTGTCGTCTGGAAAGGTGAATCCGTGGTGCTGCTCTAAGCAGGATCAGCTGACATGATCATAGATCCTCGGAGGTGACTCGGCTGTTAATGGTTTGGTATGGACACGAGCGTCAAAAGCGGAATACGATGCTTTCGAGACTCTTGGGTCGCCAGGATGGAACTGGGATACGCTATATGCGCATATGCGAAAGGTACACCAGTCAATTCAGCATTATGCAATAACATATTTTTCTTTTCCAATTTGCTAAATGACTTTCAATCTTTCCGCAGGCCGAGCAATTGGAATATCCTTCTGCGTCCCTTATTGACGAATATGGCTATGTCGTTGATGCGAGCTCTCTTGGAGAGTCAGGTCCCGTCAGCGTATCGTTCCCGGCCTACCTCCCGATGTACGAGCATGCGCTTTGCATCTTTTATGGCATAACGTTGCTGATGTACTATTCCAGACAACACAAAACGCTCGTCGAGGCCTCCGTAGAACTCGGCCATACGTTTAACACCGATGCATATAGCGGAGACAACGCCGGGGTGTATTACAGTCTATCGTCTCAGAATACGGTGCCCGTCCGCGAAACGTCGGAGTTCGCTTATCGTGAGTTGATTCCCGTCCCAACGAATCCTTCGGCTAACACGGCTTTCAGTTACGCCGTGGGAGACCCACAAGCAACTGACGGTCTTCACCTACGCCACTGTCTCCAAGATCAACCTTGACGACTCCTCTGAGCCCAAAGCAACAGGTGTCCAGGTTATCTTCCCTGATGGATCTGAGTATACTGCCAGCCTCAAAAGTGGCGGTGAAGTCATTCTTTCCGCTGGTGTTGTCCGCACGCCACAATTATTAGAACTTTCTGGTATTGGTAACAGTAGCATTCTTACGCCTTTGGGGATCGATGTCAAGGTGGAACTTCCTGGGGTTGGCGCCAATTACGAGGACCAGTATGTTTCTTATATTTTTGGGGGCGACCTAGGGGCTAATTCATTCTCAGTACTATGGCTCTCCTGACTTACCAACTCAAGGACGGATATTTGTCATTCGATGCTCTCTCATACAATGAAACACTCTTGGAGGAGGTAAGCTCATCGATTTGAAACGCGAAAAACTTTGGCTAACTCTACGTAGGAAACTGAACTGTACAGCGAGGGAGAGGGCTGGCTCGTAAGCATGCATGCGTTTGAGATCACAATACGCTTCTAACCAAGCGTTTCCGCAGACTTTCGCTCAAGCCGTGGTCAACTTCGAACCCATCGACGTGATCCTTACAGCAGACGAGATTGAGGAGGCCAAGGAAATCTTGTCGACGAAACCCGAATCCACACCTCAAGACCAATTTGACATCCTCAAGGAGCTGATTTTGAACGGAACTACCCAAGTCGAATATCTCCTGGTATGGTTGCTCTATCGCGGGCTCTTTTATTCTGATTTGCTGCATTAGTTCAATTCCTTCTCTGCCGGTGACGATAAAGAATCCAACACCAGCTACGTCTCTCTGTCCATAACCCATACACATCCTTTGTCTCGTGGATCTATCGTGCGTTGATCTTTATTTTTTCATCCTTTGATGAGGCTCTTCAATTCTCCTGTGATAGCACATCAACTCGACGTCTATCGATGACTTCCCCGTTATCAACCCCAACATGTTCGAGGCCGAGTGGGACCAATGGTGGTTGGCAAAGGCTACTGCATACGGTCGCAAGTTCTTCCAAACACAAGCGTTCCAAGAAATCGTGGTTTCAGAGGAAGTCTATCCCGGCTGTGAGCTTCTCCAATGAGGCAGAAGGTTTCTCGCTGACGTCTATTTAGCATCTGTCTCGACTGACGATGAATGGCTTGAGGTGAATGAACTCTCTTGGCTCACCATTCTGGCTAACAGAACGCTGACAACCACGCCTTGTAGTACGTTAAAGAAAATTTGAACGCTGGTGTACGTCTTCTCGTTGATCCCTGTTTCCTTCACTCAGCTAAGCTTTCTCTAGTATCACTCCGCTGGCACTGCCTCCCTTCTGCCAAAAGAAAGCAACGGTGTCGTCGGCGCTAACCTCACAGTATACGGGTACGCACCATATCTTCGAAGAATGTCGTCCTCGCTGACATATCCCCTGTAGCACCCAAAACCTCCGGGTAGTCGATTTGTCCATTCTGCCTATGCTGATCTCGGCCCACACTCAGGTTGGTAAAAACATAATATCGAGGTTGATAAGCTACTAATAACGTCGCCCAGCCCGCTGCATATGCTATCGGAGAGCTCGCTGCAACACTCATTACCACTGGTTCGACAAATTGCTAGATTCAAGTCTGGGACGCGGTTACCATCGCAATCATCCGTTCAAATTCACCATCGTTATCTTCCTTCCTCAGTCGTTAAATAAAGGCTATCGGACGTTCCTGTTTCGTGTATTTCAGCGGGGTTTATTTATATTATTGTTATAAATCAATTTCTTACTGTTTGCAATTTCCACATTGGAATGAAGAGAAAGCTTCGGTATGTGGCCAACTAAGCGAGGTTGCGCACATTCAAGGCGCGCACCATTTTTTCTCGGTGAGGATCATTCAAGGGTCAATATAGGGTCAATGCTCACGCCCTGATGGTTGGGCGCCCAGGCCTGGTTAGAATTCTACTACACAAAGTAGAAAGGAATCCCATTGAAATCAGGGTGGTCTCGGATCATACATCCGTTTGTCATCCATTCATCTCTACCCTGCCTCTTTCAATATAAAGTCACGTAGTAGCCGTCTATGATCATCAATGCGAGGTGAATAAGTAAGTACAAAGTTACCACTAATCTACAAATCAGGAAGACCGGCGGCCATTCAAACCGTAGGATATGCCATACACAGACATTCATCGAAACATAGAGGTGCATAAAGAACCGCGACAGTCAGTACTGGGGGGCGTCAAGATAAAGTAAAGTGAGAGAAAAAAGTCGATAAACCATTCTATGATCAGCACCGTTGCTTATTGCGCATGACCGTTAATTCCGTTCACTGTCGGTGCGGAAGGGCTCCCAGGGACTGCAGCGCGGCCCCGGGCAAGGAGCTCCGTAACGGTTGCCTTCAAATTGTCCAGCAACGGTGACACCTGTTCCTTCACCTCAGCCCCAACGCGACCAACTTTCTCCGGCAATGGCATGTCCTTCGCCGACACAATAGTGCGAAGATCGGCGATTGTGGTAGACAGACGCTGCGAGAAGTCGTTGTAGATCTCTTGGACCTGAGGTGGGATCTGAGTTTGAAGCTGTGTCGTAGAGTTGTGCAGGGTGGAGGTGGCAGAGTTTTGAAGTGAGGCGGCCAGGGCCGTAGATGAAGCCTGGAGCTTCTGGAGTTCAGCCAGCATGTTGTCTGAGAGGGAATGGATACGAGTCTGGGCGTTGGTGATGGAGGAAGAAGCGAGAGCACTAATTGAATGCGACGTTTCCGTTGCCTTTTGTCTGTTGGGAAGAGCAATGTTAGCATCATAATGATGAACGATAAGAAGAAACACATACACGAGAACTGAGTGTGCCTGGATCTGTTTTATTTGCTCATTGGAATATCCGTAAAGCTGGCCCCCGATGGACTTGTAGAGAGCCAGAGCGCGCTGATACTGGTACTTGGATTCAGTGGGCGACGAAGGTTGGGATTCAGGGCTGATCCGAGTATATGCCCCTTCGACATAGTTCAGGAGAGGCGTAAATTGCTAATCATCAGGTCAGAATTTTGGGGCTCGGTGCCAATAAGACTCGTAGTGTATTTACCTGGTCGATCCCTTGGGCGACATGGAAGGCTGGCTGCTTCACCCTCTCATCGATAGCCTTCGAAGCGCTGGCCCTGCGCTTCCTGACAAGTTCGACGACCTCCTCCGGCTTCGCGGTGAAAGCGTATGGATACCTAGACTCAACGACATCGACCGCCTTGTTCGCGTAACCGTCTACACTTGCAATGTAGGGTGCCAGGCGAATCTGAATGGGCTCGGTGTACTTGTAGGCGGAAGTGGAGAGGCCCTTGGCGGTTGAATACGGAGACTTTGTATAGGTGTTGTTAGCCAATGCTTGGCTGACAGCCTCAAGTGAAGACTGGATAAGAGGGATGGAAATTACGCGAGAAAACGCGGTAAATTCTGGGGTGGTGGTCGAAGAAGGCATCTGGATGGACGAAGTTTCCGTCGCGGTCGACATGGTGGAGGCGGTGGTTGGCGGATAAGTTGAGTAAATGGCACGTCAAACGAATATATAACTCACTTCTCCTTGACATGTGATAATGGCGGCTGTCCATATATAGGCATACTTACTTCTTTCGACGTCGAATACGTAATGCTTATCTTCTTGTTTTCTGAGACCCGGTACTTATCTCAAACCATATCATCGATTCTATTCAGATATTTTTGCTTTTTTCTTGGGGTTTCTAAATACCCGAAGAAACAAAGAAGGGTGTCTCAATGGGGCTGAATTGGTATCGATGTGCCTCTCCTTTTTCACATGTCTTGATTCTCATGCATGAGATTTTGAAGGGATCTAGAGGAAGGGTGAGGCGAACTTGGACACAATCAGGAACGTTCGAGACTCGTTTCAATTAAACATGAGACGGATCCCAACATCCGAATCCGAGTATAACAGCGCCGAAGGAGTATCAGTCCGTTAGTCCCTGCTTGTCGTCAGACGTCGACATTCACCAATGTTATGACAATCTTTTCGCCATCAGCGGGGAGAGCCAAAGCCGGGTCGAACTGAAATTTGTATAAGGAACTCAGGGTTATTAGAGGAGGTTGGAGAGGGAAGCGGATTTTACGTTGAAGAACGTCTACGTAACAAAGCTTTTAAGGTTTCTTTCGGCAAGTACCTAACTTCAGTGGTCTTCTTGAGAGGCCTGTCAATCTACGTACCATATCACTATCGACGATGGTGCTAACTGAGTCTTGCTGTTTCATGAGCAACGTCGGAGCCTGGCTTAGGCCGAGGATGGCGCCCAAGCCATACCAGACGACGCTGAAAGGAACGGGGGAAATCTATGATAAAGGGAAAATTCATTGCGCCGGAAAACCACGTGTTGATACGACTTACCCCAAAGACGAGTCCTTCCCACTGAAAGATGCACCCCTGGGAGGTCATTGTGAGTGCAGAACTGCCGTGATCGCACACCAGTACCCTGCGAAATCGATCTAAATATCCGTCAGAGAGGATGCAAAAAAAACCTGCCCGTGACTCACTATGGCTACTGGCCGCCGTTCTCAGCGAATTGAAGTCGACAAAAAGAGAATGATTAGATGGCCTTCAAAAGCCACGAAAGTAGACATCTGTAAATGAGATCATGACCGCAGAAATGGTTTGAACTAGTGGGATAAAAGCTACGCCGTGACACCATCCACTGTCGATATTGGGGTTTGCGCAGAACTTCGGATTATGCTGGACTGCATGTCACAGTTCTGATAACCCAGAGGGTATAAGCCGCGTCCGGGCTGGCGACCAGTTTCATGTTCAAGTAGTCGGAAATTCAGCGCCGTCCAGGAGAGCCACAATTAAGTAATCGAGCAATCGTACATAATAAATTCGCATCTCAATACTGCAACACAATGATAATGTCAAGGCGGAATGGACTGTATCATGAGGTAAATGTGTTGAGAAGAGTCCATAGTCGACGAGGCCGAGTTCATTGTATGTGGCGATGGACTGATACTAAGTGTACGAGATAGAATGCACGAGACTCAAGAAGAAAAACTGGTGCTTCATCAAACATTCACTGCGAAATGATGCCAAGCTTGATACAAAGAATAGTCACCTGCAAAGCAATAGTTGCGGGCAGCGATGGGGATTGTGGCAAGGTTCTGTCCAAGGCATGTGAAAACACAGATGTAGGCAAGTACGAGAGCAATTATCAGATGGAACACTCAGAAGGCTATGCCGAAAAGACGCCACCCCGAGTCGGAAGAAGCCACTGCGTTGCTGGGGATAGGAAGACGACAAGAGATGAGAAGACACGGCACCCGGAAGGAATCGGTCCGGAGGTGCAATTCTGTATCGGCATCTCGGCATTTGTCCGTGGAACAGGCGCAAACAACGCGTCGCTCACGTGGTACCTCGAACGTCCCTTAGCCTAGCGGAATTTCCGAGTCTCTTCTCACCTCATTTTCGTACGATGGCTACGGTGTCCACATCTCGTCGAGCTCGAACTCGTAATGGCATGCCGAAGACGTCTACAGTAGACTGCCTTGCAGATCAACTGGCCTCTGGTCTCAACATCAACACGAAAGGAAAGGAGAAAGCTCAGACTCCTGTCCTGACCGCGGAGAGGCAGAGAGTCGTCGCCATGCGCGCTGTCAATTCCGCCTCTCAGTCACTGGCATCGATGGTGGCTTCAGGTTGGAAGCGGTCGACTGGTGATTCGCCAAGAAAACTCACGGAGGCAAAATCGGCTGCTACGTCAGCTGCCACTCATATATCATCTCTGCGAGAGCTCTGCCCAGGGGACATAGACGTTGAGAGGGCTGCTATGAGCGTTCTGGGAAAGCTTGTAGCGCTAGATATGGTACGCCACTTTACTCTGGATTAGCTGTAGCCGCTGACGTATTCGTAGCATGATGTTGCGCTGTTGTCCTTGCCTGGCATGCACGCAAGTCTATGCAGGCTTCTGTCTGTGGCGATTCCATCAAAGTCAAACTCGTCAGACAAGCTTCATCTAATCACCATGCCAATTCCTGCAGTGCCTTCCGCTATCGAACCCGCCCTCTTGACTCTGATATCTAATTATTTTATGTATGCGTTGGTGGTCATCACATCCACATATTTCCCCCCTCAAAAACCGACCTTACAACCAAACAAACTACCTACTGACTTTCTAACAAATCTTGCGGACACACTACGAAATGAATTCACCCTCATGTCCTGGATGCCCTTCTTTCAACATCTTCCGGCCAAGCACATCAACTTCATCCTCACCCGAGTCTATTCTGTACTCACCAAATCCATCCCGGCCGAAGTCATGCAAACTAACGCACCGTCTGCATTCTTCATTCGGATGCACGCTTTGTGTTGTTTGGCTTATACGAGCCCCGGTACCGTTGGCAGTCCAGACGTCTTTTGGGAGCAACCCACCAAGTATGCCTCTGTTTACATGAAATCCCTGCTTTCGGAGCAGCCTTCCTCGTCAGATGTCCACCAACATGCCACAAATATTTTGGTCCTAGCCTTTTCTCACCTAGTCACAATCGCAGAGACAAAGCAGGTCAGTGCAGATTTTCTCAAGGGGAAGGGCTTCGTGACCTTCTGTGAATATTGGATAGAACTGGCAAATCGCGTAAGAAAACTTCACATATGCTCATCCATCAACTCAGAATTCTTCGCAACAGACCGGGAATGTCGCTTTATTGGATAAGATCGTCGGACTCGTTCATCGTGTATCGCCGCGACAGGAGGTACCTCAATCCCAAGGCAGGACGGAAATACCAGACCCGGGCGAAAATGAACCGAAACTCTCCCCACTCAAAACGGATAGGGCCCACTTTTGCGCCACCCTTACGCGTACCACAGCCTTATTAGAGAAGCCAGATGAAGGTACGCTAGGTATGTTATGCTTGCTGATCGGAGACTTATGTTTATACGGAAAAGGTTCATTGTGTGACGCCCTGGACAGTACCGTGATATTTCTCGACGAGACGGTTAATGCTTTGCATCGATATCGAGATATCTCATGGATGGAGGGAAAAGCTGATCGTGCATTGGAAAGACTGCGAAGGGCTGCTGTTAAGACAATCGAAGCCACGCCTAGCAGTTCCGACGCCCAGTTCCAAAATGGCTCTGATATCTATTCTCTTCTAGAGCGGATTGCCAATGTTCTGGAGCAGATCATTCGGGTGGTAAGTGCTATGGCCTGACCATTTGTATTTTGGCTGACAATCTGTCAGAAACCGTCGAAAAACTCCTTAACACAAGCGCTTGATACGTTTTTTGTATTGTCCCGATTCCGGTTGGATGTCTCAAACATCAGAACCTACGTCCCTGCGCACAACCATCTGGCGCGAGCGGCAACATTAGTCGAACTGGGTAAGGGCGGGATCACTGGCTTTGACGAGGCGAACTTTACACGTTGCGTATCTGGGGCTTTCCATAATGCTGGCGGAACCTTGTATCAGTCCGAACGGCATGCTTCTGCAATCAGCTTTCTCAAGGATGGTTGTGAGCTTGGCTCGAAGGCTTTGCGCCTTCGATCACGCCCTGGATCTGATGGAGAAGGTGGATGGACCCAACTGAACAACCAGCTATATCGACGATGGCAGCTGTTGGGCCTCTGCTACGCGAAAATCGGCAATCGAAAGGTAGGCCGCTCTATCACTAGCCATGACTGCATTATCTCATTCTAAAGTAGCCTGCCCACGAAGCATTTGTACAATGCATAAAAGCATTCCCTTACCCAGTGTCGGACTTTGTGCAGCGTTCTGGGAGTGTTAGTCTTAGCGCTCTCTTCGACTCTTCACCTGCTGTTAAAGAACTGTGCAGCATTGTGGACAAGGTTACTTACCAAGCCGTGTGCGATCTGATGCTGTTTCATCCTGATGTATCCCTACGGTTCGCCGGGCTCGATGATCCAAGTGTCGTCGGGGCACTTCTAGAACGACAGCTGGAATGTTTGGAACCGTATCTTGCCAAGAAATCCGTCCAGACTGTAATGGCGGGGCTGTTGAAGGATGCGGCAGAAGTATATGCTTCTGCGAGCATGCCAATGAGACGCGCCAGAGTCCTTATTAAGTCTTTAATATTCGCATACCATGGCGGTCTAGATATTGGCAGCGGGCTTGGTACGCCTGAATCTATAGTTACTGACATTCTGGCTCTTGTGAGCGAGGTAAAGGGATTTCTTTGCAGAATTTCCATATGTTGATGAATTTTACAGTGCCCAGCGAATGATGCCGGACTTGCCGTGCATTCTTCGCAGTATCGCGCTCTGGCCCATATATGGCAAGCTATGCATGTGCATCGTCGTGCTGATCCACAGCAAATGGCTTTAATTATGGAACGATCAAATGCTGTTTGCGAGATTTTACGATCTCACTTGCAATCAGGAGCTGAAGCCAAGGTGTCCCAGAAGTCAACGCCTAAGCAATCGTCAGCCAGGAAAGTCACCAAACCAGCATCTAGTACAAGACGAACGACAGCTAAGAAGACACCGGCAAAGACGCCCACTACGCCTAAGGCTCGTCAACGCAAGGGTCAGTGATCAGCAACCTTATGAACCACGTATTTTAACTTGATATTTTTGCAGCTCTTGAAGATGTACCATTGAACGCAGCAACGCCTGCCTCGACAGCTGGTCAATCCTCCACTACCAACGTCGTGTTTGATGACGTGGAGAGACTTTTGGACGGTCTTCGTGAGCTCTCCTCGTCATGTCATACCCTCCTCTTCAAACTCCTGACGTCCTTTCAGAATCGTTGGTTCACATTCTTGGTGTACTGTCCCTCCTGGTACCAAGAGTCAATACCTTGGACGTGATGCGACGAATTTCTGAATGTTCTGTCGGCTCCTCAAGCGATCGTAGGCCCCTCACTATTGTCAATATTTGTTCAGGCTGATACTGGTGCAGGTTATGTGTGGGCTTCGGCACAGCTAGCTCATGACTACGTGAGCCTTGGGAAAATGAAGAGGGCAAACAAAATCTTCAATCAATTGTCTCCAACTGTGCACGCCGGACAGGTCTCTTTCGATGTGGCGATCACGTTTCTTCTCCGCTTTGCAGAAGCTAGAGCTACGCTCGATGACGTAGCACAGAGGTGGGTCTTAACGCTATCATTCGGCTGCCTCTCATGTCATTCGTTCATAGTTCCGATCTGTACCAAGCAGCTCTAGACTTGTCGGATCATCTGAAAGAGGATAAGACGTTACCTCCCTTGCAGCGTGTTCAAAGGCGTATTGTTCGCATCGAAAAGACAGCTATGGCTTTTCACGTACACTCACTCGTTCAGTCCCGTAAAGTAAGATTCAACTGATCGTTTGGCGCTTCGGCTCTCTAATGATACTGCAGGACGACACCGCGACCTCTCTCGATGGCCTTCTTCAATCCCTGAGGCAGTGGAATCGCGCCTTCGATGCCCTCTCACGTCTTCAACCTCCGTCCTCGAAACCCAAGGCTCAAGACGAAATAGACCCTTTCACGGATCCCGGCGCGTCGCGGACTTCCGAGGAGACCATGTCTAATCCAGGAAGGAAAGAGTTCTCACGCCGGGAGGCAATGAATGAGTTGGGTTGGCGTATATCAGAGGGTCTCATTTTGACACTATTTGCCCTTTGTGATGGGTATGCAATTCAAGGTTCGGCTCGTGAAGCAGAATTCTTCGCCCAGCAGGCGGAGGATCTTGCTCAGTCTTTGAATGCTCCTGCACTGATGGCCCGAGCTTTGATTCGAAAAGCAGAATTGCAGTTACACCAGGAAAAAATAGAAGAAGGCCAACAGAGCTTGGCAACCGCTCTTCAGCTGATGTGTGATGATACGGGCATTGACTTAGCTGACGTGCATCGACTTCGTGGGCAATTTAATCAAGACGATGCCGATACCGACTATCGGATGGCGGCAAAGATTTTGGAGCAGCTTGACAAAACTTTCGGACTTTTCGACGGCCTGGCTTTTGGGTACGCTTTCCCTACATGTTTACGGGATGATCGCTCATAGAAAACGCAGACCCCGAAGATCCACAGGCACAGAGCTGATGGTGCCTGGATTGCTTACGAAACTCTTACGGAACCGAAGTATGTGCTCCACTTTTGGGTTCTTCGCGTTTTCTCAACTCTTTCTAGTTTGGTACCTTCGTGACGATAATGGGGAGCAATCTACAGATCTACTTGAAAAATTCATGTGTTTGTCCTATAACTCGCAAACAAAGGTGCTAGCTTTGACTCTTGCTTGATACCTCAGTCTGATTTGATTATCTTCCAGGCGGAGGAAAACAGTTTAATTGCGAAACTGACCCTCCATGGTGTTTACAAGCGTTTCCGAGCTGATATGTTCTTGAGTTCTCTGACGGAATCCAGTGGGCGCTCTCGTGTTTCTCCCTATTCGGTGTACTGAAGAATTACTTCAGCGATAGCCCTACCATTGGGGACGACGGGTGCCGACATGCCTACGCTGTCGGGAACATCGCTGGAGATCTCGCGAAGTCTTGAAACAGCAGCTCAATTGTTTTGCGACAACTTGAAGCTCACGGCGCACAATGGCGATGTGTCGCATGTCCGAGAAGCAGCTATCAAGTTGGCACTTATCAGGGCCTTCCAGACATCGTTAGGAAAATCGGGAACAGATGGTCCTCTTCTGGTCGCGAATCTTCTAGGTATTTCCCTCCTGTATCCAAATCTTTCATGTATTTACCTTCGCTCCAGACGCTTCCTCTGCCATAACGCTTCGACGTGAAATGTACGAGGCCATCCTCCACAAATTCTCTTCTGCGGTGTCCTTGGATGATTGTCGGTGGCCGCTCTTGTCTGCAGCAAGAACGCCCCAGATTAGCAGGCCCGTCCTTCGGCAGCTATCTCTTACCTCGGAAGAGGAAACGGACGAGGCGGGATCATCGCTCAAGGGCTATTGGAATCATGTACAACAGCGGTATCGATCTCGCCCCGTTGATATGCCTGCTTTATCAACGTGCCAGATGACATCGCTACCGGCCACTTGGTCGGTTGTGCACATGTGCGTAACTGAGGACAAAAGCACGTTGTTCGTTACTCGACAGTATGGAGGAGATATTCGCGATAGAGACTTGGTTTTCTGCGTTCCACTCAAAGGTCGACGAGACGGCGAAGGGGGCGAGGAGCACCTGACGTTCGAGGATGCAATTACCGAATTCCAGGACATAATACAATCAAGCAACCAGACGACGAAAGAGGCCGTCAATATTAAGCCAAATGACGACGATGCGAAGTCTAAATGGTGGAAAGAGCGTGCTGCATTAGACACTAGGTTACGAGAACTGTTGCAGAACATCGAGTTTTGCTGGTTGGGGGCTTTCAAGGTGCGTCCATGATTTCGTCTATCTTTTCTATACTGACGGGCCCTGCCAGACTATTCTGAGCCCGCGTCCACGACTTTCCGCTGAGGAGATTACACATATACGCTTCTTGTTCGATAAAGCCTTCCAGCGAGGACTGCACCTTCAAGACAAGAAGACTAAGCAGAAGGCTATAGGACACCGGAAGATCGCTTCCGATTATCAAATGCCTAATCGGGTAACCCTGGACGATACCTTAATGGAATGTTTCTCTACCCTGTCTCCTCGGTGTCAGGACGAGGAGCTAGAAGATCTCGTCTACTTTATGCTCGATCTGTACCAGTTTCATGGTGTTTCCGTCGCCATCGCTGAGATCGATGTAACTCAAGTCGTTGTCGATTTGCGTTCCGCATTGGAGGAGCACGTTTCTCGGAGGTCTAAAAGGGCGTGTAACGTCCCGGAGCAGGATGAACACATTTTCTTGGTCCTTGATAAGGATATTCAAGGCTTGCCTTGGGAAAATATTCCTATCTTACGAGGCCGAAGTGTCAGTCGCATTCCGAGCGTCGAGTTCCTTTTGGACAGAGTTGAATTCTCGCGGTGCAGATCAATTGGTGACTCGTGTATAGACAGGGCGATTGTGGATCCTCGCAAGGGTTACTATTTGCTAAACCCCAGCGGAGATCTTAGCCGCACGGAAGGAAGGTTTGAAGAGTGGACGGAGGACATGGAATCTGTGGGTTGGCAGGGTATCGTTGGACGGCCACCCAGTGAGCAACAGTTCCTGAACGCGTTGCAAGACAGGGACCTTGTTGTGTCAGTGTTATCTTTATTGGGTTTTGAGCGCCGACGTTTACATTGTCTTGTTTTAGGTATTTTGGTCATGGCGGTGGGGAACAATATGTTCGTTCACATAGGATTCGGCATCTCCCTCGATGTGCCGCTGTTATGCTCTGGGGATGCTCTTCGGGCTTTTTGCGGGAGATGGGCAACTTTGATCGCGTTGGGGCCCCTTATAATTATATGATTGCTGGGTGGTAAGTGAATCTTTCCTCTCCAGAATTATCTTTTCCTAATGAAGACGTCCTAGCCCAACGTTGGTCGCTAACCTATGGGACGTGACTGACAGAGATATCGATAAATTCTCGCAGTCAGTGTTTGATAAGCTGCGTCTCGATAGAGACCATGTACGGGACTGGACGGTCCAGTCGATGATGGACGCAGAGAGGACATCGATTGTTGCAGCCGTTGCCCAGTCAAGGGATGTGTGCAAGTTGAAGTATCTCACTGGAGCAGCACCAGTGGTGTATGGTATACCCTTCTACCTGTGATCTCAAGGATGCTCTTTAAGATGTAATTTATATAATGTCATTCGCAGACCGGAACAGTGCATATTTACTACTTGACCATTAGACTGTGTATTGGTTAAATTATAGACTTTCCTATAAGATGGAAGCCTCTATGGCATTCTCACGCGTGTCGCTTTGATTCGCTTGAAGGAGGAATGGCACCTGACGCCTAACAGCCGACCTAAGTGTAGAAAATTTCCGCAGGTCACCACGCAATCCTGTTGGAATCTTAAGGCGCTCTATGTCACTGTGGGGGTAACTACTGTGGAATGCGCAATGTCGGAATTCCACATGGAACAAGGCTTTTCCAACGGAACCATTGCGAAATTCCCGCATTCACAAAAAAAGGAAACTCGCCGCCCTGAGGAAGAGGAGCCGGAAGACTGGCAACAGGGTCGAGGATAACGATCACGGAGACGAACTTGAAGGACCAGTCGACCATGGGCGACCACAAAAGTCGAGAATTCTACTATACAAGCTCTGCCCCTCCCGTCGTCATCTACAAAGCCGGTGGGCACTGGGCCCACGAAACGCCGGTTGGAAATCGAATCTCCCCCTTATCTGCCGCACACCGCGTGCGCCGTCGTCGTGGGCATGAGCTATTTTGAGACTCCGCTCAAAGTTCTGTCTTTTAAAAACTATGATAATACTCTCTTCGTCGGTTTCTAACTCGTATGCACCTACTCTAGACATCTTGAACTGAAATCAGCTTTAATATCGGACTTGGTACTGGCATGAGCGTTTACCCAACCCTGGCGCTAAGTACCAGGCTCGAGCTCAGGGTACACGGCCAGCTAGCGTGTTCGCAGTGTCTTTGTGATCGCCGTGATGTTGGAATTCTATCCTTCAAGTGCCTGGCAGTCTGCAGCATGATCTTCCTGGGAACGTTAAATTTTTAATTTGGTCATCGAATGACTACAGCCCTTTTCCCGAGATATAAAGCCTGAGGCCTTCTCTTTCCACAGAATGTCCACGCTATGGCCTTGATTTTGGATACGTCTGTGGGGTTTGTCTACACTAGGACTCCCTTCTTGCTATTGGCGTCGCTTACGAAAGGAATATATAGGGCGCTCCTGGCGGCTTCGTGGTTGAACTTGATACTGTACACATCCCAGGTCGCTTTGAGTGTCTATTGCTTGCGCCACTTGACGATAACAAGGTCGTTGCGCTCTTGGATCTTGGCATCTTTGGTCATCGACGGGGCTTGTTCGATCGTTGACGTGGCTCACGTTTACAAGGTGTGTCATGGGCCCGTCGACAATCCTTGTGCTAATACAGCTACCCAGTATTTGGTTATTGGCGAAGGTTTGTCTTTGGAACAACTTTGTGTCCATGCATTAGTCGCTGAAGGAACGTCCAGCCTCATTATACCAAGAATTATCATGGACCGTCCCGTCTGCAGGCTTGCTAACATATACCTCCGCCTCGATTGCCCAGGCTTTTTTCTGTTATCGATATTGGACACTGTGAGTCTCTCCTACGTTTCTTGCGTACGCGTCCCATTCTAAAATGACGGGCATGTTTAGCACCGGGAATAAGTGGATCGCAGGATTGATTATATTTCTCATCGTAGCCCATGTGAGTCTCCCTTTGCCGGTACAAGTGTACGTCTGGTTGACGGGCAGTGTGTGTAGATGCTCTGCAATCTGGTAACAAACATCTACCTTCTTGCTCATCCGAGCGACCTTGTAGCAGCTGTACCGCTCTTGATGTGAGATTATGCCTTCTTGATTCAATGCCATGGTTTTACCGATTCTGATTCCAGAACTAACGCCGTGATATGTGCGGCAACGGACGTGACTATTGCGGGATCTCTGATCTGGGCATGTTGGCATATGCAAACGCCTTACATACAAACAAGGAAGTGAGTATTTCACCATCTACAAACCTCATTAATAATGTGTTCAGCATATTGCGACGAGTCATGGTACAAGCCTTGACCTGCGGCTTCACAACGGCCATTTCCACATCCTTCATGATACTTTTTCTTTTTACCGCTTGGAATGGTACGTGAGCTTGGCTCTTGTGCTCATCCTCAGTTGTTAATTATCGTCATTAAATAGCGTCCTATACCCTTTTTGCTGTGCTCGGACGCATTTACAGCCTGACGATTCTGATAACTCTTATGCTGCTTAAGGCTATGGGTCGTAGTGATCCATCTACGATCAGAATAGATGGTGATGGTGGCTCTGAGCCTGCGAGTAAGAGCCCGGTTTGTGAATTATGTTTTAAGCATACGTCGGATACCGACTCGACAGGGAAAATGCAGACATCGAGTAATGAGGTATGTATATGCATCCTTGTGTTGTGTTCTGACTGAGAGCATTTTTTGGTAGAGTGAAAATATTCATCCCTCGACGCCTCTTCAATTTGGGACTCTAGCTAAAGCTTGTATTCATACTGTTTAAATTATGTAATGAAAAGACGATGCCAGCTACCTGTATATCGATAGTCATTTTAGGAAATTCGCTTGAATCCATTCGCACTGTAGATTATAGTGATGCATGCCTACCCATCCCTTAGTTCGGCGAGCACAAGACGTTGACGATGACAAGGTGGTGACTCATTCCTTTAGTCAATCAAGCCTTATAGATGGCCTGCAAACCTTGCAAGTCGTCACGGTAGTACGTTCGCTGCCGACTCGGACTCGGTGGGTCGAGTTGCAATTATCGCAACAAAGTTATTGTCCGATTGATTTGATTTACACAAAGAATAAGCAGTGAGTAACCAACTCCGAGTCGACTCGGACCAAATTAGAGTTGAGGATCAAGATGATGTCCGAGTCGGGATCATCATCTTCAGTGAATTAAAAGTCAACATTATTAAATCTTATCTTCTCCGATTTCGGAATTAAATAGTGATCCTCAGGCTGACTAATTCTATTCCAGCTTTGGTAAGGTTGAGCATGACGCCATTAACTCGTCACTGCAAGCCCGTGGAATAGATAGCGTAGCAAAAATTACGATGACTGGACCGCGCGGATGCCCAAATACGGACCGCTACCCCGAGTCGGCCAGATTGACATGACACCCAGAACAATAACAATACAATTATAACATCCAATCACTCGACAATCATGCGAATTTCCCTCTTTCCGGAACGGACTTAATTTTTGTGAGCGGACTCCGAGGAGAAATCTACCGTATATAAGGAACTGCCGATGAGCAAGGATAGTCAGATTTCGCTGCTATGTCGTCCCCCAAGATCTTCATCACTGGTGCTACAGGTGCGCTGGGTTCTCTTCATCTTTTCCTGTGGGCTCGCTACTGATACTTGTTGTATGAAGGATACCTCGGAGGTTCCTTCCTCTCCAAGTTCCTCACTATCGTTGATCCTGCTACGATAACCGCCCTAGCACGGTCAGAGGACAAAGCTGAGAAGCTCAGGACGCTTGGAGTCCACACTGTCATTGGAAGCTACAAGGATGTCGACGTGCTCACCGATGCTGCATCGAAAGCAGATGTCGTGCTTACATTTGTAAGCTTGCTCATCGCTGGAAGCGGAACGTTGTTTATTCCATGCATAGGTCGATGCAGATGATCACGTAGCCGCAAAGGCTATCCTCGATGGAATGAAGAAGAAACACGAATTCGACGGATCCGTGCCTGCTCTGATTCACACCGTAGGTTTTCTGGCCGTCGTATGTCTATCTGGCTTGACATATCTTTAGTCTGGAACTGGTGTCATTCAAGACAATGCGCTGGGTTTGCACAGCAACTACCCTGTATTCTCTGACCTCGACCTCGACCGTCTCGCGAGCATCCCCGAGGAGGCTATCCACAGAAAGACGGATCTCTTGATATTGGAGGCAGATAAGCAAGGTACGCTCGCATATCCATTTTGAATTACGTCCTCTAATTTGATTGATCCAGGGTACATACGTTCCTACCTTGTTCTGCCACCTACCGTGTACGGCCTCGCTACTGGTGTCGTGGCAGACCTGGGCGTCCAGAACATTCATTCCGTACAGTTCCCTGCGATCGTCAAGACCAGCCTGTATCGGAAGCAGGGTGGTATGATTGGCGAAGGTGTGAATGTTTGGCATAACGTTTCTCTGTCCGATAGTGAGTATGAGTATATCATGTTTTTCTTCCCTTATTGACCTTGGCCTCAAGCCGTCAACTTTTACGTTCTTTTATTCGAAACTGTCGTGAAAAAACCTGATACCGCACATGGTGCGGAGGGATACTACTTCCTCGAGAATGACGAGCATACCATGCGGGAAGTCGCTACAGAGATCTCCAAGGCGTTGGTGGACCTTGAAATTGGCACCAACCCTGAGCCGAGCTCGTACACTGAGGAAGAGAAAAAGGCGTTCTTCGGGGTAAGCCTTTCTTCCTTTAGGCCGGTAGATATTCACTAATTTCTGTTCGTCTGTAGCCGCTCTGGCCATTCCTTGGAACTAATGCCCGGGTTAGGGCTGATCGTTCTCGGGCTCTTGGATGGAAACCGGTCGATGGGAAGGACAAGATGGTCGCTAGCCTTAAGGCTGAGATTGTATCGTTCTTGCCTCCTGCATAGATTTAAAAGAGCATCGTGAATGCTGTAATATGTTCTACTGTAACCGTATATCACACGTAATGGACTAGATTGCATCTCTTACTCTGCCACGATCTGTATAAAAGAAATATTTTGAAATATGGTAATTTTTCCATGACGTCACGCGTAGCGTTTACGTAAGTTCAGACAGTCTCTATTGTTCCTCCACTCTCTCTTACTTATCTTCAACTTTCTAGCCAGAATGAGCGACGGTTTTGTTCTTAACCGGCTCATGTTCTGCATGGAGCACGGCAATGAGCTATGTAACAAGTGCTACTGCGACCATCGCATGTGCAACAACATGATCGCAGAGAGTCGCATGGAAGGGATCAGTGGTGCTGCAAAGAGATTGGTTACGGATGAAGTAAGTGTCCATCTGTTTCCTTGACTTGATCATTTATATGTTATCTAGAATCGAAAACCTATTAGCGACGTCTTCGCGCTTGGCGCAGTCAAGAGTGGCGAAAAGGATGCTGACGGTTATACATTCTACAAGTGCAAAATACACGATACTATTGACTGTCCAGATTGCTTCGACTGGATCAAAATTATCGTTGCGCAGTCCAAGAAGAAAGATAAAGGCAAGGTATGTCGGAAGTAGCTATCCTAAAGAACGTTTATTAATGGAAATAGGTCGAGGATCGGAGTCAGATTTTGGGGCTGTTGAAGTCGATGGGTATCGACCTGCCTCCGACTTTGAAATTACCCGATGACGCGCTCGAGAAGAAACTCGCCAGTGCCTTGAGTGCTGCCCAGGAGATATCAACTCTGGGGAAATTCCCCATCAACCCCTCTAAGCTCCCGCGGTGGGAGGTGAGCCGATTTTGTCAAATGTACCCTTATCACCGTTTATAGACGGTAATTTGATAGAATCAACCCAAATCAGCATTTGATGCTATGCAACGAACGAGCATGGCCGAGGCGGTGAAGAACTTCAATGCAAGGACACGAGGCCTCCCAGACCCCTTCGCCTTGTACAGCTCTGCTTTCCTTGATGCCAGGCAAACTCTGAGGCATTTGTGTCGCAATCTCGAAACAGGCATGGACATCAACGTACTGCAAGACAAAGATCATAATGAAGTTATTTGTATTCGTGTACGTGATGTGATTCTTTCGCTAGTTCCATTTCTCAACTCGGGGATCATAGGTTTTGGACATATACAAGCTCAATGACACGACGCCACTCATTTCTTTGATCTACGAAACAGCTAGCATCAGTACACCCATTAACACCACCATTGATTTCGTCCAGACTGTCATCTCAAAAGGACGTAATGGAGGGCCACCCGGGCTTCCCCAAATTACTTGCACGCCGGAGGAACAGGCTCTCTTGCGCAAGCTGCTTTTTCAAAATTCACAACGCTTAGTGTCCGAATATATGCCACACAAAGAGCGCTATGAGAGAACTTTCAAGACGTCTTTCCTCCTCCCTCTCGGGCCCCTTGATCAGATAACTATCGGGAAATTAAGCAGCAATCTTGGCTGTGAGGTCTGTGGCGAGAAGACCACAAGTCGGTGTTCTCAATGTCAGTCTGTATCTTACTGCGGTCCAAGTGAGTCTCACAGAGTCACACATCTGTGATTGATTATTGATGCGCCGCCGTTAGCCTGCCAGAAAGCCCATTGGAAAGGTGCGAGACTCAAGACACGTTAATTATTCTAGCTGACGGTTCACTGCAGATCACAAGAACTTCTGTCGGTCCTTGAAAGGAGGAAACTGGATCCAGTTCCATTTCGTCACAGCAATGAAGGACATTAACGGGAAGAAACTCTACACATCATATGTGAATAACCAAGGAAGAATGAACCCCACGACTGTCACCCCAGATGACGATGCGCCTCCTTCGAACGTTCACGGAGATAAACCTTTCTTAATCAAGATTCAGAAGCCGTTGACTCGATTGCCTGGGCTTGCGATTTCGGAGGATGCTATTGTTCCTCCTTCGTTGTTGATATATGACAGGCAGCGCAGTTTTCGAGCCCATGCGATCGAAGTCGATAATCCACAAGCGTACCCGATGGCTATTCGCGAAGTTCTGATGGGGCAGACCAAGGTTAAGATCTATCGGTGGGCGAAGAGAGTCGGGGACTTTGAACTCAGTGTCTGTCTTGACCGTGCACCGGATCCCGAGCCCACTTGGTAAGTACAGTAGCCTTTCGGTGTTAATGCTACCAAATGGATTTATCTTCGTCCAACAACACATGACTGAACCTAAATCTCTCCATAATTGGCAGTGGCATATGTCGCTACGCTACAGCTTTGACCTACATGCAACCTTCAATCCGAGTTGTCTGACCTTGGTTCCACGCTTGTCCGCACACAATCATCAGAGCTTTGGCCTCTCTACTACCTGCACTTGGGCTTCCCTCGTGATGTGCTAAAGATTACAAGGCAGATCTCGACGAAAGCTCAGACTATTCTAATTATGCTCAGGACCGCTCCAGGAGTTATATTCTGACTCGATGGAAGGAAGGTCTGCAGGCTTCTTGCCATGGATGATACCAGCATGACTCGGCTGTCTTCAACGCATCGCGACTCAGGAGCTACGACCGTCCGCGTCGACGTAGGGCATTTCGACCCGGATGGCACGCAAGACTTGCGACGGACGTTCTCAAAGTGTTCCAACGCGGGAGATGACAGTGCCTCGTCGTCTACCATAGGAAATGCAGAAGACTTTGACTTTCAGAGGACACTGGGGGAATTCATTAAGCGGTGTGTGATACTTTTACTGGTGTCGCTTGTAGATGGGTTAAACCTCTGGTGTCGTTCTTAGACGCGATGATGCTCAGGTCAAAGCTCGTGAGCTGGGCGTCGTATTTAGGAATCTCCGGGTCGTTGGGATGGGCGCATCGTCTTCACATCAGCCTACGCTTGGAACAGCTTTGGATCCGAGGAGTATTCTCGACGTCATCCAAAGGATCAGACATCCACCTATTCGTGATATTATCAGCGGCTTTGAAGGGGTGGTGCGTCCTGGGGAAATGCTGTGTAAGTTCAAAATCCATTTGTGCCGTACTTCAGCTGAGCGACAACAGTGGTATTGGGTCGTCCAGGATCGGGATGTTCTACCTTGCTCAAAACGCTTGCCAATCAACGAGGAGAATATCATGCTGTAGAAGGCGATGTTCGGTATGATTCAATCTCTCCGGAAGAGCTCGAGAAGCACTACCGCGGTGATGTTCAGTATTGTCCGGAGGACGATATCCACTTTCCTACTCTTACTGTTGAGCAGACCATCTCTTTTGCTGCGAAGACACGATCGCCCCGTGGCCGCATGGGCTTGGCCACATCGGAAGACGACTACAGTGAACTGGTTACAGACATTCTGTGTACGGTGTTCGGTCTTCGACATGCGAGGAAGACTCCCATCGGAAATGCCTCGATTCGTGGTGTGAGCGGTGGAGAGAAGAAGCGTGTATCTATCTGCGAGGCGCTTGCGACGAGGAGTTGTATTGGCCTGTGGGATAAGTACGTCGTGGCTTTCGGGTTTTCATCCTATGGTTATTGACTATCTTATAGCTCCACGCGCGGCCTGGATTCTTCCACAGCATTGGAATTTGTACGGGCACTGAGAATTGCAACGGATATGATGCGTCTTACGACGATCGTTTCAATTTATCAAGCTGGCGAGCCGCTATATCGGTTATTCGATAAAGTGTGCGTCATATACGAAGGTAAAATGGCGTATTTCGGGCCGGCGTGTGCAGCGAGGTTGGTGACTTGTTCTTTCATAACCAAAGATTGGTCCCTGACATAATTTGCAGACAATATTTTATCGACTTAGGATACACTCCTGTAAATCGGCAAACCACTGCAGACTTCCTTGCGGCAGTGACTGATCCAATGGCACGCATTCCGAGATCCGATGTCCTGTCTATCGCTCGTAGTGCTGAGGAGTTTGCTAGGCAATTCAAGCAGTCTCAGCTGGGGCAGGAAAATCGGGCGGACATGGCATCATACGAAGGAGAGTCTGAAGCTGAGGAGAAATCTTCAATGTTTAAAGAGAGTGTTCGAGCTGAACACGCGGCTGCGAGCAGGAAGAAAAGGTACTGACGTTTCCTCATCTCGATGCGTCTTGCTAATACATTTTCGTCTCAGTCCTTACACGGTCAGTATCGCAATGCAGGCTCGGGTTGTAATGCTCCGAAAGATGCAGATTATGCATGGTGATATGTTAGCCATAGGGTTGACCTTCTCGTTAGTGTTTTCCTGTCGGTTCTAATGCTTTCGTTCTTCATGGACGCACCTTCACAAACAGGACCTACGTTATAATAGGTATCATCATTGGCTCTGTTTTCATGAACAGTCCGGAAACTACGGAGGCTTTTTATTCCAGGGGTGGTGTTCTTTTCTTGTATGTACGTTTCTTATTCTCAAGAGATCATCGTCCTGACCTTCCAAGCGTTCTGTTATTTTCGGCCTTGACGTCAATGGCCGAGATCCCCTCGTTATTTTCTCAGCGTCCTATTGTCGAAAGACACAAAAAGGCGGCTTTGTATCACCCCTTTGTCGAGGCTATTGCTTCAACGTTGGTCGATATACCTTTAACATTTGTGACCAGCATAGTTTTTGGCGTCGTTGTCTATTTTATGGTTCGACTTCAACAATCAGTGGTATGGCTTCCGTTAGTATCCCACCCGCGTGATTTATTGACTACCTGTCTACATTGTCGTCAGGCGCAATTTTTGTGAGTCCAAAGATGATCTTAATGTTTGCGTCGCTTACGAGCCTTCGTAGTACATTCTTCCTCTTTATTTTCGTTACATCTTTAGCGATGAAGGCGTGGTTCAGGGCAATTTCGGCTGCTTGTAAAGCCAGTGCTCCTGCTCAAAGCCTGGCAGGTATATCTATTTTAGCCCTTGGATTATACACTGGTAGAGTGTTTTTTTACCTTGATCTTCTTTCTCTAATTCGTGTCCAGGTTACACTGTTCCTAAGCCATCCATGATCAGTGCTTTCAAATGGATCGCATACGTCAATGTACGTCTCTCCCGAGATTAATGCATGCGATGTATTGATTAGAGCCTCCCTCTGCTAGCCTCTGAAATATGGGTCCGTTGTTATGCCGTTCTGTTTCTAGAAGGAAGCTGACACAAGTCCATCAGATTCGACGCCATTATGAGCAACGAGTTCCACACAATTGATGGAGCCTGTTCTCAAATCATACCGCGAGGATCTGTGTACGACCAAGCGCCTCTGGAAAACCAGGTCTGCACTATCGTCGGATCTGAACCAGGAAAAGCATATGTGTCGGGGTCACGATTCTTGAAACTCTCATATGACTACGAATATTCGGACATCTGGACGGTGCATATATTTTTATCGACTCCTATGCAAATTGACATCATCTACAGAATCTGCTTATTCTCATAGCTTTTGAAGTGGCATACTGTATCGCTCTCTTTATTCTGACCGAGTATAACACAAGGTCTGAGGGCGAGACTTCCGTCGTTCTTTTCAAACCAGGCACCAAAATCTTACTACCAACTTCTGACCACGACGAAGAAAAGGCAATATCCCAATCAGCACCTCTTGACGACAACATTACGAGCGAGAAGGCGAAACGACCAACTGTCCACCGACCGATTTTCTCATGGCAACATCTCCAGTACACGGTTCCCATATCTAATGAGGAGGACAGACGTCTCCTCGATGATGTATCAGGCTATGTGGTACCTGGGAAAGTAACCGCCCTCATGGGAGAATCTGGCGCCGGTAAAACTACGCTACTCAATGTTCTCGCAGAGAGAGTCACGACTGGTGTTGTGGCCGGCGATAGGTTTGTCAACGGACAGACATTGCCTCCAGATTTCCAAGCACAAACGTCAGTCTGATCTGTACCCTTTGGACCGTTCTGATGCGTGTTGTATAGCGGGTACTGTCAACAATTGGACACTCATGTTCCATCAGCCACCGTTCGGGAGGCATTGTTGTTTTCTGCGAAGCTTCGGCAGCCACCGAGTGTCCCATTAGCTGAAAAGGAGGCCTAGTGAGTTTTCCTCTTGCGGACTGTTATTCTGGCGTTTCACCGGTTTACAGCGTTGAAGAATGCTTGAAGATGTGTGGATTAGAAGCCTATGCCGATGCTTGCGTCGGTTCACTTAGTATTGAACATCGAAAGCGTACAACGATCGGCGTTGAGCTTGCCGCAAAGGTAAGAATCACGCCTTGGGTGTTTCCCCCCTGCAATTAATCCGGATTAATGCTCCTCTCAGCCTGCACTGCTGCTCTTCTTAGACGAGCCGACGTCCGGCCTTGACTCACAAAGTGCTTGGGCCATCATGTACTTCCTACGGCAGCTGGCTGATAGCGGACAAGCAATTCTCTGCACGTACGTACATAGTCGCCGCATACTTCGCTTTAATTACTCACCCGATACATACAGAATACATCAGGTTAATTCAATATCAATTATCGAGTATAAGATTCTAAGTTCCAATCATAGCCTTCGGCCGAACTATTCCAAGTCTTTGACCGGCTCCTCCTTCTCCAACAGGGCGGACAAACCGTCTATTTTGGTGACCTCGGCCCACACTCTTCTACCGTCATCCGCTACTTCGAGACGCACGGATCGCGTCCATGTCTTCCGGACGAAAACCCGTAGGTTCTCTTCAAGTTCCCTTCCGCAATGTGTCTCATAAATATCTCCAGTGCGGAGTTCATGCTCGACGTCATTGGCGCTGGTGCCACAGCCAAGAGCACGCAGGATTGGCACACAGTCTGGCGAGAGTCGTGTGAGTTCCAGGAGGTGCAGCGGGAGATTGCTGATATTCACACGACGGGCCGAACTCACCCGCCTGTGCAAGCAGCGTATACGCCGACGTCGTGGCTATACCAAATGCATGTTCTTCTCCACCGAAACACCATTGCTTTCTGGCGGGACCCGACGTACATCATGTCCAAGATGGTTCTCAATGCTATCGGGGGACTCTTTATCGGTGTGACGTTTTACCACTCAGCGGATAGTCAGCAGGGAACGTTGAATAAGATTTTCGTGCGTTCCGCCTCCCCCGCTTCTGTTATATCCATGACTTTGACGTACTTCAGGCGGTGTTCATCCCTACTGTACTTTGTGTTCCGATGGGCGGCCAGATACAAGTGCAATTCGCTAACATGCGAAGCGTGTATGAGATCCGGGAACGTCCGAGTAGGATGTACAACTGGGGCGCGCTGGTCACCGCACAGATACTCGCGGAGGTTCCGTGGGGCATTATCGCCTCCAGTCTATTATTCTGCACCTGGTATTGGACTGTTGGATTTGAGACTTCCCGCGCCGGATACACCTATTTGATGCTTGGAGTTCTGTACCCTTTGTACACATCGACGTTTAGCCAGGTTCGTTTGCGAGAAAAGCCTGCCTTTTGTACGCTGATCAAATCGATGTAGGCCATCGCAGCTATGGCGCCTAGAGCAGAGATCGCCACAGTCCTTTTCTCGCCGTTCGTTTCTTTCGTAATCATATTGTAAGCCTGGCATATCCTCCCAGAAACCAGAGAAATCTAATTCCCTCTTTTAGCAACGGAGTCCTCCAACCACACGCCCTCCTGGGCTGGTGGAAGTGGATGTACCGCCTCTCTCCGTTTACCTACCTCCTTGAAGGGATAATTGGATATGGTGCGTCACCCCATCCCCGTTCTTCTCTCTTCTCCTTACCCAGTACTCTTCCACAGCCGCAGGCGACTCCCTTCTAACCTGCTCCTCACTCGAATACGTCACCGTCGTGCCACCGGAGGGCCGAACATGCAGCGAATACATGGACCTCTTTATCAGCTATGCAGGCGGTTACCTCCTCGATCCTTCCGCCACATCAGCATGCTCCTTCTGCCCTTTCCGTACTTCAGAAGCTTACCTCGAGTCTAATTTCAATATCAAATATGATAACCACTGGCGCGATATGGGTGTCTTTGTGGGGTTCATTGTTTTTAATGTGAGTGGTTCAAAAAGGCTGCTTCGTGACGTGATTGATTGATGGGTGGGTGGCATAGATCGTGATGGTATACGTACTGACGTACTTCTTCCGCATACGCTCGGGTAGCCTCGTTCCGTCTTTCTTACAACGGAAACAACGTTGATGATTTATGCCTTTTTGCTGTCGTTTTCTGACCATGACATTCTATGCTCAGACACTGCACACGGACTTGTTGTGTGCTGTCGCTTATTATTACGAAGTAATGAATATACAAGTAATGCCTAGTTTTGAATCGATTCCATCTTTAAGCGAGTCTGTAACACGAGCACGTACCTATATTGGGGTCAGGAAAAGATGGACAGCAGTATTCAACAGTATTTCCACATAAGTAGACGAAAAACACGAAAAATACAGAACATTACAATCCAGAGCGCACGGGGAAAGTGCAAACTGATGTCCAACCCTACGGGATATCCATTGTTATACACCGAAGCTCTAGAAGGGATGTGTTCGTCGCGACTTTGCTGCAAGAAGACAGAACGCGGAGCAGGTGAGTATTTTATCGTGGGTATGTCGTACTTTGAGCAGAGCGAGCGCTTAGGTGGCGAACATGGGAGCGACTGTGGGCTAAACGTGTAGATGGACGGCGGCAAGACTATGGGCGACTCGTTAGCAGAACGGTCATAGATGGATGGCGTTAACAACGAGCTCGAGTCTTTTAGAGCCGTTGGTTTCGACTTGGGCTTGCGAAAGAGCGGAGAGAGGTAGAACCAGAGAAAGACGAAGAACAGAACGAACACGACGGCGAAGCCTAGGACTAAAGGCAAGTCGGCGGTGAGAACGGCGGGCGGGAAGGTGGGATGAGCGTACTAGTGATGGCGCGCTCGGGAACTTGCGTGAGAAATGAGCTAGGGAGTGGCCGCGGTTAGAGTTCAAGACCAACTGGCGATGTTTGGCCCAGCTTGATATCGAAATATTGGTCAGGATCTTCTACGAAATAAAAGACGGCCTAAATTATTTAAATAAACCATTTCTGCTTCTCATGGCCCTGAGCAGAGAGTCAGCTCAAAATCAAGCAAGAAAGATGAGGTTAGACCGGACGTAAATAGACTAGTGCCTTGCACATATTATTTGTCTGAAGGATAATGAGCCTCTGACTGGAAGCTTGAAGAATACCCATCATTATATCCTGAAGGGTTCAATGCTGTCACCCCGAGGTTGGCTCTCCACTATTCGAACTTGAGAAAGGCGAAGCATATCACTGGAACTGGATGTTGGCCACGGTATTATCTTATAGACTTTGGTCTTTCGTGTCGGTATGATCCTTCCAATGGATGGAACCTCCACTCCGCGGCGGCGATAAATATCGACCAGAACATTCAATTATTACCGTCAACCCTCCTTGGGTCGATGATTGCAACCCCTTCCCAACAGATGTACTATTGACAGAAGAATATATGTGAGTATCTCAGTCGGGCACAACGTGGGTGAAGCGACTGAGGCATATAGATAGGAACGGCTGGACTATATAGGTGATCGGGAAACGACAGGAGGTGTAAGTATATATAAGGCAAATAGAGCGAGTGATCAAAAAGTAAGATAAGATGAAACGTACGGATATCCTCCAACATGTACATTATTTGGGTAGTATGCTACAGAGAAAGGTTTCCGTGGTCAGTAACCTTACTTCAGAGAATCATAGAGTTCTACTGACCTTGCTGGTACATAGGACAAATTCCCTCCTCTGCAGTTCTTATCTTCTCTCACTGACGATATGATCCAATACGATCTAAACCTGTGACCTACAATTGGAAAAGTCATCCAATGCTTCGCAGAGTTATGCAACCGTCGGACTGCATTTGAATATACAGGTGCGTGCTGTGGTTTCGTTCTTTTCATGGTCGATCACCGTGCAGGAACATTTAGGTGTTTTATGACTTTTATAACGATACGCCATTGTACCTAGCTCCCTGCAGGTATTTATGAACGTGACGTTCGTTGCAACTTGCACCTTTTATGTACAGAATACACATATACACGAAGAACATTACAAAAAACTCTGTGTATACTTTGGTGACGATTCTCCGTTGTATTCTCCGACAACACCATGTCTTTGACCTCATTTACTTATGGTGCGTTGTTATCCGCTGAGTCGCCACATCAATATTTCCATTTTATATACCGTTTTACTGCTTGTTGCCAGTGTTTGGCCACATTCCCCCCCCAAAATCTCGGCGTCGGGTGACCACTTCTGGACTGCTTATTAGACATAGTTTCTTCAGCAGCAAAGGTATGGATGCTGGCCGATTGAATTTTGGTAGGAGGGTCGGGGAATTGAATTCGGCAAGAATTACGAAAAAATTTGATGCGCTTATCACGTGTCCGTGTCCTAACTCACACCACCATGTATAGTTAGTGCACTACAGAATCGGAGCCTTCGATATGTGTTGCATTTATTCATTATGTATGTCCTCGCTGAACGCGTACGTAACATGCGAGTCGATTTAGATGTTCGCGTCATATGCGGACACCAGGCATTTCACATGTGCCTCCGGTAATTTCCTCTACTCATCCTTAATACAATACAAGTGTTGAAAAAGACATTCCACTTCTGATGTTGTTGTAAACGCTTGGCTGATGAATAATTTTTGCGCTCTTGGTGCTATAAAAAATTCACCCCGTTGTTCCCAAAAAACACATCGGTTCCCTGGAAAGTGGTTCTTCGATCGACGGCAACCATAACCACTTAGGTCCTCAACGTGTCTCTTTTTGTGCTATGTATGCATAATGCTCTGTTACAGTTAAGGCTGGTACAGTAAACCTTGGTGCTTTCCGAGGACTTTGCAAGAAAATAGAATGAGAAGCGGGAGGGTATCGTATCATGGATACGTAGTACTTTGGGTAGGGCGAGCGCTTGGGTACCAAACATGAGAGCGACGGCGGGATGGATGTATAGACGGGTGGCTGTGAAGCTATGGACGACTTGTAAGCAGAATGGTTGTAGATGGTTGGCGTGAACATTGAGCTCGAGTCTTTCAGCAACATTGGTTTGGCCTTGGGCTTGCGAAAGAGCGGAGAGGTAGAGCCAAAAAGAAGACAAGGAACAGAACAGGTGGCGAAGCCTAGGACTAAAGGCGAGTCATCAGCCGCAGGAGCGGCGGTATGAGCATACTAGTGATAGTCTTGCTCGGTGCTTGCAGGAGAAATGAACGAAGGAGTAGTCGTGGTTGACATATTAGTCAGGTCTCCATGATTTTATACAAGCATGTTCAAAGATCTATTACAATACTCAGGAAAGACATAGAATAGAAGCATTGGCTCTCTGCGACAAGTCAAGGTGGTCCTGCTCTGTGCTAGCAAGGTCACTAGTTACAGCATTGATTTCAAAGCCTCGAATAGAACGACTGCCCCAGGACGATCCGCGGGATTGTATGAAAGACACCTGAGTACTAAGGACCACAAATCATCAGAGGGAAAAATATCAGTTCCAGGACGGGGCGGTTCATTCCGCTTCACTAAGACCTCATATATGACGGCCGAATCAAGCAGGAGATAAGAAAAGGGAGGTTTTCCGGTATAGATCTCATGAAAATATCAGCCACACGTCTAATAGACAGAGTATGGTCGCTCACTTCAACGATGGTGCATCCAAAGGCATACATATCTCGAGAAGTAATGTACGCCTCAGTGCGTAAGGAAGTATCCAGGTATTCTGGAGCCAGCCAATGCACCGTTCCTCGCTTCAGCGAGGAAGAACTTCGGGGATTGTGGGTCTCAACGACAAAGGAGAGTCCAAAATCAGCCAGATAGCATTGTATGTCATTGCTGATTAAAATGTTGGCCTGGAAGGATGAGCTTTCACTGTAGAGGATGTAAAGAAAGTGTTCCATACCCCTTTTATGTCTGCATGAACCACCGGCGGTTGAAGACCATGAAGCCACTGTATCGCATCTGCAATCTCGACGACCTGAAAACGGGTAAGTCATAAATACAGCCTGCAGACTCGACATTGAGGACATACAAATTTCGGTCGTTTGTGTGAGTCCTGAGGATTTTTATGCAGATACTCGATAATGTTACCTTGACGCATCCAAGGGGAGATCAGGCAAAATCTGGGTGCGAAAAGGTCCTCGTTGACACCTAAGAGCGGCAAAATATACGGATGGCGCAACTGCCTCCACACCATAACTTCTTTAAGATAGTTCTGTGATAGACACCAGATCAAAGTCGGTCAATATTCTCATATCTATATTCACCTTGAAGGATGAGTCGCGATCGTCTTTCTCAGGAAAATACCTGAGTACTTTCAAACACACGGGCAGGCGCTCTAGCTCAAGGTTACCTCTCCAAATATCCTATTCGACAATAATTTCAGTATGTCGGTGATGCAAAAACCTTAGATGCTCACGCAGGATGCGCTGCCACAAATTGGATGGTCGCCATCTTTCGTAATTGCTTCTTTGGCAAGGTAGCAAGTTGTCGGGATGATTGCATAAATCCTGCTCAATGCTTGAAGACAACTGATACAGCATCTACGGTAGTTGTCGATTTCTGATGCGTAATCCACCTCCTTCACACTTTATTCAGGTCACATCGAAGATATCCGATGATTAGCACATACCCATTGAAGCGTATCAATGACCCGTTTGGCTACTGAAGGGGGCACAAGATTCATTTTCTCCCAGGGTGATTGGCTGGAACGGAGAAGTGAACGGATTTGTGCAATCAAGACGTTGGCTGTGGAGTGTAGTTGTAGGTCGTTCCAATCTGTCACTGAAGCAGCGGCATGAATCACTTCACTGTATCAAAGATATATGCTCAACATGCCACGTAGGAACGCCAGTACGGACGTACATTGGGTTTACATCTCCCGACTTCAATAATATGCCACATTGGCGCTCGCTGTGCTCCTGGAGATACGTGGTCAGAAACCAAGGGTGCCTGAATATAATAGACACATTACAATTTCCTTGATGCTGGGTGTGGAGTCAGATGTAAGTGATGGATATTGCTGACACTCGGCAGATGGCCTACTCAATGCGACGCCTCGGCCTCTTCAGCCTAAAAACAGTTAGAAAGAGAGACAATGGCGATATGCATTAAACATACTCTAGATTCCCGGCATCGTCCCCAGGAGAAGCTGCAAAAGGTTTATAATGCTGATCTTTGAAAGGAAAAATCTTACGTGGTAATAAACCGCGCCTTTGGGCATCTGCAGAGGATATCTAAATGAAATGGCATCTTTCTTATTGGTTCAATAAAGGTAAGGGAATCGGTGCATACCGTAATAAGAGAATACGTATGTTCCATGTTCTGAAGAAACTGATTCGCGATGTGGTGTCTTCGAGATGGACGTAGCCAGTGGCTGAGCTTAAATGGCTCTTTCATCATGGCCTCAGCATCATTTCTACGGTCGACCGAGCTGAAGAGCGAATAAATTTGTAATTTTCCAACATCAAGTTTTGTAACGTACATCCAATAGCTGTCTTTCACCTCCTCTCTCTCCTCTGGACGCCAGGCCTCCGAGTTGGCGAGGAACACACCTTGCGATAGTCGCTGATGTGCTAGTCCTTCATTCCACTTACTTTTAATGCTAATGTTCTTCTTGACCATGGCTCAAAGATTGAAGAGAAAAGGAAGCAGAGACCACGTACTATATAGATCCATGTCGATGAAGCGCGTGCCGGATGCAAGGCATATCGATAGAGTTGATGATGGGAAATTGCCGAGCTCGCGATGCACATGACATATACACGTTCCACCTTTTGATGCAACTTCACTACAGCTTTCTTTACCTTCAATGTGGTGGGACCTGTTGCCCCAAGAATTTGATCCTCGGCCTCCTACGAAAGGAGAGATCTTTTGGACCTTTCATCAGCCATTTCTTGCTGAAGCCGGGTACAATTTGCGACCCAAGTACGAACCAGGATGGAAGCCGCCGCCATGGAAGACAAGATGGGATATGATACGTAGCGAGGAATACGCGCCACACCCGGTAATGAACAAATTTTCTTAGCACAAACTCAATTCATTGTAGTAACAGCGCTACTGCATAATGGACGCAAAACGCGCGTCTGATGGACGGTTGCTCACCCTCAAGCGCATCTCCAAGTCAAGACACCCCCACGAAGTATCGATAGGCAGGTTTCTATCATCTACTCCATTAGCTGGCGATCCAAAGAATCACTGCGTTCCAATCTACGACGTACTCCAGTCGCCGCTGGATGAAGATTTTGAAATCATTGTAATGCCGCGACTGCGTCGGTTTGATAGCCCCGCTTTTGACACTGTCGGAGAGTTTATAGAATGTTTCCGTCAGATATTCGAGGTCTGTCACTTTGTGGTTACGCCCCACTTCATGTAATATTTCCTGCAGGGAGTAGAATTCATGCACAAGCATTTTGTCGCTCATCGGTATGGCGCATTCACGTCAAATATCTATGATGATATTCATTATTCATATCTATTCTCAGTGACTGTACCTTGATGAACATCATGCTGGATCCAAGTGAATTGTATCCCGAGGGATTTAGTCCTGTCAGCCCATGGCTAGTTCCCGACCACTCTAGCCTGAGACCGGCGAAACACATTACTCGAACCCAGTGTTGGCCACGGCATTACCTCATTGACTTTGGCCTATCGCGACGTTACGATCCTTCCAACGGACCGCCAATGGAACCTCCAATTAGCGGCGGTGACAAGCATCCACCAGAACATTCAATTATTACTGTCAACCCTCCTTGGGTCGACGATTGTAATCCTTTCCCGACAGATGTATATTATTTGGGTAGTATGCTGAAGAGAACCTTTTCTGTGGTCAGTGACCGTACTCCAGTTAATGAATTTTACTGACTTTACTGGTACATAGGGCAAATTTCGTCCTCTACAGTTCTTAAATTCTCTTGCTGATGATATGATCTTGTGGGATCCTAACTTACGCCCTACCATTGGAGAAGTCGTCCAGCGCTTCGCAGAGTTATGCAACCGACGGACTATGTGGCAGTTGCGCCAGCCAGGATGTTCGAAAAAGGACATGGTCTGTCAAAGGTTAAGACAGCTAAAGTACATCCTATGTCATGTTCCCCCTTTACCTTCTGCTCCGTTTCCAACTGATACCACCATCGACCCATCACTTCGTACTTTTTACGCATTGACACCGGCACGACTGGCTGTCTTTATTGAATACGGAACGATCTAAATAGCGGATTCTTGACCATGGCCGCACTGTAACGACGACTTAGTGAGTCTTATAACGGTACCCTGTACCTAGCACCTTGAAAATATATTAGGAATGCGACCTTTACGCCAAGAATAGTATGTACGCTGCACACCGGGGAGCCACATCTACACAAGAAAACTCTTAGATGCAAACGCATTGTTCAGTTTTACGGTGACTAAATTGACATATCAGCACTATCAGAAGCGTACAAAGCAACGAACTGGTACCTTCTTCGTAAAGGTTTCCGAGTAGGAGAAGATATGAATACACGGCAAAGTCGCGAATGGTATGGCATAAAAAAGGTAGTGTATATCACAGGATGTATGTAATAGTAGATGGGAAGAAAAATGTCATTGTATACACCGCTATCTCAAACTATGCCGATGTACTCTCCTGACCCTCCATCGCCGTCTTCTCTTCCGGATCAAGCCAGCTCTCCTCCACTGTAGCCTTTACTCGTCTCACATATTCTTTCATATTTTCCCTATATAGCTGTGCTGCCTCCGCATTGGCTGGGCTATTAGGGTTCGGGTCATGCAGAAGACTCTGTATCGATGTCAGGATCGCGGCGACATCGTAAGTCGGGGACCATCGGTTCTGAAGGATGTCTAGACAGAGCTCGCCGTTCGCATATACATTCGGGTGGAACATCCGTGAGAGGAACTTGACGGTGGGGGGCTTGTTGGGGTAGGATTCGTCAAAGGTGAGCAGGAGTTTGAAGGTGCCGTCTTCAAAGGGCGTTTCGCCTGCATTAGTGGGTGAGCCAAGTAGCGAAAGTGAAAAAAAAGGTAGAACGTACCTGGGCCAAATATAACGGCGTTCCATAGCATGATGTTGTCTGGACATGGGCTCCCGGAGATGCCACCAGGAGGATCCGTCGACAATCGCTTAAAGTCTCGGATGAGGCGTCGTCTGCAATTCGTAGACTGTCACATTTGTCAGCGAGGATATCGCATGAAGGAACGAAAACGCACCATTTCGTTATGAAGAAAAAAGTTTCAAGATGGACGTAAGACAGAGGGCTGACTCGCGTGCCTGCTGACAATAGCAGTGCCAATTATTTGGCATCTTCGCCCGATACAAATATCGGAACCTATACGCCGAGCAGCCGGCGTACTTATCATGCGAGTCGCGACAGTCACAAAAGGGCAAGTACGTCTTTTGACTATCAACGGTATGCAAAACCGTCTTGTCCCATGGAATGAACGGATCCGCTTTAAACCAAGCACATCATCTATCTTCTGCCATTCCACAGGGAACGTATACGAAGACTCCCGCGCGAGGGTGGCATCGTTTAGGCGGTCCTTGGGCTCAGGGCGCTCTTTCGCGATGATCGTGAGAGCGTCCCTATATGAAGACCTGTGCGGGGACACTATTGCGAACGAACCTCTTCCGCCAAACTTCTGTCGAAGGTGGGGATTTCAGGGCAAGGACGTGGGCCCTCACAGCATCATGAACATCAATAGCACCTGAGGCGGTAGAGACTCTAGTGTTTCCAGGTCGAAGGAGCGCATAGTTGCTCTCGTTTGTGGAAAGAGCGCTGAGGTCGGGCTCAGGAAGGAGGTATTCGAGGCCAGGACGAAGGGCCCGTAATTAAAGGGAGGTCCAACTGCGGAGAAAGGCCGTGTAAGTTGAACGAAACAAGTTGAACATACCAAGCGTAACATCTATTTCTGGATGTTTCTCCGCGAATTCAACGACCGCCAGGTCTGCATATTTCTTCTGGGCTACGTAGATCTGGAATGGCTATCCTGAAGCTGTCGCTTGTTCCTTGCTAATATGATTCCAGTCTATAGCGCAGTACAATGGGTAAAATGCGGATCAAAGAAAGACGAAAAATTACCGTTGACACAGAGAGGGCCTTTAGGGAAAGAATGTGTTACTACAGAGCTTGTAGCAACAATCCTGGGAACTTTGGCTTTTACAGCTTCGCGTAGAATATGAAGCGATCCTTCGATGCTGCTCTGTAGATTATCATGCCCACATTAATCGCTGATTGATTATCATGGATTGGAGACTCACCCTGAACGCCGTCTCTGGGTCGACTCTTCCAGGGAGGGGAGCTGCAGCATGGATGATTCCAACAATACCTCATGGAACAAATGCGAGCACGACAGTGGGTATATATAAACTTGAAACTGCCCTACCTTTGAGGTGTCACTGGAAGCGATGTCTGCGACCTCGACGACTTCGAATCTGTCGCTGCTGTAGTTGGCAGACAAAGCTTTGTTGAGCAGGTCAATTTCTTTCCGCTGGCTACACTGAGATATAACGACCGTCAGAAAGGACCTTTGATCTGCTATAAATATAACATACGCTCGAACGGAATATCTGTCATCTAACAGTTGGGTCAAAATATGGGACCCGATAATGCCTCGGTCACCTAACGATATTGAGGATCTGGTGAAAAATATGAACACTGAGAGCGCTGTGATACTTACGAACATTAAGCCAGAGTTGGCATTGTTAGATGACATTGGAAAGTAGAGATCTAGACAGATCGACACATCGTCTCTTACTGAGTATCCCGACCTTTACATAAAGAAGAGCATTTCAAAGACAGAAAACATACCTGGGTTGACATATCTCCCCGAATATTTCAGATCTGAGAAACGATTGATAGGCATCAGATCGGGTTTGTCACCGGACTAAGAGGCAGGCCAGAGCTCGGCCCAGGGATTATGGAATCGTGCTGAGGCATCATTTCAGTGCGATAAAAGTCAGCGAAATCTCAGAGTAAAGTCTTGCAAATCTCGGATTGCCTTCTTACTTAGGCGGGAAGACGAGCACCTTTGTGCCGGGCCGGGAAGGATCTAGATAGATTCCGGAGTCCGATCCGGTTTTTCTCACTACAGTACTCTTCTGGTTCAACATCGTCTTCGTAGCAAGCCAGATAAGGGAGATATTTACTCAGTGCATTTATCATCGTAATAAGCGCAGTATTACCGTGGCCCGTAAGCATTCCAGTCACTGTGAAACACGTTCGTTAAAATGGCGGAGTAAGTAATCCCTCAAGGCGATCTGCTACAATTGTTGGTTATAGCATTGCCAGTATATGAAAATATATGAGTATCTAAGTATCGAGGAAATATGCTTTCTGATTCACGAAGCATACTCAAATGCCACGAGTCAATCTAATGCTCCGTTCCCGTTGCAGTAGTCAGCATTTCCATTGGCCGGGTTTCCTGCCCACTGTCAACAGAGAATTATTTAGTTCATGGCACATTATTTGACGGTAAACAACTCACCGTAGGAAAAGGTTTCTCCACATTAGAGGCGCCAAAAACTGCAAAAGAAAGAATAAAGATCATCACTTGCGCTCCCCCGTCCAATGCGCCACCCAGAATGTAGTTATACTTTCGATACCAAACAGGGTGATATCTCCTTAACCAGAACTGGGAGACGAGACCGACAATGATACAGGACGTGATCATCGATGTCTGACCGCTGCTCATCTTCGAAGAGTACTGGTGGTATGTGACACTGCGGTTAGAGAAAGAAGTAGCTGAGAACACGGTACGCACATAGTATACAATGGGTAGAATAATGATGTCAACCCTGACCGGCCCAATGATGGGCCAGCGCTGTCGCGCGAATGCGTAAACTACTATTATAGATAGGGTGAAGCAAAACGCACCTTCCATATAAGCCATTGGAAGAAGGTCGGGACCATCCCGATTGGCAATCCCAAAGGGACAATGAGATAGGGACCACTGCAACCATATAGCTGCTTAGCGTGAGACCATGTCACCGCAGCACTGTTCAAACTTTGTAGAGTCTGGCCACTCCACACCACTGTGCCTGTAGGGTCCGTCAAGACCTCACGTTGTTTGTCGACGACAGAAACCATAACCGCTAAATTGTGAAAGAGTTGGATACCACAGTGGAAACAAACTCGAAGATGTGGTTACCATAATTGACGATTGCGCCTGAAGGTTTGAGGAGTGAGTCAATCAGACTGAATGTCAAGAACTACTAAAATCATACCAAGAAGCGTCCCCCAAACCTGGGTGAGGAACATGACGCGGGGAGGGATTTTGGTGTATTGGCCAATTTTCAAGTCACCTGCTAGGTTGATGGATGTCGCTACAACATCGTGACTCCACATTGAGAACTGGAGGGAACGTCATTGAGGAAAGGACCGTTTGTTACTTCATTCATACGTAGAGATTCGCCACCGGTTTCCCGGGGTTAAGGGCACCAGGAACCATCTTCATGAGCTGGTTCGTGGCAACACTTGTTCCCATGCGTCCATAGAGAAGTGTAGAGAATGGCTGATAGTGCAAATGAGTACTAAGGACCATCATTTTGTCACATTTAAGAACTTCACCGTTATGAAGCCGCCTAGAATTAGGGCTACGATATACGACCACCATGGTAGAGAGGTTTGCCCCTTGAGTACCACGATCAAACCTATTAGAACAATAAAGCTGATGCACATGTGCCGATACAAGTCTTTGAAGTTAGGTACCTACCTGCAAAGAATGAAAGCAACAAGAGTATGGCGTACCACCACCAGGGCGCTTCACTGTACTTCTGCATTGCCTGGAAATGCCGATCTGGATGTGTCTTATTACGCGATTGCTTGATGGCATCTCGGGCGTATGGTCCCCAGAAAAAAAGAACATGAGCAATAAGACCACCAATCTACAGCAGAATCAGCAGACAATTCGTCGCTGCTCTAAAATGCATACCCCAAGATTGGCGGTCAGATTAGCCCACGCATTTGAACCAGTCAAAGCTGGAAGGCCGACTTCATCGAGCGCGGTTTGATTGAGGGTCCATTTGGAACCGAAGACGGCAGATTGCTGGTACACAGTCCCGTTTGATGAGAAGATGGAGGTCGACAGCATTGGGAAGGATTTTGACTGTTGAGACCCAAGACATATAAACATCTGCATACGAAGAGAGTGAAAACGGAACGTACATTCCAAGCGTTGGAGTAGTAGATTGCCGAGATGACAATGTAGCAGATGATGTACCCAACCCAAGCATTCGCTGCACCGTGTCAAAATGAACTTGGTACTTAGGAAGCCTGACAGCCAACGCACCTTGTTGAATAAGTGGTAGAGACATATACCTGCCGATTGTTTTAGTGAAGGACTATATCGACTGGATGGTGCGTACGTTGATCCAATATATTGCCAATCAAGTGACAGGTTAAGCAATCCAAGACCTTCGTTACTACTGGCGCCACCGAAAATATTAGTGAAAATATCAACGGTCGCGGCTGATGCTTTCCGAGATGCAAGACAGAAGATACTGAACCCGTTGAGGAGCGGAAACACGTAGGACGGAATAACTTCGTAAATAAACATTCCTGTGAAGGCCGTCCAGAAAAGTTTGATTCTCTTTGTGTTGGCATGAATATCAAAGTGTAGGGCTGGCAAATGCTTAGTAACGGGATGCGGTCATAGGGGTGATTAGATGGCTCACCCTGAAAGACGGAGACGGTGAGCAGATTCTAGTATGCGATAAGAATAGCAAAGATACACAAGCCGCTGTACTCACTTGCCAATATACCATCTCAGACGGATACACTGTAAGCGGTCGCAATATGCCAACAAGGCCCATGCTATTCGTGAAGAATATAAGCATACTTCTATGGAGTGGAAGAAATAATACTCACCCGAAAGAAGCTGTCGAAAATGTCGCTAATATAGCCGTCAACGCCTGTACATTTGTATCGTAGAACAGCTACAAAACATCTTAAGCAATCTAATAACAGACGTCAACTATATGCGTACCCGCTGGACAGCGAAATTGTTCACAGCAGTACTTCCATTAGCCGCAGTGGAAGCTATCAGAGTAGCCACAACATGCTGTAGGGGAAAATAAGGCCAAAAATTTCGAGACCTGAAATTCGACGAGCCTATAAACTCACCTCCTTCAGACCAAATGAACCGGGATTAATAAATTCCAGCACCGGCGCCAGCTTCTGCAACCTGGTACCTTCTACCCACGCGCGCCGAGGTAGAAAAGTAGCCCAAGCCAACCCAATGCTATACAGAACCAAAAGCAGAAATACCGTCGATACCGACATTTGAACTGGCTTGAAGTTATAGATCTAAACAGCACACATAAATCAGCAAAGATTCATCGCACGATAAGCAACGACTTGCCTGACAAAGGGCAGCGCCCAATCCAGCGATGACCGTGCCCAAGAATAGTGACCGAAAAGTAAGAGCAGGGTCACTGTCATCTCGTACATCAACGACAAACCGGGAAACATCTTGCCCGCTAGTTACGATGGCTTCATCATTCAAGTGGGATTTTTCATAGTCGAACTCTGGATCGTCGGCAGCGATGGATAGTTTCTCGTCGGCGCTGGCCTGAACAGTGTCTGCTGAGTTCGCCATGGCTGAAATATCGTCAAAAGAGGAAGACCAGTGGTACTGGCTTCTAATCGCTAGCCGCTCTCTTATCATTTCTTGAAGAGGGCCAATGAACAATATCGCTATTGCACATCATCGTAGCGCAATGATCCGAGGATGCGTTGGAGGCGATACATCGGTCGCTCTTTTGAGAGATTTGGTATGTCTGAATATGGAGAAGTTAAATGTCGGGAACGACTGGTGAAACGCCATCGTCCGTCCATCACCAAAGCCTGAGAAGCCTGAGAAGCAGCAGAGCAATGGGATTATCGAATTCCAAAACATTTCCTCGCAATATACAGACCATCTGACGCGTGCTGCTAGAATGTTCCTTTAGATGTCCAGAGGCAAGCAGAAGATACCGAGATATTCCACTGCAGGAACTGATCCTGGACCTTGGGACTTGATTCCAGGTGCACCAGACGTTGATTGTTAAATCCGGATAGATCAAGACCCGTGTGGTTGTACTGACTCAAATCCAGAGAAAAATCCAACGGCCACCGCTGAGTCTGAAAGAAATCCTTTCAAAGACAATAACCTCCGCGGGAGTATTTGATCCAGCAGGTGAGAGAAAGACAGCGTTCGACGTTCGAGATCTAGGATGTAATCGACATGATTATATGAAAAACACATGTCCCTACGCGCAGACTACGTATAATAACGAATTGGTATCAAAACTAGTAACATTCCTGTCTACTATCTCTACGACTACTCTTTGGGTGAAGTATCTACAGCTAGACGTATACAAGCATTGGATACTCTAGGGGTGGGGCCAGTAAGGAAAACGAAGATCGAAAAAGAAGTCACTGTGTTGGATTATGTCCTAAGGACTTCTCCAAGTCGCATAAATATGTGCTTCAACTCTATCCTGTAACGATGCTGATAGGTGCAGCCGCTGTTGGGGAAACAAGGGAAAAACGGAGTAGTATCATTGCCATGGAATGGTAGGAAAAATGCGGATCAAAGACGCTGTCCTTGTCCTGCCGAAGGCATATGGTAAGACGGGTGCTTGTTCCCGCCGTGAGCATGACGTTGTATACGAGAAATACGGTCAGCAATATAAGCTGGATGCGGGCGTTTCAGGCCAACGAGGGTCAATGGATGAGGCGAGTCGCCGCCATCAGTCAGGAGGCGTATGTTTAGGTAGTGCCCTCTGAGAGACGGAGGGCAGGCTCAGCGGACCTAGAGGGACGCGGCGCTGAGAAGCATCGTCGGACAGTGCAACGGAGTGCTTGCGCTTGTAGCGCGTCCCCGTGTTATGAGCAACATCCTGCTCAACGACGAGCCGAGAGGAAATAAGAGGGGAGTCACTCCCCTGTGCTTGTGACACACCCTGAAGCCACGACGGAATCCATTCTCCGGCCTCGGTGAGAGGAAGGGATGCCAACGATGAATTAAAATCGGGTACCGTCTGACCCAAGCCTTCTTCAAGCTCGGGTTCAGGATATACATGCTCGTCGTCGTCCTCGTAATAAGGTGGTAAGAAGGCAAAGTCACCCTCGACACTCCCTTTACTAAAAGAATCATAGTCCTGAAGGAGTGGTCCGGGAGGGCAAGGCGTGTGCTGGTCGTCGCTAGAATCCGGTGTTAGAGATACGTCCTCTGGGAGAGGTACAAAAATTGAAGGGAACGAACTTGGAATGATCCCCCGCCTCTACAATCCCAACAGGATCGACCTCCAATTTCTCCGCCTTTGGTGTAGCCATAGGTAATGACGAGACACCTGATACTGGGGTATCGCTGGGAGGTTGTCAATGGGTGACGACGACAATTAACACGTAGGCAAAATACTCTTGTAATAAGGTCTCGAAGACCGTTAGCTGAAGGTCAATGGGTTCAAGTAAACCGTCGTCAACAAGACGCGAGTCATGCAAGACCTGGATCTTTTGTGAGCCCATGTTTCTATGCAGGATTTGCTGGGAGGAACCGCGTCAGTGCACTGTCAAAGACGGGATTGACAATACTGGGCGCACTGGATACATATAAATACCGGATCTGGTACGTGGTGGAAGGATCAGGAACCTAGAAGAAGGTGGTGGAAGATGACAAGAGCTGACGACGCATCCAAACTCCGCTTATATATCGGCGGTCCGCTTAGGCCGGCGCACCGCCTGCGCTCGGCCTTCTACACCTTTCTACATACCTCGTATATGCATAGTGAGGATTTGTGAGGGCTCGACGCATCTTACCTGCGGATCGGTATCATGAAGTTAACTTTTGAGATCGGGTTATTATTACATCACGCGTCTGTCTCTCGTTGCGGCACAGCAGGATCACAGTCAGATGCGCAGTATATACGACGAAGCATTATCGGACCATATGGTCAAGGTCCTCTGTCAAGCGCAGGTGAAACTGTTCCATGCCAAAAGTTGAGAGCAGGACACACGATAACGGTTACTAAAGCGCAGCGTAGCACAGTACATATGCATCACAAAGCGCTTGATTTATCCCTGGCAGGAGCTTCGCAAATGCTTTGCCAATTGAGTTGAAAGTAAGCAAAGAACGAGGCCTCAGAACTAGGTCGTAGAAATAACCGGGGTACCTGACTTGGGCAATATGACCTAGCTTTATGCAGCTCTCAACCTAAAAAAAAATCCTGGTTATTTCGGCCACGGAATTGCACGCTTTTCGGTGGGAAAATTTGTACCTCTGCTGAGTACTTACTACACTAATTATTGATCATCAGCCGTGTATCTGACGCAAAAGTTATTGTTTTGAACACAAATTGAATTCGAGTAAAGGGGGGAAAGTGTTTAATTCAAGTGACAGAGTCTTAGTCTACGAAGTATTCTTGAAGTCCAGAATGAACCAAAGCTCAGTCTGACAACGGACAAGGTCCATAAGTGTCCACCAGATCGATCAATCTGGTCACATGTCAAAGATCTAAACAACGCGTACATTGTCAACAATGATGACAAACAATTTTTGCTCTGTCCTTCGACGACGTTGAGAATCACAGAGGCAGCGATTGCCTGCATGTCCTGCGATGGTCAAATCTTCCTGTATTCTCGATGATCTCCACGAATTGCTGTCCGTCAGATTTGACGAAATCCAGGATTCACTAGCCAACCATCGCAAGAACTGTGTTGGACTGTATAAACTGCATGTCCAGGCAGGGAAATCTACAGCACCAAAGCTCGACGGGGAGGTTGCATTTGAAGATATTTTTATTGGCATGCTGAGTCGGGTGCTAGCGGTAAAGAAGGGCCCTGCAGCAGATCGCGTCGTTCGTTTTGTTGGGACCTACGTGAAGCATATACACGCCAAAGGTGTGTCTTCAGTGATATTGTCCATGCCTTATTACGGACCTCTTTTAGTTCTAGAAGATGTTGAGAAGAAAGGGAAGACTGTCAATGATGATACGTTGGCGGCTCGGTTCACTACACACATTCTCCGATGGCTTTTGGAGGGATTCTTGGCCAAGAATAAAGTTGTACGAGGCAGAACAGTTCAAATAGTATCAGAGATGATTGCTCACATTGGCGACGTTGAGTGCGTAGTGCTTTCATGCATCGTTAGTCTGACTGAGTGTTTTATAGTGAAGATACTTATGATATTCTCCGCGATGGACTGATTGAGCGTATTTGTGATAAGGAGCCGCCGATTCGCTCACATGCTGTGGCTGCGTTGTCCAAGTTGGCTGGGACAGAAGATCCAGACGAGCTACGAGCCGATGAGAGGACGATACTGGAACTACTGTTGGATGCAGTCACTTATGATCCCTCTGCGTGAGTGCATTGCTGCTTGAGATTCCTCCCCATCTCATGTTATATGCAGTGAAGTCAGGCGAGCGGCCTTGGTGAACCTCCCAATTGCACCACAATGCATGAAGACAATCTTGACCCGTACGCGTGATACCGATCCAGTTACACGCAAGCTGGTTTATTCCACTGCATTGCCAAAACTGGGAGATCCGCGCAAGCTTACTATCGCGCAACGCGAAGATGTCGTTAGAACTGGCCTTGGAGATCGCGAGCCTGCGGTAAGAGTCGCAGTCAGTAAGATGCTGGCAAACTGGTTCGACCTTACGAAGAATCAAGATATGTCTATCGACGACACTTGGGAGGGCGATGACAGTGGTGTCATGAAGGGTTTTATTCAATTTATCTGCTTGTTTGACGTTGTGGGCCCTGGCGTTACCATCGCTGTCGATGCGGTCTTGTCGCAATTCAACTTGAGGCCAGCTCTTTTGGATGCGTTCATCTTCACAGGTAGGTGACGCCTTCTATCCTGGACCGAATGATTATCCGATCGGTTCTTTTCTAGATCAATTCTGGAAGACTTTGACGCCAGAATCCGCTGTGTTGGCTCGCGTTTTCGTGGAACATTGTCATTCGACTGAGAACCAGCAGCGTGTGGAAGAGGCTTCTTTGCCGGTCGTGACAGCCTTCGCTTTTTACCTCCAGGGGGTTTACAACGACCTTATAAAGCTATTGAACGAAGCAGCACTCCTCGGAGGTGATGGTAACGATGAAGAGAGTGAGCAGCGCGAAGAAGACATCGCGAAACGGGAGGCCATTCTTAATGAACTCCTTCAAATGGCTCTGAAATTGGACTACATGGATGAACTAGGGAGGAGAAAGGTCTTCTCTGTTGTTAGTGAGCACCTGCTTCTGTTTGTTCCTCAGAAGACGCATCTCATTTAATTCCTTCATTGGACAGAGAATATGTTGGCACACCCAGAGCTCCCTCCCGGCTTGATTGAACCTTGTCTTGATGTACTCAAGGAAATATCTCCCTCAGAACGCGAACTCATACGAGTTGTTGTCGAGATTGTGGTGGATTTGCGCGACGACGATGACAATGAAATTGCCGAAGTGAGTGATATTGATTTGTCCCCCAAATTTACAGGTTTAATGTATGCACAGGGCGATATTAGTCGAAGCGATACGATGCAAACCACCATACGTAAGGAGGGCTCAATTCGACGGATGCGTGACCTTGAGTCGATGTCACCGGAGGAAAAGCGGGAGGCTGACCTGATGGATATGAGGTGTTTAACACTCTGTATTGGGATGCTGGAACGCATTAACGGGGTAAGATCCCTTTTTATTGAAAACCTCCTACTTACTATGTGTTATAGACCTTTGAGGATAACTCTACGCTAGAAGGGATGTTGGCTGATCTTATTATTCCTGCAGTCAAGAGGAAAGAATTGCCAATGAGAGAGAAAGGCCTTGTTAGTCTCGGACTGTGTTGTCTCATTGCTAAGGTTTTTATCTTCCCTCTTTCTACATTTTCACGCTTTTTTGATGAATCTATAAGAACATGGCGTTGAGCTCATTCCAGCTGTTTCTCAGTCAGATACAAAACGCTCCCGAAGAGCTTAGACTGAAAGTACTGCAGGTTGTGTTTGACCTGCTTGTAATGTACGAATATGAGTTTTTAAGCCGCTCAGAGGAAGTGGTGAGCATCGTTACGGAGAACTGCACATTCCTATCCAACTGATACCAATTTTCATATCCAGGCCGAGCAGATTATCACATTCCTTGTCCAAACACTTGAAGTGGAGGAATCTAATAGCGTTCAGGCAGTTTTATGCGCCGGTCTATGCAAGTTGCTTCTAGCCGGCTTGGTTAGAGACCCTAAGGTGTGTGTGTATGGATTCGGGCAAGGACTGCAATAATACTAGCCACCAGGTTCTCACGACTCTTGTACTAACTTATATATCCCCCTCGACATCCGACAACTCTAAATTGAGACAATGCCTCTCGTACTTTTTTCCTGTCTATTGTTATTCGTCATTAGGAAACCAGGCTAGGCTGCAATCAGTAGGCCATTTTTTTGACTTGAACCGGATTGTCACTCATGAGTTGCAGATTTTCATAAATGCGTTCAACCTCGCTTCCCACCTTCACGATGAACTGGAAGAGGAACAGGAAATGATCTCGCTGCAGCAATTTGCCTTATTGCTCATGGATTGGACCAACCCAGAGAAATCGGTTGACGTGTTGGTCTACGATTCATCTCGCTTGTCGTCCTTGGGCTGAGTTTTCTTTTACAGGATGCCTGAACACACACCTAACAAGAATTTTCATGCGTACTTGGCGGTTGATATACTACTGGCATTGTATGATGAAGACAAGAATGGTGAGTCGGCCCACGTTCTCGTCTTCTTCAAACCGCTCATTTACACAAACAGATAATGAAAGGAAGGTCCTTTGTCAGCTGCTCAGTCAGTTAAATATAATACCGGAATTGGATCATCGGACAATTCTCAAATTGAACGTGCTCCTGGAACATCTCAACAACGTGGGTTTGTGCTCAACAAACAAAGTACCGGTTCTGACGCGACTCCCACTAGCAATGCCCTCTGAACAAGGTTTCTCTAGACAAGATTGTGGAACGTTTCAGAACTCGTGTCTCCAAACTTTTTTCCAAAGATCTGGAACAGATCAATGCGCAAGAATACATGGACGACGACTTCCATGATTTATATCAATACATTGGAGTCGCAGTACCTACGGCGGGAAACACGATGCCTGCGCGGTTTGAGCGGTGCGCAGTTTCATGATGAACGCGTGATCTAAACCTTGACTGATACGAATCTGCTTCTTAGACGAGCAGCTGACGAGCGGTCACAGTTGGATTCAGGAGAAGATTCCCCAATGTCAGTGGTTTTGGTAGAAGACGTCCTTAATGCTGATTTTAGTAATTGTAGTCCGCCTGCCGGTCGGAAACGACCTACTACAGGCCAGGTGAAGGGAAAAGGAAAAACGAAGTCCTCTGTGCCTGTCAACCATGAGTACGGTTCTAGTTTCATTCGCATCGTTGGAACCAGATGACTAACTTCGACCGTCCTTTCTAGGTCGGATGATGACGCAGACTATGCTCCGATAGAGGCGACCGTAACCCCAATGAAACCTTCAAGAAAGTAGGTGTACATTTCTTCTAGATTAAGTAGTTATTTAATGTTTGGTATCAAGGCGCGCTCACACACCTTCGAAAAGTCTAACCGTGTCTTCGCCAACACGTAAGAAACGTAGTGGTGCAAAAACTACGTAAGTTCTTGATTTTTGCTCGGGGATTACCAGAGGCTGAACACTACTGTTCGTAGGGCTTCTAAGCGTAATCAGAATAGGACACCCTCGCCTGTCCCTCAGAGACGGAGCACTAGGCAGACACCTAAAGTCAAGACCTATGTTGAAGAAGAGGAAGACGAAGAGGAAGACGAGGCCATAGATGAACACGAAGATGAAGAAGCTGAGGTGGAACAGGCGCTCGTTGCTGACGATTCGCAGCCCTCCGTATCGGATGAGGATAGTGAGGTAGCTGATTCAGGAAGCGAGGATTAATGATGAGTGGATTCGGGATGCTGCCCGACTTAGAGTGTTGTATTATTATTGAATCTGTCTGGTTATCAAACGTTTTCATTCTTAATGCTGTTTGCACTTGACTTCCTGTAAAAGTGCTACGAAATACCTACCGTCAATGACATATCTCATTGCTTTACATGAGGCAAAGGCATGAATATTTGCCCCCAAGCGAGGCTTTGGGGAGGCGGTGAGCCTTCACTTCCGTCAGGATGTGTGAATATCAAGGATTTTTCAAATTGTAGTAATTTGTGCTGGGGTTCCGTTATTAATTACGTCGACGCGTAAGTGTTGCGTACGTCGCACGACACATTGTATGATACACTGCGGAAAGATGGATATACTACAAAGGGTAAGGGAGGTGAAAAGCGAAGAGCGATGGCCTGCGGGGAGAAACGTCCGTCCATGATGCCTAAAGTGCAGTGAATTCGATAGCGACCGAACAAAGATGACGATGACAATGAAATGGTTATAATAGACAGAAGGTATGCTCGCAACCATAATAACAGAGGTATAGAAAAGGAAAGAATCCACGCTGGAGAATTGAGTGAACGATGGATACAAGGGATTATTGTCGGATTTTTGTGTAAGCAGGCGGTAGCTCGACGGTCTCTGGCTCTTCCTCTGCTCTCAGAGGACCACTAGGACCCGCGTCGTCGTGCTGAATAATATTAACAGGGCGTAGCGACCTGAGCCCGCCCTTCCTCACACCACCCATACTTGTCGTTGAACCGGGAATGTCAGGTGTCCCGCTCCTGACTGATAGGATTTGGCTTATTGGCCGTCCATCGGCACTCAGCCTTCCATCTTCGGACGCCACAGTCGGATCTGGAATGATAAACGGCTCCGGTTCGTAGTACTGCGGTAACTCTGCAGAATTTGGAGCCTGTTCGTCACCATCATCCTCATGCAGTAAATCCACAGTCTTTTCCTTTTCTTGTTTCTGCCGATGCCGGCGCCGGAGAAACCAGAGCAGGAGAAGAAGTGCAATGGCACCGACAACACCACCTACGACGCCACCAACAATGGCACCCGTGTTGTTTCCATTGCTACTGTTGCCGCCTGAACTTTCGTCGGTCGCACTCGTAGGGTAAGTTCCTCCAGCAGGGGTGCCGGGCGTCGAACTTGGACTATCCGAAGTAAGACAGGTACTGTTGTTAGAGGTGCCGCTGCTGACAGTAAAGAGTGCGCTGCCTGCTGTACCGTTCCCTCGATCGTCGCCACCGACCAGCAATAGAGTTGTCCCTCCGCGTATAGAAGGTGTCCATGAGAACCCCGTTCCTTCGCTGGTGACTTCGGTTATAGTGCCTTCCGGCACAGTGAATGACTCTCCACCAGGGATGACGCCAAGAAAATTGGGTGTGCTGATTGCATTGAGCTGTTAGGGTTGGAATTCAGATATTACGATTCGACGTACCCTTCAACATTTGCAGGGTCCCACCATATGCGTGTTTGTTGGCACTGTACTATTTGATTTGACGGCTCAATGGAATAGACAAAATCAGGTGAGACGTCCTGAGAAGCGTTGTAACAGGAAAAGTCGTCAGAGGAAGTGACTTGTGCAGCTACGCTTGTACCGCCGGAGCCGAATCCTGTAGCATCACTGACCTAGAATCGCGTTAGCATGCAACTCAAAACCCCAAACGCGGTGACAAAAAGGCCCATAGTGAGGTCACGCAGAGTGTAAACCCCCTTTTGTCTCCGAAAGAAACATGAAGGGCGAAAACTCACGACTGCGACAAACTGCGAGTTCTCGGGATAGTTCAGTTGGAAGGTAACCTCTGTCGCCGAGTCTGAAGGAAATTTCTGGTCCAGTATTCGTCGCACTTCTGTGTTGTTTGCAAACGGTGATGACCCGAAGGGAACAATAAGGATGCGATATGGTCCTTTACCGTCACTGCCAGAGACGCTGACGGTGAGGTTTTGGCACTGAGCTGGTGTCGAAGTAAAACTCCATGAGTACGCAGTCGACGGCGCCGGTAGCTCTAAAAGAAGTAGAAATAACGATAGAAAAGGGCCAAGCATGGCAGGATGCACCGTTAGGGCGAGGTGCTGTCGCTATGAGTGACGATGAGACGCAATCGTGGCGAAGTAGTGGTCGTTGGGAAAGGCTTCACTTACGCTATGTTGTCACGACGTCACACATTGATCGTCACATTATCGGACCGAATCCGATCTCGTCTCCGAGTCGGTATCCTTCCAACTTCCTTCCAACTTCCTTTCAAAACATGGCTCTGCCCTGAAAACTGAGCAAAATTGAAAATCATCAAAAAGTTCCGACTTGCCTGGTTCGAACAGGCGACACCCAGATGTATCAATTACGCAACCAATTACAGTCTGATGCTCTTCCAGCTGAGCTAAAGTCGGTTATATAAGATATTGTTTGAAGATATATATATACGAGATATTTGAATAATTTTATATTCATATGAAACGTAGCTACATACTCTAGTGCACCACTTCCAACTTGCTCATCGCAGGAAGTAACATCCGGTGACCTCATATAAAACTCAGGGTCGGACACGCAAGCTTTTAGGTGTATGATTGGGGTGTGATTGGGGTAACTATTGACTTTAGGAGGCGCTTGACACTTTACGACTATGCATCATGCGTAACGTCATCTCCCTATCGTCGTTACGCCACATGAATTTTAACAACCATAAGGAGAAGCGAAGTACTCACATGGTGTACTCGCCCATATTTGATAACAGGCAACGGTCGAATAGGATATTGGCTTCCCTCTTGCTTCACCTGCCAATCGGAATATACGGCGTCGAGATAACTATTCTGCCCCGGTATATAGTCATATCGTTTGAGCATGCGCTCATTGACCTCCGCAACCGCATCTAGATTCTGGGAAATGAGGAATCCCCGCATAAGGGAGACGTACATAACAAAAGAAGGCACGGGCAACGCATTGGGAACAGACGTAGGTACCGGCCGAATGTATTCGATAGATGCCTGTGGATCTTCGGAAGACGTTGCAACAGTCTCCGTCTGTCGCATTTCTTTCTCAGAGATTGGCACTTGAACAATCTCGTTATCACCCTGTTGGTCAAAGGCGGTCTCCAATCGACACAGCAGGAAGAGGGCTCTCTGGGCATTACCAGTAGATGCGTAGTAACCTGCGAGCTCGGTGAAGTGGTATGCCGTCGGTTGGATCCCCAACTTCAGCATATCCGCTAGAATACTAGCTCCTCGCTCTACACCTGATGAACGCATCAACTTTCCCATGAATGGGGTAAATGCAGCAGCGCAAACGCTATTAACCCCGGGAGGAGTCTGAAGCGCCTCTACACCACTAAAAGCGGCTAAGGTTTCTGATAGATGGTCCGAGTATTCCCCACATGCGGTTGCAATAAGTTTTTTATAGAGCACTTCGACTTTGACCGAAGTCGATGACATAGCGACAAGGGAATGCCAGATCAGGGCGGTGTGATAGGGCGTGGGCCACATCTTGCTACGATGTGCCAAAGGTCCAGACAATGGAACACCCTGCTGTGACTTCAAACGGGATATTACCTCGCCTCGAGGTACACCTGTGATATAAAAATTGTCTACAAATGTTTGTAGGACAAGGTGGTGCTGGTTAAGTCGGTAATAGGTGATCATTTGTGTGAAAACAAAGACAGTGGTGGCAATGGGACTGGAGCGAAGGGCCTTTCGGCGAAGAAGATCAATGGCGCGTGAACGTCCTGAGTCGACGTAGGCATTAAAAAAGTTGATTAGTGTTGACGGGTGAGGAGGAGCATGACCGGGAGAGAACGACGTTCTGATAGAACGCAGAGTCTGAGCGAGAGACTCTGACCGGTCATCGTAAGGGCGTGTGCGAGTTTGGGAGGTGAATCGTAAGGTGATGGAAGATTCTGCATAGTCTTGTAGAAGAGAGTCGTCTTGTCCAAGCTGCCGGGCACGCATAGCTCTCAGGTACCCAAGAAGAGGGAGATACTTAGGGTCACCGGCTTTGACGAGGAAGGTATTGAGGACGTCAAAAGTATGAGTCGACAAAGAGTACGGGGCTTTCTTGGGAGGTAACATATCTACTGCTTCATCTATCCGTCCTGCATAAGCCAAGGATCGGATAGCCGAACCGCGCATAACTGCTTGGAATTTACCCCAAAGAGATGCGGTAGACCGTTCATGATACCTTTTCAGATATTGTCGGTGCTTTTCTTCGAATCGCAAGTAAAACTGCTTGCTGACATCGGGACTCGCGAAACGCATGACACTTGGAATGACCTGCCCGCCAATTAGATCGGCGTATCCCTTCTCCGAGCATATGAGAGCGAACTGGATGATCAAGGACATATTTGTGAGAGGCGCGTGAAAAATCAGCCTTCGAATATCGGTGAAGTCCTCAAGGGGTTGGTCATGGTAAGGAGGAACGAGGGAAAACCATGCCGCAAAATCTTCAAGACTCTCCGTGGCGGTTGTCGAATGCTGTAGGGCATTCTGGGCGGCAGCCTGGTAGATTGGCGAAAAAGGGATATGGATATGGAATTCGCGAAGCTCGGACAAAAAATGCTTTGCCTCCTCATACTTCCGATCGGCAACTAGTTCTGCTAAGTGGTCACCAAGGTCTTTGTGAGAGGCGCCGACTGATGTTTGGGCTACGCTGGCATAGTCCGGGTGATTTTCCTCCTCGAAGATGAGAGCGCCGGACGACGGTGTTGGGAGCACGATAGGGAGAAGCGCCTGCTTGAGGTTTTTAATGAACATGCTCTTCCGATGGTGGTACCGGGGAGAAACGTATTCCATAGCAGGAATGACCTCTTCTCTGACCAATGTCGTATAACCTTTCTTCGCCAGGACCATCCCAAACTGATATATTAAAGCGACCCTTTCCGAAGGATCGTTCCAAAGATAATCACGAGTTTCTCGGAATGGATTTAGTGCCGAGTCAGAAGCATCGGGACACAGCTCGAGCCAGGCTGTGAAATACGAAAGATCATCTCCAACACGAAGAGACCGTAGCGCAGCTAAAGCCGCTTTCTCGAAGATGGGATTCAGAGATATGTTGACCCCGTTATCAATCATCTCGAGGCGAACGCGGTTGGCAAGTTCCCAGTTTCCTGTACTGACAACGTCGATCAGGACCTGCGACGGCACCCGTGTCTGCGGAGGTGACCTGAGCTCTACAGAGACAGCTGAATAGTCCTTCATCTCCCGTTCTTCGAAAACTTTACCGTCAGGTGGCTCGGAAGGATAGGGTTCATCTGACATTTCTACGCCGTCGAGACGCTGCCGAGACTGGGCGATGGTTCTGGATACAACATTCCAGTTGAGACGCCCAAGAGATGGCCATGGAAGACGGGCTAAAATCCGCGTAGATGACATGCATGTGTACGACGAATACCGGTTACTGACTGGTAGCTGGAAATTCCGGATAGTACCGCGGGTGTTTCGCTCACCACCTGTGCGCCTGCCGGTCAGAAACAAAACAAAAAGATGTTGATGACCTACCCGAAATCCTCTATTCCACAATTAATACGAGAGCAGTAGATTTGTAGCCCGTCGTCGTCTTCGCTAAAATTCGGATGTGATGTAGTCACGCCCAAATATTGCCATCAACGTGACATCATTGGATCAATCTCTTCGACCTTCTATCACCAACGCTACTGGTTTCTTTATTTTGCTGCTTGCTGGCCGAGCTGCTCGTGTTCTAGCTATATTATCTCTCTGTCTCTCTCTTCGGTAGCCATGGCGTGTCCGGTATCTTCAAGTCCACCTCGCGCGCCTCCTGTCAAGTATAAAGCTCCGCTAGGAACTCGTTGGGAAAAAGAGAAGGCTGCAGCTGGCGGTGCTGAAGCGTTCGAATACGCTACAGATCCAAAGTGTATAGGTCCTTGGATTATAGGCGAGTGCGTCGGGAAAGGTGCTTCCGGTCGTGTCAAAATCGCCAAGCACAAACGTAGTGGACAGCTCGCCGCCGTCAAAATCCTCCCTCTTGCCCCGCTGGTCAACTCTCGTGTCTCACTTTCTACCCAACAAGTGAAAACAGAGAAACAACGCCTAGGAATTGACCGAGAAATTATAATGATGAAGCTCATGAACCATCCCAACATCCTACGCATCTACGATGTCTACGAAAGCACTAGGGAGCTCTTTCTCATTCTTGAATATGTCGAAGGCGGAGAACTTTTCGATTTCCTGGTCAACAAACGTCGCTTGGATCCTTCCGAAGCTCTGATCATTTTCATGCAAATCATATATGGTCTCAACTACGCGCACACATTTTCTATCATCCATCGCGACCTCAAGCCCGAGAACATTCTCATTGCTTCTTTTAATCCTCCTTTCGTCAAGATAGCCGATTGGGGAATGGCTGCCTTTGCTCCCCCTTCTCTTCATCTGGAGACAAGCTGCGGCTCCCCTCATTACGCTAGCCCCGAAATCGTCAACGGACATAGGTACCAAGGAACCGCGACGGACATCTGGAGTTGCGGCATTGTTCTTTTCGCTCTCCTTTCAGGCCGGCTGCCTTTTGACGACAAGGACGCCGGGGTTCTGCTAAGCAAGGTAAAGAGTGGCGTTTTCGAGATGCCCCAGTCATTAGATCCATTGGCAAAAAATCTTCTGTCTCGAATGTTGGTTGTTGATGTTCATCAGCGAATCACGGTACGAATCAAGCACGATATTACGCGTGTTTACTGATTGATTCATCAGATTTCTGAGATTCTTGTGCATCCTTGGGTAACCTCTTCCGCCGCAGCATCGGTCAGCAAGATTCCTCCGAATCCTTCGGTCCCTCCTTCTCCGGAAGTTCTGGCGCGCCCTATCCTCCATTCTTCGCTTATCGATCCGGACCTATTCTCTTCACTTCGTATCATCTGGGGGAAATACACAGACCAGGCAGGCGAGTCGATCAAACGCGACCTGTGTTCTCCTGCCGGTCAAGGTGTACACGCAAAAGCTTTCTACTTTCTTCTTGGAAAGTATCGCGAGGAAACGTCAAAGCTCGAAGATACCAAACCTGCCGATACAGCAATTGCTGACGTTTCACTTGGTGGCATGGGTTTCAATCTGGGCTGGGAGTTCGACTCAAAGATTAGAGCAGGACTTCTGAAGAAGTACGACAGTGGTAAATGCGACCCCTTTCAAGGTCGTTCCCGATTCGTTGCTGCTCCTATCGGATTACATCCAGTTTCTCCTTCAATCAGACGCACCGCTACCACCTCGCAAAGAGACAGGCCTGCTTCACCCGCAGGACCACAGCATCCCGTGAATGAACCCGTCCACCGTTCTGAGTTCCACGTCCCTCGGTCTCACCCAAAGTCATCTTTCGTGATGACTGGTGGCCCGCCTCCTCAGCTGCCAAGGCGAGGATATACTTTCTCTCATCCCGCCGCGAAGGACGGTTCCTATGTTTCTGTTGAGACGCCCTCCGTCCAACGAGCAGCTTCTCATTGTCTGTCAGCCGCCACCGAGCGTCCGCAATCTGAAGTGCCAGTCAAGTCTTCTCGACGGATTGATAATAGCATTCTTCCATTTCCTGCCGTTGGCCGTTTATCTTCAGCCCATAAGCCGTCATTAGCTCCGGTCACTCCTTCGCTGGACGTATCTTCTCACAAAGCAGATCCTCATCCAACTGAAACAAAAGCCGAGGATCTCCTGGCCAAAATCAATAGTTTGACCGTCACTGACAATCATCTTCAACAGCAACGAATGTCAGTCCACTTCAATAAGAAGAACAAAAGTGTTCGCGAAGAGTCATGGAGTTACATCGGCACCGATGATGAAGGCCGCAGCGGCATTGGCCTGAGTGTCGGTAGGGACGTTTGCAGGGAAGTGGGAAATATTACCGCCGACAGGGACACTAGCCCAAATAAAAACATGAAAGAACGCAAGCCTAGACGTAAGTTGACTATTCAGCCATTACATTTGTGGCGTGACTGATTCTATTTCTCAGCACCTCCGCTTGAGCTCCCGTCATTGAACAAGAAGCATTCAACGTTGTCTATTCCTTCCCCGCTCGCTCTCTTCTCGCCTTTAAGCAGTGTCCACACACATAGCCGATTACTCACATCCCCGGTCGTCGGCGAGTTTAAAGGGTGGTTTTTCAATCTATTCAGCTGGAAACACCAAGGAGCGCATTCCCAGAGCAGTTCATGGATGCTGTATTCATCCGATGAATCTATGAAGGCTTGTGATGGTGTCAAACGTGTGTTAGAAAGGCTCGGCGTCATCATTGATGGCCCAGGTTCCACGGTTTCGCCAGGATCAAGCGGGACACTAGAACCGCCGTTTCTCAGGTGTAGGCTCGACGAATCGAGCTGTGGCGAGCTTGCCAATATGAAACCCGTGCGCTTTAAAGTTTGGTTCTCACCATCATCAATGGCCCATCTAGCTGCGCCTAATTCACCTCTTATGTCGCCTACCTCGAACTTTCTCTCGGCTCCTCCGCCACCAGCCGTGCTTGCACATGGAAGTGCCAGCGTTTATGTGAACAAGAGTCCTCATATTTCACCTCTGCCTATTCCTAATCCTTGCGCAAGTAACAGTGTCTCGCATGTGTGCGTATCAATTATATCGCTGGTCCGAGAAAAGGGATCCACTGCGACGTTCCGGGCTATCTGGCGAAGACTCAAGGACGCCTATAGCGACGGTTCTATGGCTCCTGACTGCTTCAGCTCAGCGATGGTTAGTACGCCAGTCGTGGAAGGCTCTCCCACATTTGCAGTGTAATTCGTGCATCCGAAGACAACGGTTCACATCTCTTTTTTGTATTTACTACATATAACATGATCACCAGTGTACTATCTGCATTTCTAGGACCTGTATACCAATTTCCTGTTAAATACCACCTTAACGGCTTTGTATTCTCATACTATTGTACCATTTCTTTCAAACACGGAAATTCTCTTACAACGCAACGAGGCTCTAACTCGCCTAATACCGTGTCACGCGTGACACTGGCGTGTTCTCCTTCCGCATTCATTAGACTGAATTTTCTGCCAATGCTGCGACCTCGTTTTCTGATAAAAACAAGGCGTTTATATCAGGCGTCTACAAGAGTAAACAGCGGCCTTGATTGCGGTTAGTGAAAACTCGTGTCCTTGTGGTAGACTGAGAGCCCTAGTCACACATCAGCCGTGAGTTGTCAACACTACCACACGGTTCTTGATACAATCTGACACGCTCCTTTTCCGGCCTTTGGGTGTAAATGTACTTCTTTCAATTTGTGACCGTCTCTTTTCTCTCTCGTTGTTGGTTTCTCGAGCTGTACGGGCTCACATCGCTCCTCTGGATCCCCTCTTAGCGTCGTCCATTTACTCGCCCAACTAAAAATATATTTCGCTATTCAAACCGACAGTACATATAGCAAGTATATTTGTATTAACTTGCCCATAATTCATGCTGAATATTCTAAGTAGTAGTGCATGACCAGCAACAACTGGACTTGATGATCGGCAGCTGAAACGGACTCCGAGTAACGATCATTACCACTTACTCCTCTCTCCTTTGAGATAGATTTGAACGACTTGATGACCAGCTGTGGAATGCTCTCTTGCTATCCTTATCTCTCATAGAGGTCGCGAGAAGAGCATCCATCCTATTTGAAATTGGATCGAGGTGGCGCCTGACGCTCGAGGTCGTCTTAAAGCTTTTCTCAGTAATTGTATCATGGAAAACACAGTGAGTATATGGAGACAAAACTCAAGATGTTATCACTACTGTTGCAGATGCCGATTGACATTGACTAAGAATGCATGTTGACATGTGTATCATTTCAGATCCGGAATCCGATTTTATGAGGAGCCAGGACTTGTCTTATCCTACCCCCTCCGGCTGTGTACGAGTTGCAATCAAAAAGTTGCAGTATCGATATGACGATGTCCCTGACATCGTCGCTTACATGTAGACTGTAAGTCCCTTTCGGCTCCGCAGAGTGGTATCTACGCCAGTTTCTGCGAGAGGGTCGCGATACATTAACTCTGGATAGTTACTGACTGGGTGAGTATATAGGAGTGTACCTTGGGTTTTTCATCAGGCTAATATATGAGTATGAGGGAGTTGAGATTACTCTACCAAAGACCGAGTAGACTAAGCCACAAGACTTCCCTGCATAGATCAGGTGCGTTCCAAACGTGGTATCCTGAGCTATTGAGGGTGTTGATGCATCACTCGTTCCTGGTAATGATGTTTTATAAAAATATACTGCTCAAGGTATTGAATGGACACGGCGCGGTCGGCAGCTAGACCGCAGTTGCCAAGTTTAAGCAACAGCCTTAGGGTCGCATAATACAGGCCATAAACTGGGGGCGATACGGCTGCGCCGATGTAAGTAGACACGTCGAAAGGTTTCCAAGGACATGCGTTGACTGGCGTGGCACCTTACGCATCACCTAGGCGGCACGGCCGTGTATGAACAACTCACGTTTCTAGGCAGTGCCGTGACCCTGTCGGTTGTCCATTGCCGAAAAAATACCTACAATGGAGTACCGACAGTTTGGTGACAATCTCGTGAATGATGGATAGATGGATATGGCTTGATTTCTGGGATAAGAAATGACGGCAGTAAAGAGATAGGGAAGCTGAACTTTGTTGGTAGATAGAAATCGCCGGAATGGAGCTCGGCGTGGTGCGGTTGGCTGGGAGTTGAGACGGCTGCCCGAAAATCCGACTAGGAGAGATGCTACGGGAAGGGTGTATATACCCGCAGTAGGCGCGCGAGACAAAAGCCTAAGACTCGCGGAAGCGCCCAGCCAGCCAGGCTTCTGTGGCGTCTATATATACAAACACCATGGTGAATCCGGTCTGCCTGCGAAAATGTTTCAGGGGACCAAGAACCGTTAAACAGGAAGCAAATGGAAGATCCTGAGATCGAAACCCTGGGTAAAAGAACAGGAAAGGTGTAGTGTGTTCGTCTTTATTTAGTTGATTATTGGGTCCGAGACGCTAGGCTCCGCAGATCATCTTCAGACTGTTATCGGTCTGCTTTCCGCGTATAGTTTCCAGTAGACAATGGAACAATATCACCTAGGCAACGGGTACAATGAACCTGCATCGAATGGTGGATGCCCTAGAAGAGGGTTGCATGGCAAAAATACAAAGAGACGTAGTGGTTTATCAGGTCATCTGGCAGGATTCATTTCCTGGGCCTCGAGGAAAGATCCGGGAACGGGAATGAGCGGCTGAGCAATATCGTACATGCGAATATGATTGGACGATCAAAATGAAGGGTACGAAACACAAGAAATCAACAACAAAGAGAGCCCAAAAAAATACCAGTCAGTGGCTCTGGAGAGCGGAAGGGAGACAGGGGAAGGAGGGACAGGGTCGGGAATACTCCGGACGGTTGTAGAACATGAAGGAAACCGAAGGGGATAGATCCGGTACTAGGTGAGAAGCACGTGCCATATGGAGGGCTGTTGTTGATGCCGTCAGCATGTTGTTTACCGTGACTCCAGTCACTCCACGCTATTTAACGCCTTCACTGCGCCCGACCAATGTCCTTTCTTTTTTCCCCACTACCGTCAACAATGAATTCAACAAAACGATCCCGCCGCAGCGCGACATCTGTTATGGCTGGAGCCTTCCAGATACGTCCCTCTCGCGACGTCCTGACTAGCCTGCTAAATGGCCTAGGGCCATATGCACTCGAAGAAGAGGAAAATTGGGAGAGCACATTGAAACAACCTGTGAAAAGTAGTTTTTGGATGGAGAAGGGTCCGGAGAAGCGAAAGATGAAGCATGGCCACTGGGAACGACCACCCGCTGCATCACCTGCCAAAAGCGCGACGCCGGTAGCACACACACCGACGGTGGCTCTATCACAGCCTGTCCCTTCCACCTCCTACAGCCGTCCTACCATCCACATTACCACCTTGCAACGATCCCTATCCATCACGCCGCCTCCAACAATGTCGCCGCCTCCGTATCCTTCCACACCTGGCTCAACTCCTGGGCCGTCTGATTCGTCGAGCGTTTCCCGTACTTCTTCCAAGAGACCACATACACCCGACGATGATGAAGACCTGCCACGCCTGGTCGCTCCCAGGCCTCCGCGGAAGAAGCGGGTCGCGGTAAAGAAGGGCTGGAAGGGCTGGGTCGAGGTTGACGAGTCGCGCGAGCTACCGGTGTCCGATAAGCTCATTAACCTTGACCGTCCACAAGCATATGCCGACAGGCGGACGCGTAGCGGCAAGCAGTTTGACGGCATTGTGGGTGATGGCTGGGTACACATGCTCCACTGACTAGGTGCGTGCTATCTTTTTTTCCAACCGTTCATTTTTTCTCATTTCTCGTCAGTTGGTTCATCACTATCGTTAAAGCATTCTCGCCCAAAAAACCATCTGTCTTCTTCATTCGGCCACCTCGTCGAGGCCGTCCACATGCTCTCATTTTCATGAGGCCTATGCCTATTCTTTCCGTTCACATTTCCGGGTTTTTGGTGCACTGGCGTATCTATCGATCTCCCTTCACATTTATACCTTTCATGGATCTCGACCCTCGTTCTCCATATCGATTGATTGTATTTCAAGTTTCACCTGTTGCGCTGCTCGTTCCCATTGGTCTTTTCCATTGTTCTGGTTGTTTCATCCATTGTATGTAGTAGTTGCTATCATAAATCGGTTTAGAATAGAGCTGTTTGATGCGTATCTTTCAGCGTCCATTTGCACCGTCACGCGTCACAGGAAAATAAAGGTGCGAGCGTAAATTTGGCCGTATATTCCTGCGAACAATGTTTTATTGATGGTCCGGCCACCCAGCAGGGTGGATCTATCCGTGTAATTTTTTTTTTATTTAAGGCTCACCACTTCCCGCCGCCCGCGACGGCAGGGTCGCACTTCCCCGAATTCAATACAGTCGTGCCTTGATAAAGCAACAGAGGCAAATAGGGAGAATTTACTATTCTTCTACTTATGGATAAACTTGGCGCCGAACTCCAAGAACCCCCTTTCTTCGTGTGAAGAACTCTTTTTAGGCGCGTTCCCACGATACCTGTGGATTCACCAATCTAGTTCTGTGACCTCAGAACGATGTCTGTTGTTATGAATCTGTTTAATGAAGTATGAAGCATTCAGCGAATCAAAATACGACCTTCCAGAATTATACTGAAGACTTGGAAGGCAACAACGGCTCCAGCTACTTAAATCCTTTGATGTGATCAGCGAAGTTTGGCACGCCCTCACACTTCTGACTACTGGCCAATCGATAGCTCCACATTCATGAACAAAAAGTAGCGACCACTGGGAAAGGGACCTGGCTAGAAATACACGTGAACAACATTCAACCCGGGTACCTATTGTACTTATTCTTTGAGTCTGCCCAGCTCGATCCTGCCCCCTTTGTCTTGGTTATCCCCTGTGTGATGGAAACTTAGTAGTCACCTTGTCCTCTTTGCAGTTATTCGATGTCATTGCCATCTTGCAGAATATATAACAAGTATACAACAGGAAGGCTACATTATTGCCAGAGAAAAGTCAGTAGGCTAAATCGTTCCGGCATCCTCAAATTTTCGGAATGATTCCCCTTCGATGACTTTGATAGGTGCACTGGTTGCAAACTGGTTGGTGAACATGTACTGACTGCTTACTCATACATTGAGCCACGGTACTTATTCCTCATGGATAGAAAACGGTCTTAAGTGGTGGCTAAACAGCATGATGGCAAACGTAGATGTTCCACGCCTTAGCACGACAATGAGTGAGGTCAGAGGCGAGAGGAAAAATCGAACTTCCTATTACTACTATGCCTGAAGCAAGATGTAACGTGGAGAAGGTTGGACATGTAACATAATTACAGTGTGAATGACATCAGAGAGATCAAAGAACATTACCCCCTAGTAACAATCATATTCACCAAGAGATCCAGGAGTACTCGCACGAACAAGCGCGAGCGGCAAACTTGACGCAACGTGACAGTGTGACAAAAATCGGGCCGGCCCAAAAATCAATCATTTCCAAAAATCTCATTTGAAGGCGGGAGTTGTACTCTTCCAAATATGGTGAGTTGTCTTCCAAAGACGAAGCTTCTGCCGCAAGTAATACACTAATGTCCCATTGTCATCTCCGAAGCGGTCCCTGGCAATCCGTTTCTCGGAATGATTTACTGGACGGAAGTCGGATCCGGAATTTACTGAAATCGGGGAAGCGGCTAGGATTCTTGGCAGAGCTGAGTGAGCCTGTGAGCAATGTGGTTACAAGAGAAAAAACATTCCCGTCGGTGGCCGAGACCACGTGATGTTACGTCACGAAGAATAAGAAATTGCTCTTTCCTCTTTAACTCGGTCTAGTCTGCTCGTATTCTGCTTGCAACGAGTCAGTCTGACCAGGAAGTGACCGCCCAACCTGGCACCATCTAGACTAAAGTGTGGCGTTCACAAATCCGACTCGCGGCCAGACTCGACAAGTTGTCACGATAAGACGCGCTCTGAAAGCGTCGATTTCCGTGGATAAGAACGGAATTCGGATCTTGCTGCCGAAATTCACTGTGTTGGTACAAATCTACGAAATTTTTATCTTCAACTCCGATTATCGTAAGGGTACCCTGAAAATCCAAAAATGGCGGCATTCTGACAGGATCCTAGGCTATGAATTCTCTACCTGCACAACTGCTACATATCTCGTGTCCTGTTCTGCCGGTACCACCATCATGGTTTCCGGGACACATGAACAGATTTACAAAGCAGCTGCCTTCAATGTTGTCCCGTACACATGTTGTCCTCGAAGTCAGAGATGCTAGGCTTCCTCTGACAAGTATCAATCGTAAACTTCAAGGCGAGTACAATGTGCGGCTTGTTATTTCCAGGTGCTGAAGCGATGTGATAATAGATATGCTCCAAGAGTGGAGAGACAAGGCGCGAATGAGCAACCGAATGTTCCAACACGTTATCCTTCTGAACAAGGCGGACCGTGTCCCCGAGTGGGGTATCCCAGTAAGAATATGAACCGATATATCGGAGGAAGGCTTGTGATATCTATTTTTGCGCCTCTTAGCCATTCCTGTCGGTGATGCAAGACAAATATCCGGAACAAGATTTTTATTTCACCTCACTGAAGGAGACCTCTGACCTCAAGCGGATATACCGGATACTCTCTGGTGGGCCTCTGCGTGTGCTTGTAGATAGCGTCTTATATTTTTTTCCCTTCCCGTATAGACCTAGGCAAGCACTACCGATGGTTCGAAGGCATGAACGTTCTCATTGTCGGCATGCCGAATGTGGGTAAATCATCATTACTAAACGCTCTCCGCAACACGGGGATTAAAGGGCGTACGTCGAACCTAAACGTTGTTTTCTCCTTCTCACGTCGTCATCGTCTAATTAGGAACGCCCAAAGCCGTGCGAACGGGGGCTAACCCTGGAGTAACGGTATCCTTGTCCAACAGGATAAAAATCTTTGAGAATCCTCTCGTGTACGCCTTTGACTCACCCGGAATGATGTTACCATTCCTGGGCCACGGACCAGCAGGCGCCGAGCGCGGTGCTAAGCTCGCTTTGATTGGTACGTAACCCCCCGCTCTGGAAAACCTCCGAACTGAGTCCCATGAACTCCCAGCGGGGATCAAAGAAGGTCTATACCAAACTGAAACGCTCGCTGAATATCTCCTGTACAAACTTAATATCCTGAATTCCATCTGTAAGTTTTCGTATCAGCGGTTCCTGGCTATTTATTAGCGCCTTTTCTCGAAGTTATGCTTCTTGTGTTCATCTACCAAACCTTGTTCCCTTTTGTCTTCGGGGTTCTATGGATGTATTCAATGAAGCTGAACCTAATTTTATATTATTGTAGCGCCGAACTATTTATCCGTCCTGCCATCAGGATCAAAACCGACGGCGGACGTGTGGGAATTCCTTTCGTTGCTAGCTAAGCGAATGGGGATGCTTGCCGGACGCGGGGAATATGATTTACAGCGAGCGGCAATGTTTTTCATTGACTGGTGGCGTAACAAAGGCGGTCTAGCAGAACATTCCGACGTGGGATCTTATGGATGGGGTTTTGACTTCCAATGGACCGTTCCTGCGGGCGAAAAGAGAGATCTACGACAATTGATGGAAACGAGTCTTGCGCAGTTTGATGCCCAGGTTGAGCTGGAGGAGCAGGAAGGTAACATGATAAGTGATACGCAGAAGGAGAAAACTGCAGTGGAGGAAAGGAAAAAGCAGAAATTGAAGAAAATTATGGAGCAGGATAAGGATCAACGGTCGAGGAGACTATTCACAAAGCCACGGCGCCGTCGATAGCTCATGCACGATCGGTAGGATTCATTGAAGATGTCCTGTTTGTGCATTTGTATTCTGTCGTTTCCCAGAACTTGGCCAAGTGCGCCATCCTTCATTGATATCACGAGGAACCCTGGTATGCATCTGCTAGTTGTTTGATGTTCCTGATCCGTCATTCAAGCCCAGATTCGCTCTCCTGCAGACCTATTCAATAATTTAAGTTGCAAGAACCGACTGTGCGGTACAGTTTCAGCTCTCAGCAGTAAAATGAATCACCATGTGTTATACCGAAGCAAGCTTCCTTTCCTGGTGCAGTAGCAGCCGAAATCCTGGCGTTCCTCTATGTTCCTTGTCCAATCCGAGGATTCAGCTTCAGGTAACTCAATCACTAGTCATAACGGTGTATTTATGCCTCTCTCTTATTTTGTACCCTGCGGCGCAAGCTCAAATGTCCTATGATACTCCCCAAAACGCCCATTTCGGACAGAAGCATATCCCTTGAACGCTTTGTCTTCTTTCTGACATATTAACAGCGTCTTGTGACCTACTCCCTTTACTTCTTTAGTTATCTTCGCTTGCTTGAGGCCTGGGTCATACCCAAATAAACATGTATGCTCACATGCCTGCCTCAGATACTATGACAGTTTCTCGGAACCGTGTCGTGGTCCAGTCCCTTCTCAGTAAGAATCACGATGCTTCTTGTGTATTTCCGGAGTGCCAAGTGTTGCAGAATCAAGTTTTCGCACGTCTCACACGGGTTACCCTGAAAGAGTATTCAGAGATCCTAGTTCTTCTTTTCGTGGGATGTACCGATGATAGTATACATAGTCATCAGCGCGGCCCGCAGATAAGATCGCCACAAATACATCGTTAATGCTAGAATAAGCTGAGGGAATTCCCATTAATTATCATCAGGAATACAAACGGAGGCGACAAGAGTTCATGCTTACACGATTGGTGACCTTCGAACTTGACAATCGATATCTGATCGTGAGGTTTGTCCTCGATCGTTGATCATGGAAGGACGCCTCGTGCTCAGTTTGATCGCCCTCCTCGCTCTCTTTCTCGTCGCTCTTGCTGTCGAACCAACAGCATATCGATCGCTTTTCTTCTTTCCCACCGCCACCCTCGCCCTATACATCGTTTTCTTCACCACTACTAGCAATGCTCTGCTCGACAGTTCGATAGGCGGCTGGAGCACCACCATTGTCTTGTATGCATCGGACTACTTGGTCCTAACGACGGATGTGCAACGGGAACTGCGTAAATGTGACCAACAAGCGGGACGCATATCTAAGAAGTCCTTTCTGGCGCGCTTAAAATGGGCTGCAGCCCTCTGTTTCAGTCTCGGCTGGGCTCAGCCTGCAGCAGTATTACCACCCTGTACACGTCAGTCGGTGACCCAGCTTTGGCTGAAAGTTGGTCTATGTCTACTGCTGCTTGATGCCGGCAGTGCGTTGAACGGATTAAATCCTGCATTTGTCAACAGAGAGTCAATCACGTTGTATGGGGTCAAACGGCGTTTTCTTAGCCTACTGGGCTTCGGAACGGGGACTGTTTCAGTTCTGAATATCCAACACTGTTTGCTGTTCCTTGTGACTGGTGAGAGGGTTACATCGGCTTTATTTGGGAGACTGGCGGATGGCTATACGGTGCAAAGATTTTGGGGTACATTTTTCGTCGTCCCTATGCTCTCGTCCTCATTCTACGTTATCCTAGAAAGACCTGGCATCAATGCTTACGAAAAGTGCGCTGAAACTGGTTTTTTTGTTTCGTCGGCTGATTTTCCCCTGGCCGTAGTTCTTATTGTCGCATGCGCGCTTCTTAGCATATCGTGTGCTTCGTCTGAGACGCGGAAGCTATGCAGCCTTTTCCGTACAGCTTCATATTGCCTTTTTTATATCCGGCTTCTTGCATCAGCTCCAGGAATGTTCGGTCACCCGTCGGTGGGCGTATGGTAACAAGATTTCCTTTTGTTCCCAAGTTGGCGCAATGGCGTTGGAACAAACGGTTATTACACTGGGAAAATGTATGCACCTACTGTCTTGGGCCGGGGCATGGGCTACTGCTGGGTGTTGAGTTGGTTCATATTTATACTGCCTTCCTGGCTAGATCCTATGACGCGAGCAGCGATGTTTGTGGTGAACCCAAACAAGACTGTGACACCCTCAGGATGGAAACTGCTAACGGCCCAATAGTACTCCACGCCTACCCCCCAGTTCGTCTTAGCATATACAGTGCAATCTGATGGCATTCAAAACATAGAAAGACTCGTTATACCAGCGGTGAATTCAAGTATAGTCACGCAAACAAGTGTTAGAGAACAAGCACCCTCCCGCCGCAACTCCCCCGATGTATTCTTATTACTAGACAATTTGGAAATGTGGAAATGCATCTACTCTGAAAGAAAAGCAAAAAGACGAAAATAGAGCCAAAGAAGAGGATTAAGGATTCGAAGAACAGAGGGAAAAAAACTATTGATACAGTCGATATGGTATGGTAAGAATAATGATACAAGATGCAGATTGAAAACGCGAAAGACGAAAACAAGATGCGTAGGTCAAAATGTCGATGCGAACCAAGGAACAAACTGATAAAGGCGGTGGGTGTTGGAGTGGAGTGGCGGACGTGGCGGCTGCAGAGGCAGAGGCAGGTCGTCACTGGCTTGGTCGTCGATTTCGTGGTCCCCACCTTGATCTTCAGAGTCACTGCTATCGCTCTCGGACTGACTGTCAACCGGGCGACAGCGTGGATATCCCTCCGGATATCTGCGATCCTTTGGGGGTTCTCTGTTGAGATCAAACGGGGGTTCCGGCTTGAGATCGAGATGGCAGTCGGGCTCGTCTCGGGACTGATGCGGGTTTTTCGGGGGCTCCCGCTCGAGAATATATGTAGGCTCGGGTAGGACGGTGTTGTACCGGTGGTCCTGGGAGTCATACGAGCTTTTGGGGGTAGGCTTGAAAGGGCTGGGCGGCTGTGGATGCGGCTTCTGTGAACGGAGGAACCATCGCAAGAGCCGCGGGCAGCCACGCTGTCGGTCTTGTTGCCGGTCGCGCTGAACGTGTGATGGCTCGACGTCTGACGGCTCGTACGGTACACGGAAGGGCTGGTGGTGTTGCACGGGTGACTGATCGAACTGTTTGTACGGTTGCTCGCGTTGGAGCTGAGACGGCTCGTACTTAGCGTGTAGTTGCTCATACGGAGCGTGTAGTTCATACGGAGCGTGTAGCGGCTCGCACCGAGCTTGCGGCTGCTTGTACTGATCGTACGGGTAATCGTCGTGGTAGTCATACTGATAGTCGTAGTATGATTGTTCGTCAGGATCGCACCGCAGCGGCCCGTCTTGGCTAGCACGGCAGTCTTCTGTCTCCGGGACATACGACGAAACATAGATATGCGACCAAGTCAGTTGAGGAGCGAAAGACCAACAATCCAAGTTGTCACAAAACTCCTCGTGGTTCTGGACACATCGTCAATCAAAGCTGAATAACAAGTTGACGAAAAATGGACCTCCAGTTGGACCTCTTCATGTTCGTCGAACATTGTGCCTAGAGGTAAATCTTCTTGACAAGGAGTGGGTGGTGGTGAAGGGGAGCAGGGTGTAGAGCCAATGCTCGATTCATGCTCCAGGAAAAGGACGCCTTCAGGAAGCACCGTTCCTTGCGACGAGGGAAAGAATTCTTCTGCGGATATAGCCCAGCCTGCATCAGAGCAAGGAAATCTCCAGTTTCGAACTTCAGCCAAAGCCGCCTTCACGGCTTCCTCTCGCAGAACAAAGGTATCGTCTAGATTTTTTTTGTCATGTAGTTCAGGATGGAACCACATGACAATCTTCCAGATCGCCTCGTCTTCAAGTTGTGGATAGGTATCCCGGAAAAGCAGAACAAATGCCGGAACTTCAGAGACTTCAGGTATTGAGGGTAGTCTGTCCTTCAATTTCATGAATTGGAAATCACTGGCGAAGTACTGCTGAGACTCTTGTTCTTGTTCGATCGCAACTTCAAGATAACTCTCAGGTGAAGCCTTGCAAAAATAGAAGATAAGAATCTGAAAATGATCAAAACGAAGACAAGACATACACCCAACCTAGGGGAGTTGTCCTCGTGTGGTCTGATGGAGTCGGTCGTCAAGGATGCAGTGGCGGCGAGCTGATGAATCTGCTGGTCTTGCGATTGCGCTAGTTTCACCATCGTCAGAAACTGTTCTACCACCTGCACGGCCAATGCCTCGACATCCGACAGTTGGATGGAGAGCAATGTCTGCACTTCCCACAATTGTGGAAACTGCTGTAGCATATCATACACAAGTTGCGGGACCAGCTGATTAACATGTTGGATGTCCATGGATCCTCGAGCAAACTCTGTTACGTTGAGATTACTGACGACCGCCTGGGTGACCGCTTCAGCGAGATGCCGCTGCAGCTCTCCTAGAGACAGTTGCGTATGCGAAGGTTGCGGTGAAGTGGGCCGCGGAGGAGACTGGCAACTAGACGGCGGAGGTGGCATGATTGGTACGTGACATTGAGTCAATGACACAACTTGTACTTCTTCAGAGGAAAATTCATCGGACGATTTATTCAGAGGCGGGTGAAGATGCTCCTCCATCTCAGTGTCATATATAGGTACTTGGATGGCATCGTGGACGATGACAGAAGGAGTGGGCTGGGTGATAGGTGAGGAGCCGTTGGGTTGAGGGACGGCGGGTGCAGAAGCTGTGGGTGGCATTGGCTGAGAAAATGGGACGTCGTTGCCTGGAGTGGTCGTAGAATCGGGACGAGGTGTCCGGGACGTGTCTTGGAATTGAGATGATGAATTTTGGACTGGTTCTACTGGAGCGTAGAGGGGGACGAATTCCAACTCTTCGTCAAGCTCATCTTCCTCTTGAAGAATTTGGGCATCTAACATAGACAGTATCGTAGACAAGTCAGGTGGCGCCTCATGAGAGGGACTGTGTGATGCGTCCTCCGTCGTTTCCTCAGGCTCCCCGAATATCAGGGAATCCGGTGCTCGACCACGACGACTAGCAGAGGCATTGTTAGCATAACCTCAGATGAGGACGAAGTATAGGCACGCACTGGGAAGGACGAGGGGGATCCTGCGGAAGAAAAGGAATGCTATTTCGAATAAGCAACTCGGCTTCAGCGTCGTAGGTAGCCTTTCCCGGCGTTGTCGTTGACCATGTTGCCTCCTCGGGAGATGTGGTATCGAGGAAGGAATAATGTTCCTTGTTGAGAGTTCGAGGGACGGGTCTTAAGAAAACATACAGCATGAGCACAAAATAAGACCGGGAGTTGATTTGGGACTCACGTCTGTTGGAACATTGGGGAGACAGAGGCAGACACCAAACGTGGACCTCTCTAAGTAGTTTTTTGCAATGACGGTGCACGTAGAGAGCAGAAAGTCGCTGATGGGGAAGGATGCAACCGGGTCGTGTTGGTCAAAGGCTCGATGCATTATATATATTGGCCGGCCAAAGTCAAGTATTTGCAAGCAGTACAATAACGTCGGAGGTTGAATCCGTTTTTGGCCAGGTGATGGCAACCCACTTTCGGTGGCGCGACTGAGGGAAATGACAAAAAGAAGACCTTGCTAGCGGTCATTTTTCCTCAGTTATCTTCTGACGATAAAGTGTATGATTCTGCTTGACTTTCTATAGCACATACCGGTGATAACATACACGGAAGGCCTTAGATTGGCACCTTTACTTGGACAAAGCTAGGTCGGACCGGGGTAAGAAGCTGGACAAAACGGGCGCATGGACAAAGGAGAGTGTGAAGCAAGTGTTAGCCCAAATTGGATGACCAGGTACGCGAACAAGGCAAACACTGCTTCGACTGTCTGCGTTAGGCTCTTTGTTTTGAAAATTGTAGCGCAATTGAGAAATTGGTAGCGGAAGGACTGCTGGCGCGACACCCACCATCATTATTGTCTTTGGTGTAGTGAAATGCAATCTTTGAATTCGTGTACATGTGAACCTGTACTAGGCGGGAAGAGCCACCTGTTTCCCACCTTGAACCTCGAAAGGTGTCGTAGAAAGCAAAGATGTGGCTCAGCTTATAAACTAAGTCGCGGAGTATTACGTAACTGCAGATACTGAATACATGGTTCAAGGAAGAAGCTATCACCGAGAAAGGTTGTGATCTCTACTTGACAAACGTGTCGTAGCAACGTTTACAGCAAACCTTAATGGGCAGCCTTAAAATTTCATCTCATAAGACAAAGTCAAGACCTTAAAGCATGAATACAAAGGCAAGACAAGAATCAAAGTCACCTGAACTTTGAAGAATACGACGCTAATGACAGTTGAAGCATGCACGAGGTTCTTGTCAAAGCTGCAATCGGAGCTTACCGGGTGCTTACGCTAAGCGACACGATCATGTGATGATGTTGAACATAGCACATGTCACGTGCTTGCCACGAGGCTATCGCGCGGATTTCAACTTGCAGTGGCCTGCCTTTTTCCTTGTCCCATCATTTGGCGTTAGGCCTCCCTCAAGATTCAAGCTTCACGTCGCTCACGTCCATTCATGCAGGCATACAACAGGATACCAGCGCCACCACTCGCCGGACCGTCCAAGCGCTATCCTCTCAACGTCGTCAACAACTACGTTACCGGCCCGCCAGCTTCACCACCAAAACCCGCTGAGAAACAAAAACAGCCAGCATCACCTCCTTTGCCTCGCCAGAACAGTAAAACTGCGCCGCCATCACCACCAAAGGTCATTTCCGACAGCAAGAACAATAGGATATATCACCGATTGGACTTTTTGGGAGAGGTGAGCAAGCTATTTATCCCAATTTTCTCGCTTATGTATTCCTTCTTTGATAGGGTGGATTTGCTCGAGTATACGAAGTGAAAGATGTTCGAGGATCCAAATGGGCATGCAAGGTAGTCACCAAGAGTTCTCTCAAAACCAAGAAAGCGAAAACCAAGGTTGGCCATTCCGTTCATTCTGCTACCATTTCCGTTGAGTGAATTTAAATAGCTGTATGCCGAAATCAAAATCCACAGATCCCTCGAACATCCGAACATTGTCGCGTTTATAGACTGTTTCGAAGACGACGAAAACGTCTACATGACTCTTGAACTCTGCCTGGGTGGGTCCCTCATGGACCTCCTACGCAGACGCAGACGCTTCACTGAGCCTGAAACCCGGTTCTTCATGGTACAAATCCTCGGCGCTTGTCATTACATGCATACCCATCAGGTCATCCACCGGGACCTCAAACTCGGCAACATATTCCTAGACGCCAATATGAACATCAAAGTGGGCGATTTTGGTCTTGCCGCCCTCATCGAGAACGAAGGTGAACGTAAGAAGACGATATGTGGAACACCGAACTATATCGCACCAGAGGTCCTGTTCGACACCGCGAATGGTCATAGCTTCGAAGTCGACACATGGTCTACAGGCGTCATCCTGTACACTCTTGTCGTGGGACGTCCCCCTTTCCAGACAAAGGAAGTGAAAGGAATTTACAAGTGCGTTACTGCATGGTTACGTTTGTCTTGTTGTTAATGTTCCGCGTTTAGCCGCATCAAAGAGAATGACTACGATTTCCCTCCGGAACGTCCAGTGTCATCCGAGGCCAGAGACCTTATCACAAGCATCCTCGCGCCTGACCCACAGCTTCGCCCAACCGTCCACGAAATCGTCGCTCACCCCTTCTTCAGCGAGGGTACTTTCCCGCCTTATATCCCCATCTCTGCAAACGAGACCATCCCTACCTTCCAGCATATCAATCGTGCGTCAAGTGATGCCAACTATAGGCGTGTCAAGCGCAGGGCTCTTTTAGATGATGACCAAGTGACGTCCATCGCTCTTCCTAAATCGCAGGTCTCCACGACCTCCTCTGGCGCAATGAAGAGCGTTACTACGAGCATCGCTCAGCAGGAAAAAGAATTCCAAAAAGCTGTTCAGCCCGGCTCCCCCATTTCTGCCTTGCTAAGTTCTGCAAGGCAGCCGCTCTTGATGACTACTGCTGCCGGCAACGGTGCGAAGGAGTCGCCCTTGATGAGAAAGCTGCAAGCAGCCTCAAAACAAGCTTCGCCTCTTGGACCCCATAAAGGACGAGGTGTCGTTGGTGGTGCAGCTGGCAGAGGTTTGCAGGGTATTAGAGAGGAGGACGATGAGCAACTGCAGCGGGACAAGGCAAAGAGGAAGGAGGTCGAGGCCATGAAAACCCGGATTGTGGTTCAAATGGCTGAGCCCAAGGAGGAAGACACCGAGGACGAGAGGGAGAATATGCCACCTGTCAAGAATGAGGTGCGGAAGCGCAAGGACGCGGATGTCAGAGAGGACAGACTACAACGTAAGTTTCGCTATCCCCGTATATTTGATGCGCGAGCTCAATTCGTGTAGGAGACGGAGAAGTAAAACTGACTGGGCAAGAGCTAAAAACTAGGCTCACTGGCTTTGATGGTGCTGCCCATGTTCTCTCGCTTGCTTTTGATGCAAAGGAACGAGGGAAATTATTTCGTGACCCTAGAGAAGATCCACAGCTTCCTCTTCCTGAGGAACGTGTGTTCATCGTTTCCTGGGTAGATTACTGCAACAAGTATGGCATGGGCTATGCTCTAACCGATGGTAGCGTCGGCGTTCATTTCAATGACACAACAAGCCTTGTCCTGAGTGCTGACAAACGGTAGGCCGGTTTTGCGTCATCTAGGGATATGAGCTCATTCGTTATGAGGTAGGCACTTTGACTACTTGGCCGCAAGAAAGCAGGGGGTCATCTTTGTGAAAAAGTCATACACTGTTGACGATTATCCAGACGACTTGAAGAACAAGGTATATCTGCTCAAACATTTCGAGCGGTATATCATGGAACGTCTATATGGGGAGTATGAGTACACGTTTGAGGACGTGGACAAGACGAAGGGCATGGACTGGGTGCAGAAGTACCTGAGGATGAAACATGTCATCGTCTTCAAGATGAGTCACGATGTATTACAAGTTAGTTTCCCCGCACGCTACGCATTCTTCCTGTCACTGACGTATGTTCGGATTCAGTTCAACTTTTACGACCACTCGAAGATCATTCTATCTTCGCACGGACTACTGGTGACGCATATCGATAAACACTATAAGATGACGCGCTGGACGTTGAGCGATATCATGGCTACCGCGTTGAAGTCGGAGGCTGGCGATATCGACGAGGCGGAAGCAAAGTTCAACGGGAAGCTAGTCGACAAGTTGAGGTATTGCCGAGAGGTGCTGGTCAACATCAAGACGGCGAGTGGCGTGGATGAGGGTGTGAAGGAGACCCTGATGAAGAGAACATCTAAGATTTCGTTGCGGTGAGGAGAAATTGCCCATGACGATGCTAGGTCGTCAAAATCAACTCGGAATGGAAGTTGCACTTTTGTTTTTTTGCTATTTTTGACACACAGGTGTATGCATACCCTTCGGACAACGAATGTCTACATTTTTCTCATGATAACGCCTCAGATGCATTTACTTACGGAGTAGCATACACAGTATATTTATGAAGGCTTGAAGTAGTTCAGGCCTTGACAACGCTTGTATATCCATCGAAGACATAACATAATAAATGACCTTTACAGAACTTGCACCGACTACTTTTGCTTTAATACCGTACCATGCCAATGTTAATTCACGAAGTATTGCTTTATCTTGCTTCCTTCCCAAAAACACGACGTAATGAGATAGCCGGAGGGTACATCGAGAACTTGGCGGTTGCAGCGAGAGTGTGTCGAACGTATTTCGTCTTTGTTCCTTGTCATGGCTCACAGTCTGTTCATGCCAACGATTCTGGTCGGCCGCGTTGCAGCAGGGCATGCTCGCCCAGACGACTCCTGGAGCAAAAGCGCCAGGGCGTCGTCGCTTCAATTCCAAAATCACTCGTGTTCGCAGGATGACGGCCGAACGAGTGAATCTGGATGGAACACATCTCGGCGCATAAGACCGGACTTGGAGGAGGGCTTGGAGGAAAGTACAGTGTGTTAAGACTGGAGGGCGCTGAATGGCTTGACATCGGTCTGGAACAATGTACTATGCTATTTATTCAGGACCTTAGACCTGTAAGAGTAGTAGCAGTACACAGATCCACGAAGTCAGGCTAGGGGAATGGAAGATGCCGCTGTATCTCAGTTTATTCATGCGTTGACGCAGGCCAATTGGACCAATTATTAAAGACTCCAGTTCACGCATTACGACAACGTTATTCAGAATTGGCTAGCCACCATACATGAGGGCTAGCTCCCACCTCATTCATCCAAGCGACCGCAGACGAAATCCGAAACGTCAGTCCAAATCTTGCCCCAAACAATCTTGACCTTATCAGAGCGGTCAGAGTGAGTCGCTGCTATGAACATGATTGACACTCACCACTGATTCCGAGCGGTGCACATAGCACTTGCTGGGGATATAACCGACAGAACGACTCCCATGGTTCAGAGTCAGGAGGAAAAGGGGGGCACGCTACGTCGCATCGAGGTTACGAGCGGACGACGTTAAGGGTCAGCGTGCGAGGATGGTAGTCGACAGTGATCAAGGTGAGTCTGAGATTGGACCGGCGTCTTGTGCTATTTCGTACGAGCCCAGACGATGTCAGCCGTGCTATCTGCGGAATCCGGATTTAGTCAAGTCCACGAATCGTTAAAATGAAGAAAATATATACCAATAGAAATAAATGCAACTGCAGTTGCAAGCCTGAAGAGAATGCCAAATTTAAAGGTTCTATAGGTTCTTTACTACACTGTACGAACAGGAGTTGACTCTGTCGTTGATAACGAGTGTGTCTTGTTCTATGTTTGGGAGACAGTCAGTCGGAGATTGGCGAGAGAGACAGAAAAACTCACGAATACCCCCACACGTGTGTCAGACAAGATGAATACATGGAGTTCGCACAGGAACCACTGATGGTTGCGTTCCGACATGACCATCGTAAAAACACGGAGACTTTGAACTCCTCTTGTAGGTGAAATGCCTCGAACGAAGAAGCCAGAGAGAAACCAAAGGGAAATCCAACACTTCTACGAACACATCAGGAAACTCTAAAGGAATAAGGACAATGAAATGCGAACGCACCCGCCGTGCAATCCTCCTACAGGTTTCTTTTCAGGAATGCTGTCAACGTCTGTTCTGTTTTGTCAGGACCTCAACCAGACGCCATCTCGAGACCTAGAGAAATGTGTAAAGACCGGCGGAATAGAAGAATTGAACGAATGGTACACCGAGAAGTCACTCGACGTTGATTCTTCTTCATTACTGGAGCTCTGCCTTCGCCTTGTGGGGTCCAGGACATTGTGCGCTGGGTCAAAGCGCATATAGAAAGGTAGGATTTTGGGAGAGGTGTCACTGAATCCTAGGAAAGCTGGATGCCTTCGTATTACTCCCTCGAGGCCTTCGGCAACTATCGCTGGCACGGTCCGTCATCGTCGAACATATATGGTGGATTGTCCAGTAGCAAGTCATCCTTTTGCGACCAAAAGCGATACCTGAAGAGAGCTTTAGGAGGACGGAGATCGTGATTGCACGACGACGTACCGAGTTTTTTCTTCGCCGTCGGCATATCTGCTTCACTGTAAGGTTACCATTCAAAGCACAGACAATCAAGTACTCACAGGCGATGAGTACCGTTCGGAAGAATGGAGACACACGCGCCTTCATGCCAGTGCTGGGCGTGTTGATTTGTAAAGGGTTGATACACGTCAATTTTATCTCAAAAGAGGACAAGGTGTTACAATCTGTGTGCATGTGCGTCACTTGTTTGATTTCTGGTCGCTGTCTGACTATTTCCCATAGCTTCTTTGCCTGCCTTCCGACAGCAACAACGCAAGTTTTCATGACTCAAGCGTACAGTGGAACAGGGAGTGCAGACCACTTGCCTGCGTTTCTTATACCGCAATATTTCCTTATGTTTCTATCAATGACAGCTCTTTCGTTGATTATTTTGATATTCCTCTCTGTCATTTTTTGTAGAGAATACAGGTCGACTGTTATTGGACCGTTATGTCCTCGCGACTTTGACGATTGATGATAGAGGCCGCGGTGGATCGTGAACTTGTTAATGGCTAATTCGAAGTCCTGCCTAGACTAATGACCAGCGTTTGGACAGCCCTTCGGGGTTACCAAGCGGTCGTGGTCTCGTGTGGGTTTTAATACCTCGCATTGACGCTCTCACTATCGACACCCTCGTATGCGTCGTTATAGAAAGTCTTTTGCATAACTAGTGGTACGTGTGTTAAATATCCGCGATCTCTTTAACTTATATGTGATACGGCTTGCTGGCAATTAATAGCAACAATTCCTTAGGTAAGTAGCCGTTGTCGATCCTATTTCGCTACGCGGCACTAACCGCCAATCTCATAAGTGTTAACACTAAGCCCCTATCTGAGTCCCTGATTGGCCCCCCAACCCTCTCCTGATTCAGAAGCTAGACACTTGGGATGGTGCGGAGAAACAATCTCCAAGATCTCACAGCTCCACATCCTAACACCACTAAAAGGTGGCCTGTTTGCCCACACTCTTTTCCCTCACCAAACACTACTTAACTCTGCTCACTTATATCACTCTTCTCAACTCGTCTCAGTGCGTTTCTTTTTCGCTCTGAACTGCCTTTCTGTATTAATGTTTGTTTTCCCCTTTTTTTCAGTGGATCCATCCAAGCTCGCCATTGCCTTCGAGCCCATGGGCGACGACGCGGAGCTGCAGTCCTCCCCTACGTCCCGGTTGGTAGTGACAGAGAATCTATCTGAGGTCTACTACAAGGGCTTGCCCTCCAGACCACTCCTCATCGCTACAACTAATCCCAGCCCCTACGACTATCCAACTGGCCCCGAGGCCTACGCTGTCCTCAAAGAGCTTAGGGAGCTGGGTGATCACCCCCTCGCCAGTGTTTGGGACCATGGTTTGGCCGACCGCCTTCGCAGTGGCCTGAACACGATGTGTGTGAACTGGACTAGTATCGACGCAGTCCGAATGGTCAAAGAAGGACAGTCCTCCGGCCCAGCCATCGTCTGGATTGGCGTCGAGTTCGGGGCGCTCACCTTCAAGGAGGGCAGCGATGTCGCCTTCAGTTGCCTCTCGTTCATCAACAGTTACGGTTTCCGTGACTACCATGTTGAAATCAGGGAGTCTCGCGTTATGAGACAAGAGGGCAATAGGTTCTTTGATACTGTCTGGTGGTCCGACCCTACTTTCGCTGTTCGCGACCCATACACCGCAACACTCGGCATCCCGATCTCGACCAAGAATAAGCCTTTGGCCGAGGGAACTGGCGGCTTCTACCTCAGTGCCGGTGGCGACGACAAGGACATCTATCTCGTCACTGCCCGGCACGTTGTCCTCCCTGTCGACAAGAACGAGAACAGGGAATACCAGCACAGGAACAACAGCAGGGCACGTGAAGACGTGATCGTCCTTGGCGCCACCGGTTTCAACAAGAAGCTCGCCGCCATCGATGAGAAGATTCAGGACGAAGAGTTCACGATCATCTATTCCAGGAAAAGGATTGAGTTGGTTAAGGACAAGGATGACCGTGCATCCGTCATAGAGCATGAGAAGGTAGAGAACGATTTGCAGAGGGCGGAGACGAAGATGAAAGCATTCCGGGACTTTCGCCGGGAGATTGCCACTCACTGGAGGCCGGAGGAGAAGCGTGTCTTCGGGGAGCTTGCCTGGGCCCCTCCCATCACCTACTCCACTGAACCGGGGGAGTATACCCTGGACCTTGCCGTCATTAAGATCGACACCGGCAAGCTTGACGCCAAAAACTACTGTGGCAACACCATCAACATTGGTGACAAGTATAAGCACTGGGAATTCATGGAGAAGATCTATCAGCACCCCACCAGCTCCAAGTCCTTCGAATTCCCTGTTGATCGTCTTGTGACGCTTCAAGGACAGGTCCCTGAGACTGTCCTCGTGAATCTGCCTGTGCTCGATACCAACAGCGAGTCGTGCTTGGTTGTCTTCAAAAATGGTGCCAATACTGGGACCACCATTGGCAAGACAAACAATGTTTCATCATACACACGCATCTATGTTGCAGGCGAGTACCTGGAGTCGAGGGAGTGGCCAATCATTCCCACCGACAAGAACTCAGCCCCATTCTCCAGGAAAGGGGACTCTGGATCTTGTGTCGCTGACTCCTTTGGCCGCATCGGCGGCATCCTCACCAGTAGTTGTGGTGCCACTGATTACTCCGACTTGACTTATGTCACCCCCATATCCTTCATCATGAAGGTACTCCATGCTACAGAGTTCTTCAAGTATGCTCACCTCAACCCGGTCCTCACCTAGGAGGGCACCTGAAATTCATTTATGATGGCAATTTGTGTGCATGTGTGTCACTTGTTTGATTTCTGGTCCCTGTGTGACTATTTCCCATGGCTTCTTTTCCTGCTTTCCGACGGCGACGACGCAAGTTTTTGTGACTCAGGTGTACAGCGGAACAGGGAATGCAGACCACTTGCCTGTGTTTCTTATACCGCAATATTTCCTTATGTTTCTATCAATGACAGCTCTTTCTGCTTTCACCCTTGAGTTATTATTTTGATATTGCTCTCTGTCATTTTTTTGTAGAGAAAATACAGGTCGACCGTTATTGGACCGTTACGTCCTTGTGACTTTCACGATTGATGACAGAGGCCACGGTGGGTCGTGAACTTGTTAATGACTAATTCGAAGTCCTGCCTAGACTAATGATCTTGTCCTCACCACGTAGACATCCAACACTCCGCTGGAGAGACTCTTTATCGATGACCACGAACCGATGGTTCTGCCCTGCTTTGCATCTTTGCATTTCAAGAATAGTATGATTTCGGCGCAATCTGAAGGTTTATCACTGCATTTTTTTCTACGACACTCGGAGGTCTAGCGTGAGGAATACCAGGCAGAAAAGTAGATTCCAGGATTTTAGACCTATATTTCACCGTCTGAGGCTTCCTAGAGCATTTTTCCGAACGTCGTGGTAGAAACTTACATTGGGCGAGGTGATTTGATTGTAAGTTTCTATGTATTCCTGACTGGAAATTAACGCGCTTCTAGTGTATAAGGCTTGCGAGAATGCGTCGATTGTCCCATGGCTATTCGGTGACCCGTACATCTCACTTTCAATCTGGATGTAACATGACAAGTCGTGTCGGGCGGTCACAGAACAGATTTCCACAAGGGGGAGTTTGAGTTAGAGCACTTACAGTGAGTCAAATAATCCTTCATGTCGATATTCATCCATATCAACAGACTCCAGGGAATGAACCTCTTCGCAGCCGATGGAAACGTGCAGCGCAAGCATCGACATATCATGGGGCCGGCATTTAATAACAAGCTGTATCTGACACGCTTACTTACAAAAGGTGGCGTGATACTTTGCCCTCTCCCTTGTCCCCCACCAAACGACATCCAGTCGCCTCTCTCACCCAACTGTAACTACTGCTTACGAGTCAGTCCTTTAGTTTTTGCTATCTTTCCATACTTACACTATCGTTTTCCTCTCTCTTCTTTCTGTGATTACTAGGGATCCTCCCCTGCAACAACACGTGTGTGGCTAACGGCCGCGGACGTATTGGTGGCTTCCTCACCAGTAGGGCCGGCAAGACGAAGTCCTCGGACGTCATGCCAGAACGACACCGGGGACCCTTGCGAGGCGGTCGGAGGGTGAGAGGTCTCATTCCCTTTTCTTTTTGCTTCTGCTTACACGACGTCTTCTCCTTCTGTCCTATTTATCGGTATTGACGAATGCTTTGACTAGTAGACTTGTTATTTAGGTCTGTTTCATTTCCTTCATCTCTCCCACTATGTAACTAACGGCTTCAACGTAACACTTCTTTATCTATAGATTAATTATCGGTATAAACGGGTGCTTTAACTGGTCGACAGCTGTATGGATTCGTCTCTTTCTTTCTTATCTTTTTGTATAACTGACGAGCTTAGCACCTAGGCCCTAGTTCTTCAGGTTCGTCTTATTTCTTTCCTCTCCTCCCTTACGCAACTGACGGCTTAACATCCAGGTCACAGACGACATGATATGATTGGCTGAACTTCCAGACATGCTCATGACCTTTGAATGATGTCTGCTGAGCAGGCGCCGGCATTCGATTAATCTTGGTATGGCAATGTCTCGTTTTTTGCACAGAATACTGGCAACTTAACCTCCGCTCTGCCCTCTTAGGACTTATTCACTCCTACATGTCTATCCTACCATCTTATTTCTGCACCTTTTACTCTCCTTCGGAGCTGTGAGGCCGTTTCCTAGTCCCTTCTCTCCTGTGCTTGGACTTACCTGTGTTCCAGCTATGTTTTCTGCTGCGAACATCCCGGTAGACCTTCCGTCCCACGACACCATCGTCCAACTCTGCACCGTCGCTAGTTGCAGCTAGAACGGCGTCTGCATCGAGGTCGCAAGCAGCCCTTGATTTTGGGTAAAGTATGGCGGCGGTATCATCCCGGGTGAGGCCTGCACATAGAACCAGAATGCCCAGATTGTGGACGGCAACCCTGCGAGCGTCGTAGTTGCGCGGGCGGTGTCGCTGCATCGTCATGTAGTACGTCAAAGGTAGGACAGTCATAAGCCGCCAGTCGAACACGGGCAAATACGCAGAGGATGACATGGCAGTCGTTGCTGCAGCCGTTAAGCAGCTCACTAGCATCCGAGTGCCTGCGGACACCGCCCATCGGCCATGACTTCTTTCTTGCGTGCAAGTAGACGTGCGAATACCCCACAGTCGAGCATCTCTAGGATTAGATAAACAGGGTATACTTTCCACTTTTAATACTTTGCATTGACACTCTTATTATCGACAGCATGGGAAAGGTCTTTGCTATTGACTTCTAAATAACATACGAGGGCGTGCGGTACGGGTTATATGACACCCTCGTACGTTATTTGGCTAATAGCGTCGTTATAGAAAGTCTTTGCATAACTAGAGGTACGTGTGTTAAAGATCCGCGATCTCTTTAACTTATATGTGATACGGGTAGCTATAGGCTTGCTGGCAATTAATAGCAACAATTCCTTAGGTAAGTAGCCGTTGTCGATTCTATTTCGCTACGCAGCACTAACCACCAATCTCATAAGTGTTAACATTAAGCCCCTATCTGGCCGTTGTACATCAGGATATCCCATCTTTTGACAAAGTTGGAGCAGGAGAGGTTGCTACCCGAATTTAGACCGACACCCTTGAGCTTACCCTTCCTCTTTACGACTTTTCTGAATGCTTTCCAGACTTAGTACAGCAGGGGATGTCAGAGAAGGTTGCGCTCGTAGTGTCCTTCTTGTCGGCCTTCGCTACCGGTTTCATATTGGCCTATATCCGGCGTCTCGTACTTGCTTTGACGTCTTTGCTGCCTTGTATTGGTATCACCGGAGCGGTCATGAACAAGGCCATATCCAAATATATGCAGTACGTTCATTTAGCACTGTGCTGCATTATCCAACAGACATAAACCTTCTGCTAGGCTTTCCCTGAAGCACACTGCAGATGCTGGCAATATCGCCGAGGAAGTCATCTCTACCGTTCGAACTGCGCAAGCCTTTGGCACGCAGCGAATTCTGTCGAGCTTGTACGATCAGCACGTTGCCAAGTCGAAGGTGGTCGACGTCAAGTCTGCAGTATGGCTCGGTGGAAGTCTTTCGGTCTTCTTTTTCTGCATCTACTCGTCGTATGCCTTGGGTGCGTACAAAAACCTTGTCCTTACCCATTTCACTTACTTTCTATTAGCCTTTTCATTCGGTACAACCCTTATTTTGCGCGGAGATGGTGCGTTCGCATCAGTGAAAAACTCTAAATATCATTATTAATATTTTGGTCCATAGCCAATGCTGTTACTGTCATCAACGTCTTCATGGCGATCCTAATTGGTTCTTTCTCGTTGGCATTGCTAGCACCCGAAATGCAAGGTATGTGCCATGCACCATGCATTCACTAGACATGTGTGCTTACCCGTGTCGATATAATCTAGCCATCACTCATGGACGAGGTGCAGCCGCGAAACTTTACGCAACAATCGACCGTGTACCAGATATAGATTCTGCCGACCTTAGCGGGGAAAAGCCCGAAACCGTTTACGGTGAAGTTACGCTCGAGGACATTCATTTTAATTATCCTTCGCGTCCCAACATCGCCGTTGTCAAAGGGATCAACCTCACCTTCCGAGCTGGTAAAATCGCTGCTCTTGTCAGTGCCTCAGGATCTGGCAAGTCGACAGTAATTTTTCTGATCGAACGATTCTATGATCCCTTATCTGGTGTCAAATTGGATGGATGGGAATTGAAGTCTCTCAATGTCCGGTGGCTACGTTGGCAGATCGGGCTCGTGTCGCAAGAGCCAACACCGTTTGCAACCACGATTAGAGGCAACGTTGAGCATGGACTTATTGGAACTAAGTATGAGAACGCCTCCGAGGAGAAGTTCGCGTTGGTCAAGGAAGCATGTGTCAAGTCCAACGCTGATGGCTTCATAACTAAGCTACCTCTGGACTATGATATTATGGTTGGCGAACGAGGATTACTGCTCCGTGGTGGTCAGAAGCAGCGTGTCGCCATTGTGTCAGACCCACGCATTCTTATTCTCTATGAGGCAACCAGTGCTCTGGATACTTGGAGTGAGGGAATCGTGCAGGACGCCCTCGACAAAGCCTCGGCTGGTAAGTCAAAAAAATTTCCGTCTATTTTCAATGGAGAATGAATTGCTTTCAGGACGTACCACCTCGACGAGGGTGTCGACTGCCTGCTGAGTCTCTTAACTTATATGTAATACGGGTAGCTATAGGCTTTCCGGCAACTAGTTAAGTAGCCGTTGTCGATCCTATTAGAAGCTGCAGAGTTCTCAGATGTGGACAGGCCCTCGGATTAACAAACTCGCCTTTGTCCTCTCCTCTCCTAATTCAGAAGTTAAACACGAGGCAACCCATGCTTGGGATGGCGCGAAGAAACAATCTCCAAGATCTCAGAGCTTCACCACTAGAAGGTGGCCTGTTTTGCGCACACTCTTTTCCCTCACCAAACGCTACTTGACTCTGCTCACTCATATCACTCTTCTCAACTCGTCTCCATTTCTCAGGTTTTCTAAACACAACATCTGCCACCAGTGCGTTTCCTTTTCGCTCTTTCACTCTCTTCCCGTACTAACGTTTGTTTGCCCTTTTTTTCAGTGGACCCATCCAAGCGCGCCATTGCCTTCGAGCCCATGAGCGACGACGCAGAGCTGCATCCCTCCTCTACGCCCTGGTTCACAGTGACTGAGGGTTTATCTAAGGTCTACTACAAGGGCTTGCCCTCCGAACCGCTCCTTATCGCTACAACTAATCCCAGCCCCTTCAAAGATCCAGCTGGCCCCGAGGCCTACGCTGTCCTCAAAGAGCTTAGGGAGCTGGGTGATCACCCCCTCGCCAGTGCTTGGGACCACGGTTTGGCCGACCACCTTCGCTGTAGCCTGAACACGATGTGCGTGGACTGGACTAGTATCGACGCGCTCCGAATAGTTGAAAAAGGACAGTCCTCCGGCCCAGCCATCGTCTGGATTGGTGTCGAGTTCGGGGCGCTCACCTTCCAGAAAGGCAGGGACGTCGCCTTCAATTGCCGGGCACTTATTGACTCTTACGGTTTCCGCAACTGCCACGTCGAAATCAGGGAGTCTCGCGTTATGGGACAAGGTGGCAATAGGTTCTTTGATCCTGTCGCCTTCTCCGACCCTACTTTCATTGCTCGCGACCCATACACTGCGACACTCGGCATCCCGATTTCGACCAAGAATAGACCTTGGATCGAGGGAACTGGCGGCTTCTACCTCAGTGCTGGTGGCGACGACAAGGACATCTACCTTGTCACTGCCCGGCACGTCGTCCTTCCTGTTGACAACAACAACAACAACACGGAATACCAGCGCAGGAACAACAGCAGGCCACGTGAAAACGTGATCGTCCTTGGCGCCGCCAGTTTCAAAGAGAAGCTCGCCGCCATCGACAAGAAGATTGAGGGCGAAGAGTCCATAACGATCGATGCCAGGAGAAGGATTGCGTTGGTTAAGGACAAGGACGACCGCGCATCCGTCACAGAACGCGAGGAGGCAGAGGACGATTTGCAGAAGGCAGAGACGAGTATGAAGGCACTCCGGGACTTTCGCCGGGAGATTGCCACTCACTGGAGGCCGGAGGAGAAGCGTATCTTCGGGGAGCTTGCCTGGGCCCCTCCCATCGTCTGCTCCACCAACCCAGGCGAATTTACCCTGGACCTCGCTGTCATTAAGATCGACGCCGGCAAGCTTGATGCCAACAATTACTGCGGCAACACCATCAACATTGGCGACAAGTACACGCACGACAAATTCATGGAGAAGGTCTATCTGCACCCCGCCAGCTCCACGTCCTTCAAATACCCTGACAGCCGTCTCGGACACTCAGAGGCCAGGTCCCCGAGACTGTCCTCACGAATCCATCCATGCGCGATGCCAACACTGAATCATGCTTGGTCGTCTTCAAAAACGGCATCAGTACTGGGATCACGCTTGGCAAGGCGAACAATGTCTCATCGTACACGCGCAGCTATTTCAATCAGTATCAGGAGTCAAGGGAGTGGCCGATCATTCCCACCGACAAGAACTCAGGCCCGTTCTCCAGGAAAGGGGACTCTGGATCTTGCGTCGCCGATGCCTTCGGCCGCATCGGTGGCATCCTCACTGGTGGTACTGGTGCCACCGATTCTTCCGATGTAACTTATGTCACCCCCATATCCTTCATCATGAAGGTACTCCACAGGACAAAAATTTTCAAGTATGCCCATCTCAACCCGATCCTTGCCTAGGAGGGTACCCAAGTGATTGGGTTCGTCTCATTTCATTTCATTCCTCTTCCCTTAGCATGCTGACGGCCTTTTTTCACTGTCCAGGTTGTTGGTGACTTCATGGGCACTTCCCTCGTGCAGGCCTTCAGTCTCATCGGGGTCGTGGTCGACGCGAGTATTGACTAGTTTTTGTTATGGTGGCCTCTCTCGTACTTTGGACAATCATATGTATAGCTCGTGCATCATTCATCCTTTGCATTTTTTAGTAACAAATGATAACTTGTGATTTTGTTTTTTCTCACTTGCGTGAGATGAACTTAAGTGCAATATCTAGGTAAAATGGACTTGGAATACTTGTCATGTAGTGCCGAAAACCACGAGGGACTCAGTCTCTCGCGGTTGGGGCTTTGAGCTTAGAGAGACCGTTAGGAGAAGTGGCTGCGGGGGCATCGGGATGATTGGCATCGAGTAAGACATGGACGTAAATTCTACATTTCGGTGCATCGCAATCGAACTCAAACTCCAGGCCATGATGATGATTGTCTGGTACCGTATCTTCACTCAACGCCAAGAAAAATAATAATGCACTGGTGTAAAGTTCTCCCATTCCTACGGAACGTTGTATAGAATCAGGTCAGTCAAGAAGCGGTGCAGTAGTGATATGTCTCGATCGTGATTGAAGCCGAGGAGCCACAAACCGTAAAGAAAAGATGTCTCTAACATAATCCTGTGGTTTTTTTTCTTCTTGTTTGGATTTCGAGGGGCGGTCGAAAGCACCTAGTACTTGGAAAGAAGGGCCTTTCTATTTCCCATTACTTCTAAGTAGTGGAGACAAGCGCAAAGTAGGCCGCTTCAGATTAACTGAGGCCTGCAAGGTGGTCGTGGGTTCGCTGGCCTGATAACCAAGTCAATGCGATCACGAACGGCCTTGCAGTATATACTGACCACTTTGCTTTTCTCTATCCATCCGCGAACCACGTCCGGCGTGAACTCATCGGCGAGCACCTTCTTCTCCCTGTTTGTGGTCCAAGCAAGTCCACTGCATACAATACCAATATTAGGACCAAACGATGAGTCAGGGTGCTTCTTTCCAGTCGGGCTAGGATATCCATGGTTGACTACAGTGCCACTGACGTTATCGGTGGGAGTAGTGGCTGCCATGGTCGCACTGCATCACTCAGTTCGTTAAACAGTTCGCTGAGACGCAAAATCAGGAACAGCCTCGAAGACGAAAATTGACCACTAAGGGACATGAGGCTTTTCACCAGCGGGTTGGCGATGTGCTCTTCATGACGCCACCATGGGCTGATAACACCAAGGTTAACATTACTACTATCTTGCGGAAGTAGCAGAAGTACGTCAATCGCATCCAGTCCACTCGCTCGTACTTGGCACAGATATTGTGACCACATGCAGCTTGGAGAATGGCGAAGCGAGCTGCAGAAGGCTAACAAAGCGACAGCCATGGACTTCCTCCTTCATTTGTGCGAGACGTACAATATCATATCGTTGGGTACTAGCTGGCAGTACTTCCGGCAGTACAAACATAACGTAAGTCCATGAGCATGCCTGAATCGGACTTGATGCTTACCTTTGCAGTCTATGCCAGCACGGTCGGGCGGCACATGGATCTCAATGACAGTAAGAAAGTCTACAAGGTACTCCGCTCCTCCGGTCACGAGGAACAGTCTACTCACGCCTTGTCCAGTTCCACAAGAACGTCTTAATCCACAATTTTGGCCTCCAGGCACCTAACGTGTGCAGAAAGACTATCACTGACTCTGGTGACCTGCTAGCACTCCTATCCTTCAACATCGCCTATGACTACCGCGTCTTCCCTAGCGAACGCCAGCGGCTCAACGTCGCAGCTTGCTATTTCATCCTAGCCTATACGGGATGCCAGCCAGCCGAGGTTGTCGATGGCGACAAGAATAGACCTTGGGACGGATCCTGGGAGGAGCTCTTCAGCTCTAAAGCCATCCTGCCGTTACTCCAGAAACCCCCGGAAGACGATGCATACGCCAAGGAGCTCACGAAGTTGCTGGAACGCGAGACGACCCATCGTAGCTGCCCTAGGGCTCTCTGCTACGAAGATATCCAGTTAATGGTAGTCCACCATCTGGAAACCGGACTAGACACTTTGACCATGCCGAAGACTAATCCTGTCTTGCAGGACTATCTTCTTCTTCATGCAGACTAAAAGGCTGATCTTCTGCCTTGTCACTCTTGTCGCCAGCATTGCGATCCTGGACGACGCCTTCGATTTTCCGACCCTGACCAGCGTCGAGGCCGTCTTCAGAGCCAGAAACTGTAGTCCGGTCACATGCACACCCCTCCGATGGAAGAAGGAGTGGCTGAAGCGGCCCGTGTTCCAGTGGTGCGATGGCGACCCAGACTCCCCTCTTCTATACTGTACCCTTCACGACTATATAGGCAACCAGTCGCTCGACATGGGCTACGAGAAGCACATCGGCCCCAAGGACTGGCGGAGGAATGTGGGTAACACAGTTAACGGCTATGCGTCCGGCGCCATGCGCCACCAGATTATGCGCCACAACTCCCACTTAAAGGTTTTCCAGGACGCCTACCTCAACTCCTTCGTCCAGTACGACGTGCTGAATGCAGTGCTGAATGAGCCCCTACAGACGAAACTGCTCAGCATGTTGTCGCATGTCGGCCACATGCGCGACCCATGCGCTAGTAGCGACATGGTCCCCGACGAGGTGTGGACTAGCCTGCCACCAGATCTAGAAATCGTGGAGCTCGAGAAGAGGAGAGAGGCATTGAAGGGTGGTATGTTCGGCACCAAGGGCTGTCTGTACGAAAGAGAGGTCCAGCTGCTGACTGCCACGAGCGTGTCCATGCAAGCCAGGAGGAAGAAGGCAGTCAAGTTGTTATACCGGAAGTACTATTTCCACAACCATCCTATCTGGGACCTGTTACGGCAGGCCAACGGTGAAGCACCCACCGAGCACGACAAACCCGAGATAGACCTCCAGCTCGCTGATCGCGCCGCCCTGGCTGAGCTTCTCTATGATCAACCCGATGGCCTGAGCCCCGAGAAGCTCCACTGGCATTGCATCATGGTCGGCACGCACATGGTCAGGCTGGGCCAGTTGAAAGAGCGGATCAGGCCCGACATCGAGCACAAGAAGGTGATGCCCAACAGTGCAGCGCGGCACGAGCCCTGCCGCGACGTATCTATCATTCAAGAGCTTCACCGCCGGCCCCACTTCTCAAGCAGAACCAGAAGGCCCTGTTCCCGAGTTCGAAGATGGCTCCACCCAGGGAGCTGCGTCTGCATCCTCGTCCTCTTCTTGGCCCTATGCTCACGTCGATGCCTTCTAACTCGGATGGCAGCCTCACGTTGAGTCTTGCTCTCAGCGACGACTCCGCCATCATGCAAATCTCTGCTTCCAGCCTCGACTATGGCCTCTTGCAGTGACTCGACCCTTCTCGAGGGTTTGCAGCATACGTCCCTCCCTATCCAGCTCCACACTGCGCCCCTCCTCATTCAGCTCTGCAGTACACCCCCAGTCTCGCGATGGAGTTGGGATATCCTTCTCTTCCTCAGGGACTCGCTCTCTCCACGGACCAATCAACCAGCCGCCCTACGACAAATCGAGCATTTGCCCTCAACACTTCTATTGCTCCGAATCCCGCTCTCACAGCACAGATCTCTGTCTCCATCCCGACCTCCACCCAGAGCTTCAGCGTTGATATCAATACCTATGGTCTGCCTCTACACAATGAGTACGCCAACTCTTCAGCGCTGGGTGGGATGGTATGAGCGGGAGCAGGGGCAGCAGCCATGAGCTACGACCTGGGCCTGAGCCAGACAGTGTGGTGGGTGCCACAACAACTTCAGGTGCAGACGTATGCAGTAGAGAGCTGGAGAACGGGGGTGACTCATGTATATAGGCACCAGGGCGCACAGCTTGCACCGAACTGGAGTGCTCCTCTTGTTTATTCAGCAGGTCTCATGATGCCTACCTTTCGGCCTTGAATTTCGGTTCATCAAGTCTTGCAAGATACATACTTATAGCATTGTTGCGGTAAGCCTACTAGAGAATGTCTGATATGTTCGAATGTCTTGCTTGGGCATGCATATGATATCGTTCGGTAAAGGAGACGCATTGCTAAAGGTAGTCTCAGGTTGGGCTGCGCTCATGGGGAGCTCAAAGAGCTGGTTCAATGACATGCCTTGACTCGTCTTGCAAGACTATTACATCATGAGCAACCGTGTTTGACGTAGACCTGTTCCAGAATGCTGACAGCGTCGACGAAGCTGCCAGCCACTGCAAGCACACAGGCTCTACGATTGATCAGGCTTGTGTGCATTGGTCGAAGCAGAGGTGACTTAGGAGAAGCGGCTCAGGAGAGGTGGCAATCGACACCCTTAAACATCTCCTTGAGAACTAGGTGCAGACGGAAGTAGCTGAAACAGTGTCGGTGTGAACGAAGGTTTATTATTCTGTAGCTATTGTTGCTCACCATGTAGTCCAATTCCTGAGACGTGTGGCAGTTGTTCATGCCACGCCATGGAATGTTGACCAGCACAAAAGAGAACAATGCAGCGAGACATTCCAAACATCATGTGTAGAAAGCGTAGCACAGGCTCTCATCTTCATACATGTCTGGAATATCAAAGCCAAATAGTCCTCCAGGGACTCCAGCTCAATTTCGCCAGTAGGTTCAACGTATAATGGCAGTATCATAAGAAATAAAGTCATAGCTCGAAGAACGAAGTTGAAGCACGAAGTCAAATGAGCAATGTTATAAAGTGGGGTCTCAACGATGAAACTATAAGGGCAAGTCACGATGATGAAGTAGTAAGAGGGAGGCAGTTAGTGAGAAGTCATATAATCGAAGTCCCCAACCGCGAGAGACTGAGTCCCTCGCAGTTTTCGGCACTACATGACAAGTATTCCAAGTCCACTTTACCTAGATATCGCACTTAAGTTCATCTCACGCAAGTGAGGAAAAACAAAATCACAAGTTATCATTTGTTACTAAAAAATGCAAAGGATGAATGATGCACGAGCTATACATATGATTGTCCAAAGTACGAGAGAGGCCACCATAACAAAAACCAGTCAATACTCGCGTCGACCACGACCCCGATGAGACTGAAGGCCTGCACGAGGGAAGTGCCCATGAAGTCACCAACAACCTGGACAGTGAAAAAAGGCCGTCAGCGTGCTAAGGGAAGAGGAATGAAATGAAATGAGACGAACCCAATCACTTGGGTACCCTCCTAGGCAAGGATCGGGTTGAGATGGGCATACTTGAAAATTTTTGTCCTGTGGAGTACCTTCATGATGAAGGATATGGGGGTGACATAAGTCAAGTCGGAGTAGTCGGTGGCACCACAACTACTGGTGAGGATGCCGCCGATGCGGCCAAAGGAGTCAGCGACACAAGATCCAGAGTCCCCTTTCCTGGAGAATGGGGCTGAGTTCTTGTCGGTGGGAATGATTGGCCACTCCCTCGACTCCAGGTACTCGCCTGCAACATAGATGCGTGTGTATGATGAAACATTGTTTGTCTTGCCAATGGTGGTCCCAGTATTGGCGCCATTTTTGAAGACAACCAAGCATGGCTCGCTGTTGGTATCAAGCACAGGCAGATTCACGAGGACAGTCTCAGGGACCTGTCCTTGAAGCGTCACAAGACGATCAACAGGGAATTCGAAGGACTTGGAGCTGGTGGGGTGCTGATAGATCTTCTCCATGAATTCCCAGTGCTTATACTTGTCACCAATGTTGATGGTGTTGCCATGGTAATTGTCAGCATCAAGCTTGCCGGCATTGATCTTAATGACGGCAAGGTCCAGGGTATACTCCCCCGGTTCAGTGGAGTAGGTGATGGGAGGGGCCCAGGCAAGCTCCCCGAAGACACGCTTCTCCTCCGGCCTCCAGTGAGTGGCAATCTCCCGGCGAAAGTCCCGGAGTGCTTTCATCTTCGTCTCCGCCCTCTGCAAATTTTTCTCTGCCTTCTCGTGCTCTATGATGGATGTGTGGTCGTCCTTGTCCTTAACCAACTCAATCCTTTCCCTGGAATACGTGATCATGAACTCTTCGTACCTAATCTTCTTGTCGATGGTGGCAAGCTTCTTGTTGAAACCGGTGGTGCCAAGGATGGTCACGTCTTCATGTGCCCTGCTGTTGTTCCTGTGCTGGTATTCCCTGTTCTCGCTCTTGTCGACAGGGAGGACAACGTGCCGGGCAGTGACGAGATAGATGTCCTTGTCGTCGCCACCGGCACTGAGGTAGAAGCCGCCAGTTCCCTCGGCCAAAGGCTTATTCTTGGTCGAGATCGGGATGCCGAGTGTTGCGGTGTATGGGTCGCGAACAGCGAAAGTAGGGTCGGACCACCGGACAGTATCAAAGAACCTATTGCCCTCTTGTCTCATAACGCGAGACTCCCTGATTTCAACATGGTAGTCACGGAAACCGTAACTGTTGATGAACGAGAGGCAATTGAAGGCGACATCGCTGCCCTCCTTGAAGGTGAGCGCCCCGAACTCGACGCCAATCCAGACGATGGCTGGGCCGGAGGACTGTCCTTCTTTGACCATTCGGACTGCGTCGATACTAGTCCAGTTCACACACATCGTGTTCAGGCCACTGCGAAGGCGGTCGGCCAAACCATGGTCCCAAACACTGGCGAGGGGGTGATCACCCAGCTCCCTAAGCTCTTTGAGGACAGCGTAGGCCTCGGGGCCAGTTGGATAGTCGTAGGGGCTGGGATTAGTTGTAGCGATGAGGAGTGGTCTGGAGGGCAAGCCCTTGTAGTAGACCTCAGATAGATTCTCTGTCACTACCAACCGGGACGTAGGGGAGGACTGCAGCTCCGCGTCGTCGCCCATGGGCTCGAAGGCAATGGCGAGCTTGGATGAGTCCACTGAAAAAAAGGGGAAAACAAACATTAATACAGAAAGGCAGTTCAGAGCGAAAAAGAAACGCACTGAGACGAGTTGAGAAGAGTGATATGAGTGAGCAGAGTTAAGTAGTGTTTGGTGAGGGAAAAGAGTGTGGGCAAACAGGCCACCTTTTAGTGATGTTAGGATGTGGAGCTGTGAGATCTTGGAGATTGTTTCTCCGCACCATCCCAAGTGTCTAGCTTCTGAATCAGGAGAGGGTCGGGGGGAGCCAAGGGGCTCTGGCTCACTTCCGACGGCGCCGACTCCCCAAAATAGATACATTGTCGCAGCCCCTGGGACAATCGACGACATTAATCTAGGCAGGACTTCGAATTACTTATTAACAAGTTCACGATCCACAGGACGTAAGGGTCCAATAACGGCCGACCTGTATTTTCTCTACAAAAAAATGACAGAGAGCAATATCAAAATAATAACTCAAGGGTAAAAGCAGAAAGAGCTGTCATTGATAAAAACATAAGGAAATATTGCGGTATAAGACACACAAGCAAGTGGTCCGCACTCCCTGTTCCACTGTACACCTGAGTCACAAAAACTTGTGTCATCGCTGTCAGAAGGCAGGAAAAGAAGCTATGGGAATAGTCAGACAGCAACCAGAAATCAAACAAGTGATGCACATGCACACAAATTGCAACATCTTGTCGTCTTTTGAGATAAAATTTACGTGCATCAACTCTTTACAAATCAACACGCCCAGCACTGGCATCGCAACCATGCGACCGACAGCTAGCGAGAGAATTGCTCCCAGTAGCATACTCGACCAATGAGGCACCTTCGAACGCGCCAGCGCGGAACCCAGACATATCAAACCAAGAGGAACAGAGGTCACACCCATGAATTCTGCAAAATGGATGATAAACGTCAAAGGTGGGTCACCGTCGGGCGCTGGGCGCATATAATAGCCGTCGACTTGGACGAAAAGGTCCTTGACGGGAGTGATGAGAGCAATGGCGAAGGATACAATGATAGCTAGCGACACCGGCATGCAAATGGACTCGACAGCCGTACGCAGCGTAGGTAAAACAGTCTTCCATCGACGCAATATAGGATGACGACTTAGTATACCTCCTTATTTCTTTGTCATCTAATGGAACTCTTCTTCGCTTCTCGCACACAAGAATCTGGTGAGTAGGGATTGTCTTCTGATGCGACAAGGGCTAATGACAATTGGTGAGTCAGGGTTAATGAAAATTCTCTCAAATCTTTTGTTCCATAATATATATTGGCCTCACACGGAGATGATAATTATTCTCTCTGTGCTTTCCCGGTTTCTGATTTTCACCTTATTCCAGGTGCTACCGCAAAGCCTAATGTCCCAGGACTGACTGACGCGGTGTCTAATGTTATTCATCCCGTGGACCAGATTTTCTGTACACCGTTGCATTCGCCTCCGAACTTGGGGGGTTAACTCTCTTGTCTAATCACCACGACGCTGCATTGAACTATTATCTGGATTCTGCTTCTACGCTTTGAGCCAAATTGGCCTGCCCAAGTTCCGGGAAGACGTCCCACGCGGTTTCGGTACCGACTTTTCCAGACTTTCCTTCACCCACCGTCGTGTAACCTCACCCCAATACCAACTCCAGAGGACATCCATTTTTCCCGGTAGAATCGAACATGAAAGGGGGTTTAACCGGTCACCCTTCTCGGCTAGCGGACCTTATCTTCCTCAAAATGTACCGCATTCCTTAATCAGTGCCCGCCCTTACGTCGTACCACCAATGTACGTCTAGAATACTTGATGTTTTTACTGACATTTCCTGCAGGCAGGGCCGATACGTGAAGGCATAAACTCGACGGCTATCCGTAAGTATTCCCAATTCGTCTACTTATCTGACTCTTAAAGCTTAAATACGGGGGAGGTCTTGCAGTCCATTGTACGATTCTGTCACGTCCTTTTTTCCAGTCTCAGATCCACGATGCTTTCAGCAGGACAGCTCATATGGGTCTCCTTCCGACCTCTGTTACGATTGTCAGTCAGACTTTGATCGCTTGCTCCCGGCTGAATCTCTGCTGACACTTCGACCATTCCCACAGGGTCTTGAGCATACTTGGAGGCTTCGTTATCACCAAAGCGGATATCTTCCCGGCGGTCGCTGCAAGAGGCGCAGGACGAGTCGCTCTGGTACACGATATTCGTGTTGTTAGTATTCATGTGTGCTGATGGTCAACGCAGAATATTGCAATGCCTTGCCTCATGTTTTCGAAAATGGTACCCGCGTTTTCCTCAAGTAATATCAGCGTCTTAGGTGTGCTCAGTCGCAACTGGATCTCACCGCTCATATTCTACCGTGAAACTCACTCCGGTTTTTGTGCTTGACTCTGTCACACTCTAGGATCTCTGTTTGCAATTGGCGCTACCTATCAATTTATGGGCACCGGCTCGTACTGGGTGATCGAACAGTTCTTCTGGGTTCCACATCGCTTCCGCTATGGAATGCTTGCTGCTGGTGGATAGGGAAATTATGGTGACATCCACGAGGCAGTCTTTCTTTCTCGTGTCATGGCACTATCTCTTACTCCAACATCTTAGCGATGGCTGTCATCATGAGCATCACTGGAGCAGCACCATTCAACGGCGAGGCAGACCAAGACCTTGCTGTAGCTTATGTTTCGGCATTAATCCTGTATTATATGATCAGTAAATCTCTCATAAAGACTTCTCCATTTGACAATACCTCTCTAGTTGACTTTCTTTCCGCTGGGGGAAACAGGCTAATTGCATTGGACTTCAAGGGACCGGAGGTCGAACCTGAAGAAGTCCAAGAAAGCATTCGCACAGGATGAAAATTTCTTTTTCGTGGTTGGCCGAAGGCTTTAAAGCAGAAAGTGTTACACCGTGTAGCTGATCCTAAAAAGACGGATTGCGAAAATTAGAACGAAAAGGCTTCGGCCGATGAACCTGTCGACCTTCAACACCGTCCCGGATTACGTGTTCCATACCATGAAGACGCGACAATTGTGGTACCGTCAGAAGGTGCTCAACCCATATGTCGTACTAAACCTGAGTCGATAGTCACGACCCACGGGGAACATAAGGACGGTTCAACCTCCTACGCCTCGGCTCCATTTAATCCCAGTCGTCATCCTATATTGCGTCGATGGAAGACTGTTTTACCTACGCTGCGTACGGCTGTCGAGTCCATTTGCATGCCGGTGTCGCTAGCTATCATTGTATCCTTCGCCATTGCTCTCATCACTCCCGTCAAGGACCTTTTCGTCCAAGTCGACGGCTATTATATGCGCCCAGCGCCCGACGGTGACCCACCTTTGACGTTTATCATCCATTTTGCAGAGTTCATGGGTGCGACCTCTGTTCCTCTTGGTTCGATATATCTGGGTTCTGCGCTGGCGCGTTCGAAGGTACCTCATTGGTCGAGTATGCTACTGGGAGCAATTCTCTCTCTAGCTGTCGGTCGCATGGTTGCGATGGACAAAGGTATACGGACCTGCGAGGGACGAGGCAACAGCATGTTCGATATTCTTTTTCCCATCTGTCTCTGCTTTGGTGAAAAGATGATATTGACCGCTGCGCGTCGTCCTCAGATCAGAGCGTATGGGCAAAAAAAGCAACTGGCCTACTTACTTGAATAATTCTGGGAAGCTGTCAATATATCCCAAATCCGCATTGAATATGCCGGACATGACGACAGGCCTGCTCCATGAGGTGAGAGTGGCATCGTTTGCAGTAAAAACGTAGGGCAAGAAGGGGCCGTAGCTGCCGGTCAAGAGGGAAACGACGATATTCAGTTCTCCGGTACTGGTGTCTTTAAAGAATTCCTTGGGAGGGGAAGGTTAGCGAGTATAATGTAGCTGGTGGTGTGCCATACTGGTGCCCAAGTGTTGTTCGGAGTTATTAATGAAGAAACGGTGGAGATCGTGGCAACGAGTGTCCAGGTGAGAAGGTCAGGACTGCTCTGTGGATGTAAATGAGGGTCAGCGGTTTTGTAGATTCAACATGCAATGATAAGCACTGACCGCGATAGCAAAGTTTGTTCCGGTCCAATCAGTTGTGTCTCGATAAAGGGAGGTATCAGAGTATAATTACATCATAGACAGTCAGCTCACAAGCAATGTAATATTTTCCGCTAGACGACAGGGTCAGTCTATCGGTATACGTAAACAGGAGGACCGGTACTGACTTTGTGTGAAGAATAACGCTCGGGTCTCGAATAAGGCCGGTAGCCGGGGTATAAGCTGGTCCTTTCAAAAGGTTGAAATTGGTGCCATCGTCTGAGGTGTATACATAGAGATTGGATTCGGACACGCTTGTAAAAACGGTGAAGACGTAAGTGGAGTCGACAGCTCGTTTGAATGCCTCTGGAGAGAGTTCAGGCCGATGAGCTCTACCGGAGGGGATGCCACGAAGCCAAAGAGCACCGATCCGAGTAAGGGGAGGAGTATTCCCATCGTAATCATGGTTCGCATCTGCTGCTGCCGTCGGAGTCATGTTTAATAGGACCTCCGGGCGGTCTTCGATGTCATGGAAAATTTTTCGTCTTTTCTTCTACTTGGTGCTGTCGTTCTGATGTCCTCGGGGACCATATGCTAGTGCATGTGCATGGTGTTCAGGTGTTCTTCAGGCAGGTCAGTCGCACCTTTACCATTGTTTGTCTTGGATAACCGTTGATCCGTGAATGTAGCAGGAAAACCACGCAAAGGTATCAGCTAGTTTCTTCCCGGAGCAGTCAGGTAAATAAAGATAATTTGGCTTCAAGTTAGAAAATATAGTGCTGATTCTGTTTGCGTGTTCTTGTTCGCGCTAAGGACCAGAACAGCGGGCAATTCCCGGATGCAAGGAATTTGAAACACGGGTTTATCTGCATTTTCAGAATGGGGCATAGATCAATAAAGCTGAACCAGTTAGTATTATTATAAAATTTTGCTGAATTGATGGCGTGATGACTTACTGATGAAAAGAGAACAAAACGATCGAGAAGAATTGCACGCATTTAGAAAAATTTCCAGTGCAGCCAACTGGTCTGGAGTCAGTGTGTGAAACGAGTGAAGCAATAAATATTAATCATCGTTTCAGTTGAAAATGGCGGAGATTGCAAAGCGGGAACATGTATTAGAATATTCTTCAGCCATGGCTTTCTTCATTATGCTCCTCAGAAAATCGTCAGCCCAAAGTTTGGTACAGGGGTACCTTTGTTACAAAGCCAATTCGGCGATCAGCAATAGGTCAGCGGTTGATTTATCAGAATGACCAGGCTAGATCTAAAATATTTGGACAGACATGTCAGCTTTCCAGCTTTTCTCTGTCATTGGAATATTACCATTGACCTATAAAGCTGTAATGTGTATCAAAAGACTGTGGCATCAGCCTCCCTCCTGAACCATTCAAATACCTTTGAATGTCATCTATGCAAGAGACAATGACCTTACCTTCAGTGGCACCAAAATTGCCTTTGTTCTTGTCTTCAATGTGTATGACAAAGACCAAATGCCACTTGCCCTCAGAAATACAAAGCCAGTCCATGTCATTGCAATTTCCTTGTCCTCTTTCTTTCCTATCTCACACATAGAGCTTGATAGTCATTGACTTTGAGCAGTTTTTGCAGGACAACATTGCTCCACAAGAATGTGTGATTATTGGCTGTTGGATCAGTCAGATCTCATATACTCTTTCACAAGGCAACTGTTTTCTGCCTCACACTCCAGAGAATATTGCTGCAGCAGACTTTGGCTTGTATCCTTGCCTGCTGATTGCAGATCATGACTTCAGTTTATGTCAAGCTTCTCATACCTCTCTGCTTTCTAGAAACAGTACTCCATCCTTTGTGGACACTAGCTATACCATGTTGACTTCTAGTGCACAACCTGACTCTGCATCTGTGCCCAGCCCAGTGCCTCTGTAGAATTCTCCTCTGGTGACATCTACAGCACCATCAGAATCCTTGCTTCTGCTCTTTACATTTGCTTAAGTCCAGCAGATTATCTCACAACTTACACAACAAGTCACATCTGCATTACCCATGCAACCCCTCTCATCCCCTGCTGTAATCCCTCAGTTCATTCCTGCTGTGACACCTTCACATAAGTTCTTTCTTGAATGCTTTCTGTGGTCATCCAGATTATGGTCTTCAGATATTGGACAGTTCTCATCACTATGCTAATCACTTGATTTTACTGTCATTGCAGTATAAGTGGAATACCATCTTATTATACCACATTGAGTATTATCAGCACCAGTATCATGAGATGGAAAATGATGATATCACTGGCTGGAGACTGGCTAGCCAGAAATTAATTACAAATTATCTGGCTACACATGTCCATGCACCCACCTCCTCATTATCTGACAGAAAAGCTGTCAGATCTAAGCAATCTGAGCAGCATTGTTTTGTATAAAATGAGGGGAAATGCTCTAGAGGTTCCTCCTGTGACTGCAAATATGTGTGTAAATATTGTGACTCTACTGATCATTCAGAAAAAGTTTGTGCCAAAGAAAAGAGGAAGAAGAAAGCCTGAGAAACTAGCAGGGTGAGAAGGACTCACTTTCAACATAGTGCTGCTCACTCCAGCCAGCAGTCACTTTTCTTAGTACCTTCATCATTGGATAATTTATCTTTAGCTCCTCCTTTCATTCCTTTGCTCTCTTATATAGCATTGTTTTCTCCACTGCATTCTCCTCCTCTTTATTCTAACACCAACTCATGCTGCAATGATCTTTTCTATCATTCTTTCTTGCTTTCTATTTCTTTCTCTCTTTCTTATAAAGCATGGGAGCATTATTTATAGGATTATCCTAATCATGCTTTTGTACATACCATCCTCCACATAATTCAATATGATGCTTCCATTGGGTTTGAAGATGATGAGCATATTCAACCTTATTGCAATCTGTCCTCAGCATTTGAGTACCAGCAATTTGTCAATGACTCACTTGGTGACCTGATAGCCAGAGGTATGCTCTCTGGGCCTTTTTCATCTCCTTCTATGGAGAACTTTCACTGTTCTCTACTTAAAGTTGTTATTTGCAAGTTGTTATGATTTTTCTATTTTTTTAACTTGATTAACCCCTATTTATGCTTAGTCAGAGCATTTAGATCAGCACTTAGGATCATGGGAGAGGCTTAGTCATCACAACAAGCCAATCAGTCATTGTTCTCTAATATAGTAATAAACTTTTGATGATGCACAATGGCTTTTTGTAAATAGTAATAATACTCAAGGATAATGAGTATAAGGATCTGGATCAGTACAATAAGAAGTAGTATATTTATCTCCACCAATAAGTAGTATATAAGTAGACTAGCTCTCACTGGTATAACTCTAGCTTCAAGCTAAAGTTTATTTATATCACTTCACTCTTGAGCTTTCTTGTAAAGGCCTTAAAGCATATTGGTCAACAGAGCACAACAAGTAAACTCTAGTATGACTGTACAAATACAATACAGTGCTAGTTTATCATATGTTCTGATCACATGTGACTTAAGTCTAACAATTAGCTTAAAGCTTCTGCTTTCCTTTTCTTATATACAATAAGTGCAAAGAAAACCAAATATCACTCATATAGACTACTACCCCTAATCTTACTGATGATTTTTTTAAACTTCTAGCTTCCATTATTAGAATGCTACTTGGACTTCTCACTATCATCTAGCTTTGTTGAGGATGCCAATTAATAACTGATTGAATAGTCAGATACTATCAAGTATTTCAGCAAATATAGCAAATCCTTTGCAATATCATGCCTGACTTCTTCTTCTATGATATCTCTCCCTCTATCTGAGTTTCCTTCTAGCCTCAGATTGGAGCCATACTAGAAGCTCAGCCTAGTGGCTCAAGTACATAGGATAATCAAGAAGAAATGAGACACACCTACCCTCTTTAAAGAACTATTAGCAGAAACAGCAACAATCATCTCATGAGTTTTCAGAACTCATGGATTCTGCTGCCAGTCCCAAACTATGAGAACAAAGATCTCTCTGACAACTTTTTCAATGATGAGCCCTCTCTCAACACTTTCACTGTCCCAAGAGAGTCTAGAGTTAGAGATCACACTCAGAACTCTCTTGATGCCTCTCAGGTGGCTTCAAGACCTTGAAGTGTTTCATCAAACTCAAAGCATGACTCACTCTATACTATGCTAGTAGGAAGCCCCATCTCATCAGTCCACACTGACTATGGTAGTCATAAGGCCACTGATCTCTGATCAAACAATAAGAAGCTGCATGAGCTCTGGGAGAAGAGTCTCATAGCCAGAATCAACTCAAGCAGAAGGCTTTGCACTCAGCTTGATACAAGAGGGAGCCTCCAACATCATAGCTCAGAAAGACAAAGTCACAATAATAGCACTGCTGCTCAGGAGGCCACTGTAGAAGTAGCTAACAGAGCTTTTGCTCAGTATGAAGAAGAAAGATATGACTGATAGTAGTGATAAGAACAATGCTGCCAGAAAGCTGCCACTTGAAGATCCACTTTTTCAACTTGATATAGTCTTAAAACTCTAGACTGTTAGTGACCAACTATAATAAACAAGACTAAACTTAAGGCTGTGCTTCATATTCAGGCAATCAGCATAAGAGAGCCTTATCAGTGAGTTAGAGCTTGACAATCAAGTCAGGTGATGCTGAGAGTTCAATCAGAAGAGTATTGAGAGAATAAACTTTAGTCTGAAGCTGGGGCTTAAGGCTACAGCTGAGCTACCTTATATATAAAATAAGTGAGTCTAATAATATGTAACAATAGTGCAGTGTAAGACCTATAGTTGTACCAGAGGTGTCTGATATTTGTGTGTCACAGTAAGAAATATATGTAGCATTTGGTATTTGTATGACAGTCATCTATGAAACAAGAAATAAAGAGTAATGTTGGTATATTATACTGCAGAGTGCTGTTGTTGAATAACAACAGCATGGGAATAGCATGGAAAGCATATGCTGTGAAGATCATGAAGGTGTGAAATGGTCATGATCATAACAATGCCCCTCAGTTAAGGCAGTCATCCCAACTGCTTACTTGCTGTGTAGATTGATGTTGGTCTTCCAGTCATGGTCATGATTCAGAGGGAACTCCTGGTCATAAAAGTGGTCATTTACCTTGGAATCAGTGTCTTTTCACTGGTAAAGCTTCTTCTTCTCTATCAGAAAGCATCACAGCATATAGCAGCATGGAACATATCATTTATAGTCCCACTTATTGAAACACCTCTTGAGGGCACAGAGAATTTGTTCATTCCTGTCTAGGTAGTCCTGGATCAGCTCCTTGCAATGCTCAAGGTCTTTGACCCTGAGCCACTCATTCTTCTTGTTCAGTATACTCCTTCACTTGACAAAGTACTCTGTCTTCAGCAGTTCTCTCCTGTGGCAGATGATTCAGTCATTGAGTATATGCTTGACTTTCTGTTCATATTAGCTGTTAATCAAGTCAGATGGCAGGGGCAGGGGTTCTTCCTGGTTAGAGAAGGCAGGTGGATGATAACAGGTCAGAAGAGACTCATTGAAGACATTATAGATCTTCTATGTGGGTGGAAGACCAAGGTGGTAAGCTGATTCCCTAATTTTTTCTTTGACCATGAAGGGTCTGACTCACTTGATGTCAAGCTTCTCCTTGGATCAGAGAAGAGAGAGATTTGTGACATTGAGCCACATCTTGTCACCAGCTATGTATCATTCTGCAGTGCTCTTTTTTTTGTCATAGGTGTATTTTATTGTATCTGATGCTTTAATAAGGGTCTTCTTGGCCATCTTGTAAATAGTGTCCATATCTGAAAGAAATTTAGGTGTTGCTGGCCTTAAGTTATGAGTTGTGTGCACTGGATGCACATTGGCATTTCAGCCAGTGATAATTCAGAAGGATGCATATCTTGTCAAGAAGTGCATCTGGTTGTTGTGTTAGAAGGTGGCCAGTGCCAATCATTTGGACTAATCATCTTGATGCCAATTGATGAAAAGGTGAAGATATTTTTCAACCTCTTGATTGACCTGTTCAGTTTGTCTGTCAGTCTGTGGGTAATAGGCCATGGACAGATTTTCTTTGATGTCCAGCATCTTGTATAATTCTTTTATGAAGTCTGACACAAATTGTGGGTCTCAGTTCAAGATGATTTTCTTTGGCATCATGCTATATTTGGCAAAAACTTTATTGTAAAGAATGCATGCCTATCCTTCTGCTGTTAAGTCCTTGCTTGTGGCTACTGAAATGATCATTTTGGAAAAGCAATCAATAATAATGAGAATAGAATTATACCCTTTTGACTTGGGTAGATCTGTTATCATATCAACTGATATGATTTTCCACAGTCTAGTGGAGACTTAGTTCAGATAAAGTGGTGCCTGCCACTGATGTGCTTGGCAACAGCTAAATGACTAAGAGAGGTGAATGAGGAATGAACTCTCAAGCACCAACACCTAACCACTCAATACACAATCACCAAATACAGTTGAGGTCAGTTGTTTTGAGTACAATAGAAGCACTCTTACAGTCTTAAGTAAAATCAAAGAAACAGTCAATAAAGACAGTTATTCAACTCTATCTTACTTTCAAAGATGCGATACTCATGAGAGTAGTTTATAGCAATGTTTAAGTATAATTAGGACTTAGAATCAATGCCAAATTGCACCTCAAATCAACTTAGAATATTCTAAAACTCAATAAACTCTGAAATCCAAATACTAAGTCTATCAAGCACTTAGGCTTGACTAGCTGCACTCTTGGCTGGCTAGTGGTTCTAAAAACCAAAGAACTTGTATTCTGACACCAAAACCCTTATAGTTTGGAACCCAAATTAATCCAAAACCTAAAATACAGTTATTATTCCAATCCAATCCTCTCTAAGTGACAAAGCAACTTAAATAAATCACTAAGTCGAAGTAGAACTCAAAATCTGTTGTCCCAGAGACTAGCTACAGTGGGCTAAAAGGTCTGAATGTGGGGGTGGGTTGATTGCTTGCTATTTCCTTCCCATTCCCTTCTTTTATACATTAACAACAGGTACAGAATTTATAAATAAAGCATTCAAAATAATATTTCTCCTGTTTAAAGCAGAATCACACTATTATTCTGGAATGGTGGCACTCCTGGACTCCCCTAGGCTTGCCCAGACCCACCTGGCCACTGCACAGCTTTATTTTAAGCCTACAGCACCTGTGGGTACCTAACTCCTTTCTGTCTACTCAGAGTTTTAATCCTCTGAGTTATTCTTAGTAGCTTGATTGATCAGGCCCAGTCAGGCTCAGTCAACCAGTTCTATCCACTCTATTCCTCTCAATTCTAAGTCTTTTAGGTCATCTGATATCTAGAAAATTTAGACTTAGGTATTTGAGTCAAAACTCACAGTGCTAGCCACAGATCATTGGGTCTCTCTTTTTACTGCTTCTGGATGATGCTATCTCTACTCAATACTCCACAACTGGCTATGGTATTATACCTCTAGCTGTCTTAGAATATGCTTGTCTTAGTGGCATGTAGAATTGGCCTTATTTGAGATACCATTTCTAAGTCCAACTTGGACTTAGTATTTTCCAAGATGTGGTGCAGAACTTTTCTAAGTTCAAACCTGACTTAGGATTTTTATCTTTAGGCCATGTTATTTTTACAAAGTCCAATTTGGACTTAGTATTAGTGACTAGCATGACTATCAGCTTGGAGCCTCAGCCATAGTCCTCTACTGGCTAATGATTCTCAGTTACTAGTATATTTTAGTGTGTTATGCAGAATTTGCAAATTATAGAGCTGGACATGTAGCCTGCATATCACTGCTTCCAGATGTCTGTTTTGTTTCTTTGATAATCTTGGCATCCATGAATGTATGCCTTGACTTCTCCCTTCATCTTTAGCCATCAGAATTCTCAAAGGACAAGCTCCTTCATTTTTTCCACACCTGGATGTCCAGCTATGACATGATCATATGACATTGAAATGATGCACCCTCAGAGCACATGGTCTCATGGGACATAGACTCTTCCATCATAGATGAGAAGACTGTCTTGCTTTGAAATCTCTTGCTTATGATTGAGTGAGTCTTAGATACCCCTGTCTCATAAGCATATCTCTTTCAGTGCATTTCAAATGTTCCAATGAACTTCTTCTTCTATTGGCAATGTCATTGTCCAGAAGAACTCTGGCTTGAGCAGGACAACATCTTTATTGTTATCTGCTCCCATGCTGTGATCAGCTCTTTGGCTGAGCAGGTTGGTCTTCTTGTTGGCTGTCCTGAATTTGTGGTGTAGAGTAAATTGATACTCCATGAGTTCAGTAATCCACTGTGCTTGTCTGCAATTGAGTTTCTGGAGCTTCTTGAAGTACTAGAGGTTTTAGTGATCTGTTCAGATTTCAAAGTTGAGTTTAGCACCCATAAGGTAGTGCCACCATTCTTCCAGTGTGAGTATAATAGTAAGGAGCTCCTTGTTGTAGATTTTATAGTTGTACTCTGTTGCTGAGAGCACCTTAGATAAAAATACTATGAGACACTATTTGTCATTCTATTTTTGAGACAGAACAGCACTAATTGCCTCCTCACTAGAATCTGCTTCCACATAGAATAAATTGTCATTGTCTAGAATAGTGAAGACAGTGTTACAATTTTTCCTGATTTCTTTTCTTTTTCTCTATTTCTGCTTAGTTAGAGTGCCTAAACCAGTGCTTAGGACTATGGAAGGATTGGTCAGTATTTCAACCCAGATCCTACAGTGCTGTTGTTATTGCTGCTGTTTAATGGCAGTGCACCTCTTTTGTCATCTGCAGCAGTAACAGCAGTAACAGCTCAACAGCAGATAATTATCTTTTGTAGGTATCTTAGTGACACTGGACAAAGAGCTCTACAGCTCAAGGATGAACAATTAGGTAGTTTTATTCTTAGAATGATAAAGACTTAGTATTTAAGTAGTATAGCTCTTGCTGTAGTACCTCAGCTTTGAGCTAAAGTTTATTCTTTCACTATTTTATCTTGAGCAATCTGCAACACCTTGACAACACCAGCTATTATCACATCAAGTGAACTCTGACAGTATAATCTGAAGTGTGAGGTTCTGTCAGTTTATCACATGTTAATAGTCATATGGAATTTGGGCTTAACAGACAATGCTATCCTGAACATTTTCTTTAACAGCCATGAAGGCTGCCAACTGAGCCAGTCTCCAGCTCCACAGTTTCTTTCCCATGAGTGTGGTCATTAGTCACATGATTTTGCTATAGTTGCAGATAAAGCAACAATAGAAGTTCATGAACCCCAGAAATGACTGGAGTTCAGATTTTTTACTTAGTGCTAGCCATTCCATAATGCCAGTGACTTTGAATAGGTCTATTTGGACTGCCCCCTTGCTAATGATCACTCCAAGGTACTCTGTTTTGAGTACCTCAAACTTGCACTTTTCCAGTTTAAGAAAAAGCTTCTGCTCCCTAAGAATTTGCAGGACTTCTTGAACAATCCTGCAGTGCTCTGCCAAATCTTTGGTGAAGATGAGAATATCATCAAAGTAAATGGTTACCTTGCTATGAGTGATGAGGTCTTTGAAGATGTCATTCATCATCCACTGGAAAGTGGCTGGAGAGTTTATCAGTCCAAAGAACATGATGAGTGGTTTGAACAGGCTGCAGTTAGTTCAGAACATAGTCTTTCACTTGTCTCCTTCTTTGATGTGAACATTGTTGTATCCCCAATGCACATTCAGCTTGATAAAGTATTTCACTCTCTGAAGCTTGTTTATCAGGTTGGTGATAAGAGAGAGGGGATAATGGTTTTTGACTATTATCTTGTTGAGTTTCTGGTAGTCTTGAATCAGATGGAGTTTTCCATCCTTCTTTTTGATGAAAAAGAAAGGTGATACCATAGGTGATTTTGAGGCTTGGATCTGGCTGGAGATCAGATTTTTGTTAAGAAATTTGTTGAGTTCCTTCTGCTTGGTTGGGCTAAGCTGATAGACCTTACAGTCTAGGCTTGCCTTCACATTGGGGACTAGCTTGATTGTGTGATTCCAGAGCTTCCTTGGAGGAAGTTTATCAAAGTTCTCCTTTGTGAACACATTTTGGAACTCCTGGTATTGACTTGGAACAAGATCATTGAAGCTTTTGTCTCTCTTGGCAAGGTTAGCCTTAGCAGCCAACTTATTGCTTTTGCTCCCTATTGTGCAAATATGGATCATTTCTTCTACATCCACAAAAAGCATTCAGTCTTCCTCCTCCAAGTTGGTTACCCATGGCTCCTTCAGATTGTCATCCAGCAGATGAAACAGCATCTTTTGGCAGAGGCATCTGACCAATGCTATTGTCTCTTCCTGCCAATTGATGATGGAGTTATAGTGCTTAAGCCAATCATACCTCAGGAACATCTCTACAATGCCAAGATCCATCATAGCGAGCTTGATTCATTCTTTATGCTCACTGATCTTGAGTCCAACCTCAATATAGTTGGTGATGTCACTGTTTTTGTTCTGTGTTCCATCTGCATTATAGATATGAGATGGAACTGCTGCCTTCTGAGTGTTCAAACCATGCTGATTAATAAAGTGCTGATTGATAGTGCTTGTTATACAGCCTGAGTCCAGAAGGGCTAAGACTGTGAATGTCTCATGAGTGTCCAGTATCTCAATCTGATACTTGACATTCATGGTTTAGCCAAGACAGCTGCAGATTTGATGGGGTGCACATTTGAGCTTATGCAACCATTCCAACTGTAAATCAAGGTAGTCAGAGCTTGAAGAGGGCTGGATGAAGAGTAGAGTAGTCTTTTTGTCTATCTCTATTTAGTGTCTGAGATGAGTTTAGACCCAGAGTTTTGCTATTTTTTTCTTCAGAGTCTTTGCATCATGAATAGACTGAAGTGTCTATTTAGCAGTCCAGAGTTTGATCCATCTGGATTTGTCTACAACTGGATTGGATCATAAGAGATCAGCTCACATCTTTAGAGTCAGAGCTGAGTGCTCTTTTTTTGGCTGGCAGGACTACTGGTTTGGCTTTGGGAGGCTCTGCATAGCTCCAGAGGAAGAAGATATTGTTTTCTTTGTCAGAGACTTCTTTGATACTAATCTTAGGGCATCTCTCATCCTGTTCAGCCAACTTGTCTGGCACTTGAGTGTGTTGTGGCTTTTTAGGCTCTTGCAGCATCTCAGAGAGAGCTAACAATATATATTTATTAGTAAAACTTCAAACAATGTCTGTAATACTGTTAGTGTCTCAAGAATGCTTACTCTTTCACAGAGAAGCCAAGCCAGATACTTTCTCATAGGATCTTTTACCTCTTTGATCTTGAAAGTGGACACCATTGGTTCCTTTTCTGTGGTGCCATCCTTCTTCTCTTCTATCTCCAAGATCATCTTGAGAAGCTGCTAAATGTTGGCAGTCCTTCACTTTGGCTTTGCCCATTGAGAGCAGTCCATGTGGAGATAGCCTTTCTCTCTGCAACCAAAGCTCTTTCCCTTCTTTTTCAGCTTGTCGATGTCCATGGGTTTTCTCTGGCCACCAAACATGATGCTAGTGGTGGTCTTCTTGTCACTGGTGGTATTGCTGCTTGAACTTGTTGAGTTGGTGGATTTGGATCTGGAGGATCCTGAAGCAGCAGCCTTTGTCTTCTCAGCTGCTGTGTGAGAAAAAGAGTTAACACCTTCAAAGAGTTCTTAGATGCAGTATTGCCACTTGGTGTCCATAATAAGCACTCTCTCCTTCCACTTGTTATATCTGATTGGCATGAACTTGCCAACTATGCTGATCATATTGATGTGCTTCTGGAGCACATTGATCTTCAGGGCTCTAACCAAATGACTTTTGTTCATCTTGTCAGTGGTTTCACCAGCAAGCTTTGTCTCTTTCTCAAGATCAACAAAGTACTTAGTGGTGATGCAAGTATCTTGACAGATTTTATACATCTTCTTGAGATGCATGTCTTCAATTGCAGGGCCAGTGAATTTGACCTACAGTTCTCCCACAAATCTTGCCCATATAGGAAATTGATGATGGCTGGTGGAAGCTGACCAATATTTCTGTGATTTAAGGACCTATCAGTCCAGTGCTTTCTCCTCAAAGTAGGAAGTCACAAAAGTAATCTTGTGTGAGTCAAGAAACATTGAGACCATATGCATCTTGAAATACATATTGCATTGAATCAGAAATCAGTCCAGGTCTTCATACTGCCTCTTGAAGGGGGCAGATTCCTGAATGTGTTTAAAATGAGTGTTCATCCATAGAGCTTCATCTCTCATCTGTCCTATTGGCTATTGAGATGGACTCAATAGTTGCTATTTGTTTGGTCTCTATGGAAGAGACTAAAGACTTCTTCAATCAGCAGGTATTCCTGCTGATCTCCCACTTGGCCTGCTTGACAAAGGCAGCAAAGGTGGTAGAGCCATCAGATCTGGAATCCACAGCTTAGCATTGTGCATATTTACCAGTGGAGCAACTGGTGGAATAGTGTCTCATGGATTTGGCATAGGATCAGCCTCTGCAAGAAGGCAGAAGCTGTTCTGCCAGAGGTTCATTGGCATCTTGGTATAAGACACTAGTTCAGCATGCACAGGATCATACTATTTGTATTAGTATGGTTTTGGCATTAAATATAAGCAATAGAGATAAAGCTGATTGAAATTGAAAACTGCCATCATCTGGACACTGTAATAAAAAATATCCTCTCTCTCAGTGGCCTATGGAAAAGTCAACCAGTGATATCCCAGTTTTCTCTTTCTCCAGCTAATCAAGTCCAGCAGCATTGCTATTGTCTTCTCCCACATCCTCTGAAACTCTTCTGCCAGCCATGCCATCTGCTCCTTCTCATTGTCTGTTAGCATAGAGCTGGCACTGTTTAGATTGATCATGAAAGAAGATGACTATCAAGGGGTGGGAGAGAAAGATGATGTCTAGATGGGCTCTTTTCCTTTTCTGCTGATCTCTCATCTGATTGACCTAGTGTAGGATGAGATAGTTCTGAGTCATGAGGTAGAGATAGAGGCTGATAGTATAGTGGCATGCAGAGATTGATAGACTGAGATCTTGGCTGGTCTAGGGCCTGAGGAGAAACTCCTCAGGGCTTGGAGTGTAGGCCAGAGCTGGCTGGCTCTGGAGGTCTCATGTGAGTGACTGCTTGCAATGCTGGCAGGTCTCTGTTAGACTCAAGTATCATATAAACAGTTACATATAATAAATAGCCTAATCCTCTCACACTTTGAAGAATCAGCTGAGTTCACTGATATGTAATCTGATCAATGTGTCATAAGGCCAAATGAATCAGCTCAAGAGTAGAATGATGTGAAGATAAACTTTAGCTCAAAGCTGAAGATTACCAGTGAGAGTGAGCTGTCTTAAATACTGTACAAGTCATATCTAAATATACTACTGCTAATTGTGCATTGCTGAGTCTTTTGTGCCTATTGCCCTTGGGCATTGATACTGTACATAAAAGATTGATTGTGCATTATCAGGCAATGCTATTGCATCAAAAAACAATGACAGACTTGGCCAGTTGTAATGACTAAGTCTTGTCTCATGGTCCTAAGCATCTGTCTTAGCACTCTGACTAAGCATAAATAGGGATTAAATCAAAGAAGAAATAAAAAAATCATAACACTACCTCCTCTTTAAAACCATCATTCTGATAGCTTAATTTAGGGATAATTTGTAGTCATGTATGGCATCATCAGCATTCATGAGTTTTTCATTAATCCACTGGTTAGATTCTGGGCTGTAACTCTTCCAGCTGACCAGATAATCAACAGTTGTTGTCATGCCTCTCCCTTTGGCTTTGATTTTTTGAAGTTTATGGTTTAAGACTTGATTGATTTTATAATGCTCTTTGTCATCGATTAGGTCTAGAGAGGGAGGCAGTGGCTGTTTCTGGTTGGAGAATGCTGGTGCGATATATAGAGTTAACAATGTCTCATTGAAGATATTGTGTATTTTCCAGATTGGTGGTAGCTGAAGTTTATATGCTGATGTGTTAACCTTAGTTAGGATAGGAAATGAGCCAGTTCTTTTATCAGTAAGTTTATGCTTTGGTCATGGGAGGTGGAGATTGGTGGTATCCAGCCAGACTTTGTTGTTGACTGAATACTTGTGTATTATATGGCAATATTTGTTATATTGAGTCTTTATTGTTTTTGCTATCTGTTCAAAGGCTGTTTTGGTTTCATTATAGATTGCTGTCATAGTTGCAGCAAAGTTAGTGGAGGCAGACATAGTAGTTCAATATCATGCAGTCTGAGCAATGTTTGGATGTTAGCTGTGATTCACAAAGAATGGGGTTTTCTTCATAATAGAGTAAATTCGGTTGTTATATTAGAAGGCAGCAAGAGCCAGCCATTCAACCCAGTCATCCTGTCAATAGTTGATAAAGAAGCAGAGGTATTTTTTCACCTCTTGATTTGCTCATTCTGTCTGTCCATTGGTTTGTGGATAGTAGACTGTGGAAGCATTCTGTTTGATGTTAAGTAGTCAATACAGATTGTCTAGGAATTTGGAGACAAATTGTGGTCTCCTATCAGAAATGATGATCTGTGGCATGTCATACTTGGTATAGACTTCATCTCGTAGAATCTTTGCCTATTTATTAGAGGTTAGTTCTATTGAGCAGGCAATCAGGATGATTGTCTTAGAGAATCAATCAACTATGATGATGATGGCATCATAGCTATTGTAGTCAGAGAGCCTGGTGATCATGTCTACCAAGATATGGGTCTATGGTGATGAAGGGACCTCATTTGGGTGGAGCAGTGATATGTAAAATTACAAAAATTGAGAATACATAGACTGTATTTCAGTTTAATAAGCATGTAATAGAAAATAGAGTAAGAGTGCATAGAAACCTAGCCATCATAAGGCTAAACTGAAGTAACAAGGAGTAAAGTGCATGGTCTAGTAGCAGACTAATACCAGAGGGGTTAGACTGCATGTGAGGTCCCAGCACTTGGCCCTAAATGCACTAATACTATTATAAGAAGACATGCTAAAAATAAAAAAAATATGATTGAAATATGATCAGCAATTCTGATCACATTGATCAATGATGCACTGATATAACATGCTTTAGAACAGAGAACTGAGACCCAAAGAAAGGTATCTGAATAACTAGGTGCTGAACAGAGAAATGATATGATGGCAACAAAGAAATAGATAGAGGAATACTACCCCCAGAGATAAATAGCATGTGTACTGCTCAGAGACTTGCATGCATACTTACAGTGTCTTAGCATGCTTAACACAGTAAGAGACTCTGTATCATACTATAGTATGATATATACCATATTGGGTAAGTTAATTAATACATGTCAGGCTAGAAGTGGTGCAATTTATAAGTCAGAGGAAATGTTGAGACACTAGAGAAGAGAACATAACTATTGTGGCTGACTCCAGACATAGGAGATAACTCTGGAGGTCCAGAACAGTTTACCACTGTCAGAGATGTATCACCAAGAAAATAAGAAAGTGAGCAGACTGGGCTAGGCTAGCTAGCCAAGATCAACTAGTGAGAAAATATTGTATAGTCCTAGCTCAGAAGAGAATAAGCATGGCAACTATGATACATGCACAAATAATATCTGTGGGATCCAGCATAGAGTCTCATGCTTTGAAGATACTATAATAGGATTGTATTAGTAAGTACTATAGTAGAGTATTTAAATATGATATTGTATGAGTAGAGAACAAGTTTCTGACCCCTACAGTTACAGTGTATTGGGCACAGAAAGCCTTGCACTCTAGCTCTGGATTTGTGTTAGTAACTTTGGGTGAGAGAATAAAGTGATTGTTAGATATTCTTAAGAGCATTGTGAGAACTAAGTGAGATATCAAAGCTTGTGAAGGACTTGAGCCCAGTTTGATAAAGAGGTTTTAGATTGCAATCTAATCTGAGAATAAGAGAGTGGTGTCTGAAGAGCATCATCTTGAGTTTTTGAGATATTTGTGACATGTGACACTATAGGTGGCAGAGGTTCAAACTCTTTGGTCTGTTGGACAGTGTTTAATTGTGTTTTATATCTCTGGATCATATAGGTTTGAATTCTGTGGGTCTGTGATCAGTTTGAAAGCTTGTGAACAGAGATCTGTACTCTTTGGCACTTGTGGACATGTTTGTGATTGGTTTTTGCTTAGAGCATGAAGCTTTGAGTTGTGTATTGTGCATGTTAAGGATTTTGAGTTGATTTAAGCTGTGCTTAAGACTTTTTGAAGAGTTTTGTGAGAGTGTTTTGATGTATTGTATTGAGCTGCAGTACCTTTTGCCTTGAGGCTCAGCAACATCTGTTGCCACCTCTTGTTCTGATAAAATAAAAAGCTTTGAGGCTTAGAGAGACCTTGGACTGTTATAAACATGCTATTACTGTTTGCACACTGTGATCTTATTGAAGAGGACAATTATATTTGTTGATCACTACTTTTATCGCATTATAATCCCCCCATGAACTAAGAGTTTTATGTGTGTGTTAGTGTGAGTGTGAACAGTGGATAATGCTCTGCTGTATCTGTTTTCACATTGTGCATGCACAGATACTCTTCAGTGGTGCTGCCCATAGTTATGTCAAGCTTTTGCCTTATTGGCAGATGTCACAGACCTTGATATATCATGTGATATCAGTGATCATTTTGGGCCACCAATATTCTCATAAAATGAATTTCTTTGTTTTAGCAATTTCTGAATAACTGATGGTCACATGGTCATAGCAGGTGGCAATGATTTTGCTTCTTAATGTTTGATCTCTTAGGATATAGATCCTGCTATTATAATAGATCAGCTCTCCTTTTTTCATTATTCTTCATTTATGGTTGAGTGATGAGGCCACTCACTGGTTCTATTTATGATTATCCCAAGTTGCACTCTTGATGCACTCATGGATCTCCTCTTCAGTCAGCATTATCATGGCTTGAAAGTGCTCTGGCTTCAGTAATGTTACTCCTTTATTGTTGGTTTCCTCTTGGTTATGATCTGCCCATTGACTGAGAAGATTGGCCTTTTTGTTTGCTGTCCCAGCTTTGTGGTGTAGAGTGTACTGGTATTGGCTGAGCTCAGTCACCTATCTGGCTTGTCAGCAGTTCAATTTCTGTGGCTGTTGGAAGTACTATAGGTTTTGATGGTCTGTTCAGATCTCAAAGACCTCTGTTGCTCCAATCAAGTAGTGCCACCACTCTTCTAGAGCAATCATGATGGTGAGCAGTTTCTTGTTGTAGATTTTGTAGTTTCACTTGGTGACAGTGAGCACTTTTGAAAGGAAGGCCATCAGCCATCACTTCCTGTCTTGTTTCTGAGATAGAATGGTGCCAATAGCTCCTTCACTGGAGTTGGCTTCTATGCAGAATTTTCCATCCTGAGTGGAGATTATGAGAACTATATCCTCAGTGAGTTGCTGTTTGAGATTTTCAAATGCAAGATGTTGAGAGAGCCCCCATGTCCAGGAGGCATTCTCAGTGAGTTGTATCATGGAGTGGACTATCTTACTGTAGTCTCAAATAAACCATTGGTAAAAGTTTGTGAACTCCAGAAAGGATTAGAGCTCTTTCTTCTTGGTAGGTTCCAGCCATTCAACTATGCCTGCAACTTTGATGGGATTTATCCATATACTCCCTTTGCTGATGATGACTCTGAGATACTTGGTTTTTAGTATCTTAAATTCACACTTTTCTGCTTTGAGAAACAACTTATGCTTCCTTATTAAGACTAGTACTTATTGTACTAGCTGTCTGTATTCCTCCTTCAATTTTGACATGATTAGGATATCATTGAGGTAGATGGTAACCTTCTCAGTGGAGATGAGATCCTTGAAGATATCATTTATCATCCATTAGAACATGGCAGGAGAGTTGGTGAGCCTGAAGAATATGATGGTCAGCTTGAATAGCCCTCAATTGGTGTGGAATGCCACCTTCCACTTGTCACTCTCTTTGATTCAGATGTTGTTATACCCCTATTAGACATCAAGCTTGATGTAATATTTCACTTCTTAGAGTTTAGCCATTATTTCTGAAATTAATAGGAGCAGATAGTGATTCTTGATTGTCATTTCATTAAGCTTGTGATAATTCTGGACTGGTTGAAGCTTACCATCCTTCTTTTTAACAAAGAAGAATGGTGATGCCATAGGAGACTTTGACAGTTGGATCCTTCCACTAGACAGGTTCTCATCAAAGAACTTGTCAAGCTCCTATTGCTCATTGTTTCCAAGAGAATAGGTCTTACAGTTGAGATTCATATTGGTGTTTGGGATTAACTCAATTGCATGGTTCCATGGTTTTGGCTCAGAGAGCTTGTTAAAGCTCTCCTTCTCAAATAGGTTTTTGAAGTCTTGTGCTCACTTCGGCACTATTTCTTCAAAGGTTTTTTCCTCTCTCTGTTGGTGGATCTGAGCCACAAGATCATTGGCATGATATACTGCTCAGATATAGAGTTTTCTCTGGATGTCAATAGTGAGGATGATTTCCCCATCCTCTATCTCTTTGTCCCATCAATCTTCAGAGTTCTTGTCTGGGAGTTCAAACAGTATCTTCTGGCATCTGCATCAGACAAATGTTATCTTTCTGGTTTTTCAATTGATCAGTGGATTGTGCCTGATCAACCAGTCATGTCTGAGGAAGACTTCTTTAGTTCTCAGATTGGTTACAGCAAGGTCAATTCGCTTGGAATGATTGCTGATAGTTAGTCTGAGTTCAATGAACTTGGTAATCAAATCAGCTTGGTTTTTAGTACTATTAGCATTATAGATAGGTATTAGGGCTGCTGTTGCCTGAGTGAAAAGGTAGTGCTTGTTGATGAAAGCATGATTGATCAAACTCTCAGTATAATCACTGTTAATCAGGGCAGTGGCAGCATAGATTGTCCAAGATATAAGAGTTTTGATCTGGGCCTTGGCTAGCAGATTCTGTCCTGTTGCTTTAGTATGTCATATGAACTTGTGGGGTTCATGAAGTTCATCCAGCCATTCCAATGCATGGCAGCATTCTGTCTTCTTTATTCCTTCAATTATCTCATCAACCACTTCTTCAGCTTGAGTCTTATATATCCAATTTTTGAGTACAGCTTTTGCCACTGCTTCAGTTTTGGCATCTTTGATGGCCCTCCATATCCATTCCATATCAAATGGTTTGAGCCAAGTGGTGGGGCCCTCTGCCTCTGTTCAGCCTGTGGGTATTTGAGTTTCTTTTTGTGATTCATCAGTGTGCAGGTCATATAACTGGGATATATTTGAATGCATAGGTAGAGTAGACATAGGAGTAGCTACAGAAATATTATTAGTCTGACTAATAGCTATAGGTTGCATACCATGAAGTTCTTTGGCCAGTTCAGTGGAATTGCTCACTGACTGGCCCTGTCTTTTACTTCCTCCACTTTAGTTCCTGCATCGAGTTCTTCATCTTTCTTTTAAAGCTTGGCAATCTGCATATGGATATCTTCTTGAGTCTGCTTCTTCTTTGGACAGTCTTTAGCCATATGGCCTTTCTGTTTATAGTTGAAGCACTTCCCTTCTTTCTTCATCCTGTCAATGTCTATAGGCTTCCCTGCCTTTATATACATGGTTCTGGTTCCAGTCTTCTGCATGCTATAGGTCAGAATCATTGAGGATCCTGAGAGTTTCCTGGCAGTTGTCTCTGATGATTTAGCATTATTCAGGGTTGGCAGAGTCAACTTCTTGGGATAGTCTTGCAGCATCAACTGTTCTGCTTTCTGCCTTTGCTGCTCCTTGTATATTTCAATGATTCTTTCCTTCCATTTGTCATAGCCAACTAAGGCTTTAATGCCAATTGCTGAAATCATTGTTACATATAAGGAGGGGACTCTTCTCTTGAGGGTCTTGACTATTCATTCATCATTTACTGTGTCATTCTGAATACTAACAAGTTTTGTGAGTCATTCTAACTCATCAAAATAGTCTGTGGCCACCTTATTGCACATCTTATAGTTTTTGATCTTCTGTTTGTATACTTCTTGCACTATGGGGTCAATAAACTTGTCATATAGCATTTGTTTGAAAGCCAGCTATGAGAGGTACTGATAATGCTCTCAGATGGAAGATCAGAAGTTGGGAGAGATAAAGATCCACCAAGTCTTAGTCTTCTCTTCTAGATAAGAGGCAGCAAAGATGATCTTGTTCATGTCTGTTCTGAGGTATCCAATGTATACCTCAAAATATTGTTCACAATTGACCAGGAATTGGTCAATGTCATCAGATGCTCCTTTGAAGGGGTGAGGCTTGTGAAGCAGATCAGATTTGCATTGTAGAACAGTGGCATTTTCAGGCAGTGCACCTATCAGGTTAGGCCACTCTGAGAATAGAGGTTGTCACCATTCATCTGGTGGTCAGAAAAATGAGTGAAGGGAGTTATTGTCTGCCACAGGGCTTCCTTCCAGATGATGACTCTATCTTTGACTGTGAATTCTAGTTGAACTGCTTTTAGATCATCTTGGATCAGTTCTTTCTTGGTTCCACTCCCACTAGCTTCATCAACTAGAGGTTGAGCCTCCAGAACTTGGATTCTCTTGCTGGTTCAGAGATTTTAGTATGAGGTTGGAGTTTTTAGTGGAGGTCAAGATTGTGACAGCTGAGTTGCTGTGGATTGAGAGGAGGATGCAGAGTATGAACATGTGCTTCAGATTGATAGTGCCATGTATATAGCATGCTGTGGGGTGATGGGGGTGACCACAGCATTGGTTAGATTGAGAGTGACAGCTGATACTCTGATGGTATGCTGACTGGATCCTCAAGATGATTCTTGTTGTATTGCTGAGTAGTATATCTTGTCACTGCATATCTTAGGACTTCTACTCATTCATTAGTTTTAGATTTGGAATATAATTGCTCTGTTTGCAATACCAATCAGTTGGCATCACACTATAAAAAGTTCACCTCTCTCTCATACAGCTTTTGGTACTCCTGTACCCTTGCTCACTGAATCTCTTCTTCTAATGCTTCTTCATCTATTTCTTCATTCAACTCATAAGCAATTTCCCCTCCAGCATGAGGTGGCCTGCTACTTTCAGTCTCCTCATCATCCTCCTCTTCCTTGAGGAGGGAATTAGCAAGCAGGTCATAGAAACTCTCTACATTCTCTTATGGTTATACTGTTGATCTGCTGCTCTGACTGGGTGCTTGGCCCAGTAGTGGGACCTGAAAAGTCTGAGGCATTGAGATAGGTGGAAGCAGATTGACTTCTAATATTGGAGTCATATCAGTTCCCTCTTGTCACTCATACCACCATCATTTGCTCATAATAGAGCTGGACATTTCTTTGATACCCATGTTTGAGAAGCTGCCCAACCATCCAGCTCTCAAGAAATCCTTAGAGAGCATGAGTGGGGATGTGAGCTATGTTAGGAACCTATAGTCTGTAGTGTCTGAGGACAGACTTATTGTCTCTGAATGTGGTGTCAGCACTAGGGGTTCAGCAGAGAGGGGAATATTGTTACGATTTTCCTTTTTTTCCTTTTCTTTTACCCCTATTTATGCTTAGTCATAGCACAAGACCACAGGAAAAGGCTTAGTAAGCACAACTGAACCACCTGGATATGACAACGCTCGACGACGCACAATTACCTTTTTATGTACAACAGCGA
>NW_025064886.1:1456945-1458143 GCF_019112545.1 Guyanagaster necrorhizus | reverse complement strand
AAAACGTGGTGGATTCTTATTTCCCCGAACTTCCGATCCACCACCAGGGAACATTATCGCTATCCCTCGTGGCCGGTCTTTAAACGCATGCTGAACGACAAATTTATTGATCCTGCGGTACAAGAAGTACACAAGCAAAAGATCAAGGAATACAAGATGGGAGACAAAGCGGCGACGAACTATTTCGACGAGCTGGAACGGCTCGCGAAACTTGCCGGAATCAGGGAAGATACGGCGAACGATGGAAGAATGGTGGAGGCGCTCAAGCGAGGAGTCCCCTCCTCATACCTCACGATGATCTCGGCTATGGGCGTCAAAATGCTGATGCCCGTAGGATATGATGAATGGAAGGAACGAATCATCGAGATATACAAGGAGCGACAAAGGCAGAAAGCGGAGGCAACAACGCTACAGGAGTCCTCCAAAAAGCCGACCCCGCCAACCCCGAACAAGCCGGGGCAAACTGCCGGAAAAACCTCGGGCTCCTCAAACGCCACCACCCCAGCATATAGCGCGCAGAAAACCGGAACCGGCACAACCTACACCGGGGCCGGGAAGCCGATGGACATCGATCGCATGAAGAAGGAAGGAAAGTGTTTTAATTGCGGGCAGAAGGGGCACATGGCAAAAGATTGCCCGAGGAAGAAGTGAACCCGAGAAGACATACGGGCCCAGATCGCCGAACTTCAGAAGGAAGAAGAGGACCTTGGAAAGGAAACCAAGGTCGAGGAAGTAAAAGACGGGGCCAGCCAGTGAGCGATTCCACTGGACTGGCCAAGGGACTTAATGGTGTGTCAGCAATAGCCGCTAGTCGGACTGATAATGTTCCTGTAGCTACATCTATGTCACCTCCTACTACGCATTCGAATATACCACGGTTACTCATCAGACACACCAATGAATCGCAAAGAAAAACTCAAACACCCGCAGGCCGAACAGGGACAGAGAGTCCCGCCACATGGCTCAAACCATTTGACACCGAATGGACGTGGAGGGCCATCAAAGAGGCCAAGGACGAAGCAACGGCAAAGGCCGTACTTCGAAACTGGATCCATCGGGCAAGGACCGAAGAAGTAGTGGACGAGCTGATTGAAGGAATCAGAAAGGCCGAACGATGTCGGGCCCTCGAATGGCTGGACGAGCTCCGGGGGCCCAAGAAGTACATTCTACGAGCCAAAACCCCCGGGCGAGACTTAAC
>NW_025064886.1:1371335-1453065 GCF_019112545.1 Guyanagaster necrorhizus | reverse complement strand
AAGTGCGAAGGGACATCTGTTTATCACGTGTATCAGTCCACATGACGCTTGGGCTTAACAAATATTGTGGGATTGGAGGGCAGATAGTGGTTCTTAAGACATTATCCTGAGTCAGAGGAGGGATTCTATCATTCTGGTTTTTGGCTTCATTAGTCATGAGGGTTTCTGTATTGATCTAGAGCTCTGAGGTCCAGGGGTCAGACTCAGTGGTACTGGGTTCTTGAAATACTGGAGTTGAGAGAGAATGATCAGCTCATACTGGTGCGAGTACTGAGGCCACTTCTGGATGGAGTTTGTATCAGTTGAAGACATCAGCCCTCTCCAGGCATCCTCTTTTGACTTCTCACTGCTTCCTGTGATGCTGCTGATCATACTTGGTGGCTTCACATCTGTCTCATTCTGTTTGGATGATTCTTTCCTTCAGCTCACTATGAATAGGCTGGAGGAGATCATGTTGTCTCTGCTCTTTCTATTGAAGAGCATTTTCATAGTTGAAAGAGATATTAAGGTCTCATGCAGGGAATAGATAGTGAATGACTTTGTTTCTGTTTTCTCAGGCTTGTCACTCATCACAGAGCCACTCTGAGGATGCCCACCCCAATCTGGCACTAGTCCTAAGAGAGTGTGAGACAGATGCAGGGAGGCTGTGAGACTCACTTCTAGGTGATACCTGATGGAATCCTAGAGCCACTCGAGCAGCATCAAGAGAATCTCAGGCACAGTCAGCAATCCTGTGGATTCAAGGGGCACTGGAAGGGTTGGAGGAGAGAGACTGCTAGAAGAAGTCCTCCAGAACTTCCTTATTTTTATGGTCAGGGAATAATCCTGAGACCCACAGGTTTCAGAATCCTGTGACATAAGAGTTGCTGTCTCTGCTAGTTTGTCAGGGAAGGTATCTATGTCTCTCTTCTTCTTGAACATCTTTTTAATATAGACTACTAGGCTCAGCTTTAGGTAAGAGGCTTGTCAGAGGCTGATGGGACATTCTTCTGGATTCAGAGATATTATAGAGGGGTAGATCTGAAGTTATATTGTAGAGGATATGATGAATGTGTTGAAATTTGTTGTAATGTCAAATAGCCCAGATAGTAATCGAGTGATGTCTCTAGCACAGCTGGATGATCACAAGTAAGCCTGAAAGTGTTTCAATGATGGAAGCTAGGAGTTCAAAGAACTCTCAATCAAAGTTAGGGTCTGTAGAATTAATGATGAGCATTTGGTTTTCTCTATACTATAGTGCATGAAGAAAGAGAAAAGGAAGCTTCAAGCTAATTGTTAGACTCAAGCATTATGTGAACAGTTACATGTGATAAACAGCCTAGTCCTCTCACACTTCAGGGGATCAGCTGAGTTCACTGATGCATAATCTGATTGATGTGTCATATGGCCAAATGAATTGGCTAGAGAGTAAAATAATGTAAAGATAAACTTTAGCTTGAAGCTAGGGATTACCAGTGAGAGTAAGCTGTCTTAAATACTGTACAAGTCATATCAAAATATACTACTGCTAATTGTGCATTGCTGAGTCTTTTGTGCCTATTGCCTTTGGGCATCAATACTGTATATAAAAGATTGATTGTGCATTATTAGGCAATGCTGTTACATCAAAAAACAATGACAGACTCAGCCAGTTGTGATGACTAAGCCTTATCTCATAGTCCTAAGCATCTGTCTTAGCACCCTGACTAAGCATAAATAGGGATTAAATCAAGGAAGAAATGGAAAAATCATAACAGCCTCCAGCTGATGAATGAGCCACCTCTCTCTACTCCATACCTGATGTGCCTCCAGAGTGAGGTGGATTTGTCCAAGGACATTGTTGAAGGCAAAGGAAGCAGCAAGATTGACACTGCTTCAGCAGAGCAGAGAATAGAGTGGTGAAGGAGTGTCATTCTCTAGTACTCATCACAGATAGCATCTGCAGGAGATGAGTGTGATCCTTGGGGAAGGGTCAGGGTATATGAGGTGGTCAGAGACTGCCAGGATGACCATGCAAGGTCAGAACAGGGGAAGGGAGCAGCCAGAGCTAGCCACTCCTGTTTGTATAGAAGCACAGGCATTTTCTCTACTGAAAAAGGGAGAACCACTCTCTCAGAAAGACTCAGAGGCCTTGGGCTCAGACTCATCATTCAAGAAAATAATGATTGGGCTTGAAGCTCATCCAGTGGGAGCCCTGGGCTCCTTCTCATCTTGCATATTATTGCCAATATGTGTTTCTTCCAGAGCTTGTCTATTATTGTTAGAGCTCTTGTAGAGGCTATGGTTGGTGACCTCAATCTCAGATGTTTGAGTGCCCTCAAACCCTCAGAGGATGACTCCTCTCTTAGTATCAAGATCTTGCTCCTGATCTGATGCATTTTGTGCAAGAAGCTGGACTTTCTGCTCATCTGCAAGGTGAGCTGTTTTGATCTACTCAAGTATATCAACTATGTATCTCATCAACTAAAGCTCATACCAGCATATTATAGAATATTGATGAGGCTGGCAGAGTTGGAGAATGCAGGGATAAGAGCCAAACCAATTGGCTATCTGCTGGCAGCACCAATAGATGACTTTCTATCAGCAGAGATAAAGACAAAAACAAAGTGAGATTACTGCTGAGGCAAAGGTGAGTAATGTGAATAAGATGAGTAGAGGTATTTCCATGTGATACTCCTAACTGTCATCAGGAGAAGAGCAGTTTCAGCTTTGGACTAATTGTTAGTAACTAACTATAACAAATAAAACTAAACTCAAGACTATACTTTGCATTTGGGCAATCAGCACAAGAGGGCCTTATCAATGAGCTAGGGCTTGGCAATCAAGTCAGATGATGCTGAGAGTTCAGTCAGAAGAGTATTGGAAGAATAAACTTTAGTCTGAAGCTGGAGCTTAAGATCACAGCTGAGCTATCTTATATATAAAATGAGTGTGTCTAATAATATGTAACAACAGTGTGGTGTAAGACCTGTAGTTGTATAAAAGGTGTCTGATATTCATGTGTTGCAGTAAGGAATGTGTATAGCATTCAATATTCATATGACAGTTGTCCATAAAACAAGAAATAAAGAGTGATGTTAGTGTGTTATACTGCAGAGTGCCATTGTTGAACAATAATAGCATGAGAATGGCATGGAAAGCATGCACTATAAAGAACATGAAGGTGTGAAATAGTCATAATTGTAACATAGACTCTCTATTCAGGAAGCCCAGCACCTTAGTCAGAAGTGAAACCAACTCTTGAGCAGGGTCAGCTGAGGCTGTCACTGCCAGTGAGGCTGCCTAATGCATCATGTATCCACTTTATCCTAGAACTTTCAGTATTGCTGATGTTAATACTATTCTCTCTCATGCTGACTCTATACTTGACACTTATAGACTACAAGTCTCCAGCAATGCTCACATCTCCAATAACAGCCTCTGGCAATTTCTGGGAGGAAGAGCTGTAGTGCTCTTTCTTAATCTCTGATATTATAGAAACTTCTACATTTATCACTAAGAACTGAAGGAACACCAAGCATGCAGCAACCATTGAGGAGACATCAAGGTCAGTGCCAGTCAATCTGTCAATCAGCCTTCTTCTTGAGCCACCTCTAATGAAGTTGAGCTAAATATACAAATTGATGACTAGCTTGCCAGCAATCATCAAAGCCTCCACCTCATCTATCTATGACCAGCCTGAGAGCTTCCACAATAAGGACAATGAGAGTGATGAGAGTGATGAGAGCAGAGACAAGGATGATGAGGAAGGCTCCTATAGGCTGGAAGAATTTATGGAACATGCAAGTGAGGAAACAGATGAGGAGATGTTGGAAGAGGAAGTACAATGAAACAGAGAAAAAAAGTACCAGGAATTATATAAGAAGAGAATAGTATTTCTATGACAGGATAGTAAATAGTTACTTTCAGACATGAGGCAGAAGTATATTCATGCAGATAACTTGGAATGGCAGGATATTTTACAATATTCCATCACTAAACATGCTATTGTTATTTATAACAGGAGGTATCCTGAAGACTGATTCAGCAATTTGCTGAAGTACAAGTCCAAATATGACATCCAATTGATGCTATGGACTCTAATAGTCACTCTGAAATATGCTATATATATGGCACCATCTATTTAAACTATGATAAGCTGATATATATACTCAACTCTCTCCATCTGGTTCTTAGCACAATAGCTTGCTCAATCTTGACCACAATCAACTGTTCAGCTTACTGGCTTCTAAAATTCATAAACTGACAAAGGAAGCTAACTCTTCAGCAGACAGCCACTGCTGGATGAAGCTGAAGGAAGCAGCAAGGAATCTGTCAAGAATAACCCCAAAGCTATCAAGCTCAGGTTTATAATTCAAAATAGAGTAATCATATGAAAGGAGACAGCATCTATAGAAAGTCCTATTGCAGACAACAACACTCTCCATTCATTTCTCAGGCTACCAACTAAGTGGTGGCACCCACTCTTTAATCAATGGCCAAATCTGATGAGAGCATTACTCAAAAATGCTGCTGTCCTGCAGTGCTACCCTAATCTGTTAAGGAAACCCTGTCCATTCAAGAGTGCCTCTGATGATATTAACTGCTTCCTAATAGACTGTAAGCAATATTTCAAAGTCTATATTGCTTTTTTCAGCACTGACATGAACTGCATCACCTTCACCTCCTCTTACCTTGAGGACAAGGCCAAAACATGGTAGATCTTGATTTTCTCCAACTTCTTTTCTATCATCTGACAGTATTACCAATTACCATCATGGCCAGTCTTTAAATAAATACTCACTGACAAGTTTATCAATCTGGCAGTCCAGAAAGTTTATAAATCAAAAATCAAAGAATACAAGATGAGTGACACATCAGCAACAGAATACTTCAATAAGTTAGAACAACTCATGAAGCTCATCAGAATTCAGGATGACATCAATAACAATGAATGAATGGTGGAAGCACTTAAATAGGAAGCATTGCCATTCTATATCAAAATGATATTGGATATCAGGATGAATATTCCAAAGAGATATGATGCCTGGAAGAAAAGAGTCATCAAGATGTATAAGGAATGACAGTGACAGAAGGTGGAACAGTCAAACCTGCAAGAATATCACAAACTAACTCAGCTGACAAATTCAAGGACTAGTAATCAGACCAGCATTAGCAAGTCCAACATATCATCAACAACTAGCACTCTATTATACAGAGCTCAGAAGACAGGCATTAGAACTACATACATCAGAGCTGAGAAGCTGATAGACATTGACCATCTCAAGAAGGAGGGAAAATGCTTTAATTGCAGCTAGAAAGGCCATATGTCAAGAGACTGTTCAAAGAAGAAGCATATATGAGAAGATATATGGGCACAGATTGCCAAACTGCAGAAGGAGAATGAGGAACTTAGCAAGAAAATAATGATTGAGAAGGTAAAAGATGAGGCCAACCAGTAAATGGTCCTACTGGGTTGGCCAAACAGAACAGTATGTTATCAGTAGCTGCAGGACAGACTGATGGTACCTCTGTAGGTACAAATATGTCTAAATTATCTGCATATTCAAATATACTTCCTTCTCTAACTACTGTATACACACCAAAAGGACCATCAATAGAAAAAGCTCAAATGCCTATAGGCTGAACAGAGGGAGAGACTTCCACTAGATGGCTCAAGCTTTTCAATACTGAATAGACTTGGAGGGCCATTAAGAATGCCAGGACAGAGAAAGAAGCCAAGGCTGTACTTAAGAACTGAGTACATAAAATCTAGGCTGAAGAAATCATTGATGAAATGATTGAAGGAATACAAGAGGCAGAGTGATATCATACCTTAGAATAGCTTAATGAACTCCAAGGCCCCAGGAGATATGTCAGAAAAACCAAAACACCAGGTCAAGACTTAACCACAAAAGCCTGAATTGAGACTCTCATAAACTGATCTGAGCACACAGTGATAGCCCTGCACTGGTAGCTTTATCAATCATGCTTTCATCACTAAGCACAACCTTCTCACAAGGGTGACCATCATTCTGATACCAGTCTATAATGTAGATGAAACAAAAAACTAAGCTGGCTCAATAACTGAATTTATTAAGCTATGCTTAACTATTAGCAATCACTCAGAATAGATTGACCTGGCTATTACTGACCTTAGAACTAAGGAGATATTCCTGGGTCATGACTGGTTGATCTAGCATAACCTCCTGGTCAATTAGAAGACTGAGTGGATTACTTTCACCTAGTGTAAATACTGAAAGATTCTATTTGAATTACCTAGCAAGGATTCTGAGGACCAATAAGATGAGAAAATAAAAAGTGGTAAAACTATCCTTGCCATCAATATGCAATGGGCCCTACAGATCTATGTGATGCACCATGCCAATGATCTGACTGCAAAGGCCAATGCAATATCAGGAAGAAAGAAAAAATGTTCAAAGAAATAGTTCTCAAGTGAGTCCAAGATTACCAAGACTTGTTCAAAAAGGAAAGTTTTGATAAACTATCTGAGTCTAAACTGTGAGACCACATGATTGAACTTATTCTGAATGCTAATGTAAATCTCAATTGTAAAATATACTCCTTTGACAACTATGAATAACAGGAGTTTGATAAGTTTCTGGATGAAAATCTTTCCGGTGATTATATCAAACTCTCAAAGTATCTGATGGCTTTATCATTCTTCTTTGTCAAAAAGAAGGATAGCAAACTCTGACTGGTTCAAGATTACTGGAAGTTAAATAAGATAATAATTAAAAATTATTATCTCCTTTTGCTTATCTTGAAATTAATGAACAAACTACAGGGAGCAAAATACTATACCAAGCTGGATGTCAGATAGAGCTATAACAATATGTGCATCAAAAAAAGAGATGAGTGGAAAGCAGTGTTCCAAATCAATCATAGATTGTTTGAACTCATAGTAATATTCTTTGGGCTCATTAATTCCTCAGTCACTTTCCAATAGATGATAAATGATATCTTCAAGGAACTCATTACTATCAGAAAGATTACCATTCACTTGAATGATATTCTCATTATATCTAAGGATTACACTGAATACTAAAAGTTGGTTCAGTAAGTACTCAAACTTATAAGAAAGCATAAACTTTTTCTCAAAGCAGAAAAGTGTGAGTTTGAGATATTGAAAACAGAATATTTAGGAGTAATAATTAGTGAAGAAAGCATCTGAATAAACTCAATCAAGGTAGTAGGAGTGACTGAGTGGTCTGTTTCAGAAAAAAAGAAGAAACTCCAATCATTTCTAGAATTCACTAATTTCTATCAGCAATTCATCTGAGACTACAGCAAGATCATCCATCTAATGATCCAATTAACTGGTAATGCACTTTAGAACTGGGAATCATTACAACAGGCTGTCTTTGATGATCTCAAATGATGCCTTGCCAAAGACATCATTCTGACCATTTCAACACAAAAAGGAAAATTCAGAGTGAAAGCCAATTCGAGTGAGAGAGCCATCAGTGCTATCCTATCACAGAAGCAAGATAGAAGACTGAGGCTTATGGCCTTTCTCTCAAAAGCCTTGACTATGACCAAGTGAAACTATGAAATCTATGACAAGGAGCTTCTTGCTATAATGGTCACCCTCACTGAGTGGAGGTATTATCTGATTGGCACAGTCTAGACCTTTAAGATCTAGACTGATTATCAGAACCTCTAGTATTTCTGACTTCTCCAGAAGCTTAATCAACAGCAAGCATGCTGAGTGACTGAGCTTTCTGAATATAAATATATGCTACATCATAAGACTGAGACAGCCAATAAGAAGGCTGACTTTCTTAGCCAAAGAGCAGATCATGATCAGAGAGGAGAAGATAATGAGGGAGTCATACTTTTAGAGCCTGAACACTTTCAGACAATGATAATACTGACAGAGAAAGAGATCCATGAACAAATCAAGAGCACAACCAGAGACAGTAGCAAATAGAATCAGCAAATCATCTCATCTCTTAATTATAAATACAAAGTAATAAAGGAAGAAGGACTAATTCTGTTAGACTCAAGCTGCATGTGATCATAAACACATGATAAACTGATGTCACTTCACATTTGAGTGTTTCATCAGAATTTACTGATGTGAATATTAATCATGATGTGACAAAGCCTTTGCAATTGGCTTGAGAGTAGAATGGTATAAATAAACTTTAGCTTGAAGCTGAGGTTATATTAGCAAGAGCCATCCTACTTATATACAAGTCATAAATACTATTACCTATTGTATCATCCATAGTGAGCATTGTTACTATCTACAAAAGTCCTATTGTGCATTGCCAGGTGATGCTATTGCATTGAAAGATAATGACTGACTGGGCTTGTTGTGATGACTAAGCCTGTCTCATAGTCTTAAGCACTGGTCTAGGTATTCTGACTAAGCATAAATAGGGTTTAATATGAGAGAAAAGTAGAAAAATCATAACATTACTGTTAGGCCCAAACTCCACATAACTGATAACATGTGATAGACTAACAGAATCTTGCACTTTGGGTTATACTGTTAGAATTCACTAATGTGATATCGGCTTTGTGTGATCAAGGCATTTACAGTTGGCTTGAGATAGGATGGTGAAGAATAAACTTTAGTTCAAGACTGGGGTATTACAGTGAGAACTAAACTACTTAAATACTGTTCTGTTATCTGGTTATTAATAACTGTTCACAAAAGATATTGTCTGCCATAGAGCTGTTGCTCCTGCTGTTGTCAGACTCTCCACAAAAGCTGTTGTCTTGCTGTTGTGCTGTTACTGCTGCACTGCAGCCAGAGGACAAAAGGAGCATTGTCTCTCCCTTCACAGCACACAGCATCATGATAGGAGAGTGACCGACTGGTGCTGAGCTAAGTGTTTCCATGGTTCTAAGCACTGGCCCAAGCACCCTGATTAAGCAAAGATAGGGGTCATTTCCAAGGGAAAAAGAAAAGAAAATAGAAAAAATCATAACATTACCCCCTCCTTAAGACCATCGTCCCAATGGTTAAGTTAGAGTAAGTCTGCCAGTCTCGATGTGAGTTGATTGATCTCTGCATTATTTCTGGCAGGTTGGTTGATGTATATCTGGCTAGATATACTCTCTCTTTCTGTTGTCACTGCAGGGTCAGCCTCTCTATTCTCCCTAGCCTGTTTGTTATTAGTTGCAGGTGGTCGATCTGCTGGACTCATTGTTGTTGTCTGTGTTGCAGATATAATATTGAACATGATCCCTTCTGCTTCCAATTTGTTGATTCTGTGTTCATAGTCTTGTATGGCCTCCTCCATGTTCATATATTTTTCGTTGACCCATTGGTTTGATTCTGGTCTGTAACCTTTCTAGCTGACTAAGTAGTCAATGGTTGTTTTCATGCCTCCACCTCGTGCTTTAACCTTTCGAGTTTTGTGGTTTAGCACTTTATCGATTTCATAGTGTTCTTTATTGTCGATGAGTTCTGGTGGAGGTGGAGGCAGTCGTTCTTGGTTTGGGAAGGCTGGTGCCATGTATAGTGTCAGTAATATTTCATTAAAAACATTATGAATTTTCCAAGTTGCAGGGATCTGCAACTTGTATATAGAGTTTCTGATTTTGTGTAAGACTTTGAATGGTCCTGTTCATTTGTCTGCAAGCTTCTGTTTTGGCCTTGGTAGATGCAGATTTGTCATATCCAACCAAACTTTATCATTGATCAAATATTCATGTGCTGGCCAGCGATATTTGTCATACTGCTTCTTCATTGTTAGAGCAGCTCTTTCAAGAGCCATCTTAGTTTCCTCATGGATTTTTGCTATTGTTGTTGCAAAATCCTTTGATGCCAGTATCATCATATGAGCCCGTCCTGTTTCTGCGACTGGTGGATTCTGCTCATAGTTTACAAAGAACAGGGTTTTACCCATTGCTGAGTGAATTCTGTTGTTGTGTTGGAATGCTGCTAGTGCTAGCCATTCTGTCCAATCGTCCTGTCGATAGCTGATGAAAAGTCTGAGGTACTTTTCAATTTCTTGGTTGGCCTATTCTGTTTGGCCATCCATCTGTGAATGATATGCCATTGAGGCATTCCATTTGATGTTAAGGAGTTGATACAGATTATCTAGAAATTTGGAGACAAACTGTGGTCCTCTGTCCAAAATCACTACTTGAGGCATGCTGTACTTTGCATAGACTTCATTCTGTAGGATTTTAGCCCATCCTTCAGATGTTAATTCTGTCGAGCATGCAATTGGAATAATCACCTTCAAGAAGTGATCTACTATGATAATGATGGCATCATAGCTATCACTTTTGGGAAGGCCTGTTATCATATCCACTGAGATGTGGGTCTATAATGACAAAGGGACTTCATTTGGGTGAAGGAGAGCTGTTCTTGGTTGCATTGAAGCTTTGCCTCATTGGCAAACTTCACAAGCTTTGACATATCGGATGATATCATGATCCATTTTTGGCCACCAATACTCCCTCAAGACTAATTTCTTTGTTTTGGCAATCCCTAGATGTCCAGCAGTTGTATGATCATGACAAGTGGCGATGATATTGCCACGAAAACATTGATCCCTTGGGATATAGATCCTTCTATCATAGTGGATCATCCCTCCTTCTTTTTTCAGTCTCCATTTGTGATTCAGTGATGGGGCTATCTTTTAGTCTCACTTGTGGGAATCCTGAGTGATGCTCTTGATCCATTCATGTATCTCCTCTTCCATTGGCATAATCATTACCCAGAAATGTTCTAGTCATAATAGTATGACCTCTTTGTTGTCATTTCCTTCTTGGTTGTGATCCACCCTGCAGCTGAGGAGATTGGCCTTCTTGTTTGCTGTCCCAGCTTTGTGATACAGTGTGTAGTCATATTTGGATAGTTCCATAACCCATCTGGCTTGTCTGCGATTAAGCTTCTGGAGTTGTCAGAAGTATCATAGGTTTTGATGATTGGTTTAGATTTCAAATGTCTGATTGGCTCCAATAAAGTAATGCCACCATTCGGCAAGGGCGAGCATTATAGTGAGGAGTTCTTTATCATAAATTTTGTAGTTGCGCTCTGTCACTGTGAGCGCCTTTGACATAAAAGTAATGGGTCACTATTTATCATCTTGTTCTTATGAGAGTACAGCTCTGATTGCGCCTTCACTGGAATCGGCTTCCACCCTGAACCTTCCTTCTTGGCTTGGTATAGCCAGGATGATGTCTTTGGCTAGTCGGTGTTTAAGGTCATTGAATGCTGCTCATTAGGAAATTTTCCAGGTCTATGGGGAATTTCTGGTTAATTGTATTATTGGTCAGATGATTTTGCTGTAATCTCAGATAAATTGTCAGTAGAAGTTGGTGAATCTAAGAAATGATTATAGTTTCTTCTTCTTGATTAGTTCTGGCCATTCGGTTACTCCTGCTACCTTGATAGGGTCTATTCTGATGCTTCCTTCACTGATAATGACTCTGAGGTATTCAGTCTCCAATACCTTGAATTTGCACTTCTCAGCCTTGAGGAAGAGTCAGTGCTTCCTCATCAGTAATAGCACTTATCATACTATCCTTCAGTGCTCCTCCTTGGTTTTGGATATGATGAGAATGTCATCCAGGTAGATTGTTACCTTTTCCATAGCAATGAGATCTTTGAAGATATCATTCATCATCCACTAGAAGGTGGCTGATGAATTGGTGAGTCTGAAGAATATAACTATTGGTTCAAACAAACCGCAGTTAGTTCAAAAAGCAGCCTTCCACTCATCGCCTTCTTTGATGTGCATGTTGTTGTATCCTCACCAAACATTCAGTTTGGTATAGTATTTTGCACCCCAGAGTTTGTCTATTAGTTTCATGATCAATAGAAGTGGATAGCAGTTCTTGATCATCATTTCATTGAGTTTCCAATAATCCTGCACTGGTCAGAGTTTTCCATCCTTCTTTTTGATGAAAAAGAACAAGGATGCCATCAGTGATTTTGATGGTCAGATCCTTCCACTGGATAAGTTTTCTTCTAAAAACTTGTCCAGCTCTTGTTGTTCATTTTTGCCCAGTGGATAGCACTTGCAATCTAGATTGGCATTTGCATTCAGGATTAGTTCAATTGCATGGTCCCATGGTTTTGCATCAGAGAGTTCATCAAAACTTTCTTTTTCAAATAAATCCCAATAATCGCATACTCAATGGGATACCATTTCCTTGAACGTCCTTTCTTCTTTTCCAGCATTAGCCTTTGCTGCTAGATCATTAGCATGGTGAATGGCTTGAATGTTAATGGCCTTTTGTAGGTCAACAGCAAGAATTGTTTCACTATCTTCTATCTCTTCATCCCACTGGTCTTCAGGGTCGTTATCCAGTAGTTTGAAAGGGGTTTTTTGGCATCGGCACCTTGCAAAAATGAGGCATCCAGTCTTCTAATTAATGAGTGGGTTATATCAGATTAGCCAATCATGTTCAAGAAATATTTCTTTGGTCCCCAAGTCGGTTACTGCTAGGTCAATTCATTTGGAATGATCTCCAATGGTGAGCCTGAGTTCAACATATTCGGTGATTGAACCGGCTTGATTCTTTGTTTCATCCACATTGTAGACAGGAATTGGTGCTGCTGTGGCTCACATCGGGAGATCGTGCTTGTTGACAAAAGCCCAATTAATAGAGCTCCCAGTGCATCTGCTATCAATTAATGCAGTGACCTTGTGAGTGCTTCAGGAAGTGAGGGTTTCAATTCAGGCTTCAGTTAATAGGTCTCTCCCTGATGCCTTGGTTCATTGGAGAAATCTTTATGGTCCATGCAGTTCATCAAGCCATTCCAAAGCTCAACATCTTTCTGCTTCTCACATTCCTGTGATCATATCATCGATCACTTTCTTGACTTGGGTCTTATGGATTCAGTTCTTGAGTATGGCCTTTGCTGCTGCTTTATCTTTTGCATCTTTGATGGCTCGCCAAGTCCATTCAGTGCTGAATGGCTGGAGCCAACTAATGGGGCTCTCTATCCCTGTTTGAGCATCAGCCAATTGAGTTTGTTCTAAAGTTTTAGGTTGATGAACTGTTAGGGGCAATGTACCTTTGGGGCTCTCTGCCTCTTTTTGGCCTTTCTTCAGCGATTGAGTTTCTGAAATAAGTCCTTTAGGCAATTCCATATCGTGAGCGATAATGTCAGGTATATTTGAATGCATGCATAATTTAGTCATAGGTGAGGTAGCAGAGTCAGTTTGTCCAGCAAATAATTGTGACACTTCGCTTAAGTCCTTGGCCAAGTCAGCAGAATCGCTTACTGCTCAGCCCAATCTTTTCCCTCCTCAGGCTTGTTGTCTTGCCTGAGATCTTTGTCTTCCTTCATCAATTCGGCAATCTGCACCTGAATGTCTTCTTGCATGTGCTTGTTCTTCTTCTGTGGACAGTTTCATGCCATGTGACCCTTCTGGCCACAGTTGAAACATTTTCCCTCCTTTTTGAGGTGATCTACATCCATTGGCTGACCCATTCTAGTATATATTGTGCTTGTACTGGTTTGCTTCATGCCATAAGAAGTTGGAGTCGAGCTGTCAGGCTTGGCAGATGTGGTTGCATTGGAGGTGGAGAGCTTCGGGCTCTGTCTCTAACTTTGATGGCCATAGGCCAAGGTAGTCACTTCTGCCTTCTGTCATTGCCATTCCTTGTACATGGTGATGATTCGGCTCTTCCATTTATTGTAGCCTATGGGAATGTCTCGACTGATATCCGAAATGGTTATGAGGTAATGGGATGGTAATCCCATTTTTATATATTCAATCATTCGTCTGGTATCAGCAGTGTCTTCTTGGACTCTAGCGAGTGTGCTGAGTCATTCTAATTCATCAAAATATTCTGTGGCTGGTTTTCCAGCCATCTTGAACTTCTTTATTTTTTGTTTGTAGACCTCCTGAACAGTGGGGTCTGTGAATTTGTTTCTGATCATTTGTTTGAAGACCGGCCATGTGGGATATCGGTGATGGTCTCTGGTAGTAGACCAGAATGTGGGGGTGATTAGAACCCACCACATTTTGGCCTTGTTCACCATGTGGGTGACAGCAAAAGTCACTTTGTACATATTGACAAGGAAGTATGGGGTGAACACCTGGTAATATTGGTCACAGTTGACCAAGAAGCAATTAATGTTGTTGGATGCTCCTTGAAAGAGGCAGGGTTCAGCACAGAGGACTGGTTTTACTTGGAGAATCTGAGCGCCAGCATCAAGGGTGGGCATTGGGTTTGGAAGTCCACTATGAGGCAGTTGTGCCCATCCACTTGGGGATCCTGAAAATGAGTGGAGAGATCCATCGTTGGTGATGGGACTTCTTTTCACATGATTCTCCCATTCCTAATAGTCTAGCCCTGGGCAAGTGCTTCAGGGTCGTCTTCTGTTGGGAGAGGTGCTTCAGGCACATTTCCTCCACTGCCTTTGGCTTTGTCTGGAGGTGGCTGTCTGGCAAATGGTCGCAGAAATAGTGGCAGTCTCTATAAGCTGGGGTGTTGCCAGTTTGCCTGTGATCAGCTCCTAGCAAGCCAAGATGCCATGCTGCAGATGGCCAACATGACAAACGAATATTGGAAGGATGCTATTTGGATTGATGATGCCATGTCTGCCATTTTGGATGGTATTACACTCAGCATCCACATTCTTGGTGCCATTCTTTCACCATATTTTAGCTTGTATAGTGGCAACGGTCTCATCTGATAATATGAATATCTTTGATTAAAGTTAAAAATAGCCCACTTGGTAGCCACATACTGTAAAATTTCCTCTTTCTCAATGAAATCAGCAAAAGTATATCTCTGTTCTAAGGACAATCTTAACCAGAGATTGTTCTTCCATAATTCAGCCATCTGTTCCTGGTACAGTTGAAGAAAATCCTCTTCTCACACCTTGTGTGCCTCCTGTCGCAACTCTTCTTCTGTCAACAGTTTGAATTCTTTCTTCCAGCTAGAGAGCAGAGCCCCACCCTCCTTGCTGGGGTCCACCTCCTCAGCCTCATCGTCTGTGTCAGTTGCCCTCTCATTCTTGAGGAGAGAACTGCTGGGTGGGTTGTAGACTACCAGCACAGTCAGGCTGGGGCTGCGTACTGAGTTTGGTGTCACTGGGTCTGAGACAAGGAGGAGACTGCCACTCAAGCTGCTCTGGCAGCTCCTTGATGCTTGTTGCTGCTCTCGACACCATTGCTCTGTGATACTGATGGAAGTTTCTGTAAAACTTCAGATTGAGGAAAAGGACCACGAAGTTTCCATCAAGAAACTTCTTGAGGTCACCAGTAGAGTCGATATTCTCATCATCTCCCCGATGGTACCTCTCTCTGCTGGGATTTCATCTCCTCAGATTGGAATGTCCTCCATCTCTGCAATGGTATCAGTCCTATAAGATAGTGGGCAGTTGTCGTCAAGGTGGGGCTGGGCCTCTTCTTTGTTGTAGTCTGCCCAGGGGTCAGACTCAGTGATGGAAGTGGTAGGTTTCCTGAAAGGTGAGTCAGAGATGGCAGTTCTGACATAGGTTGTGGTCTGGCTATCTCTCTCATCTCTTCTGCACTCCTCTGCTGCTCATGCCTGGAGATACCTCTCAAAGAGAGCATTCTCTCTCATAATCTCATTGTCAATACATGTCTGATCCTGCTTATACTCGAGAAGGTCTTGGGCACATCATACCAGGTTCTCTCTCAAGGAACCCAAGGCAATGAGGCTGGTTGGTCATATTCTGCTTAGAACTGCTCATATGCTTTCTGCTTGGCTAGTATTACCACTAACTGGGTGGTGCTCCATTCTGTCGGCCTCGGTGGCAGCGGCTCACTACCAGTGGTGCTTATTGCTATCGTCATTCCAGTAGAGATCATTTCTGTCATCGATGCTCCTGCTTCATACTGACATAGTGTGTTGGGACCTATGGCCCCTGGAATTTCTGATCTCTCGAGCCATCTGTGAGGCATCCAGGGAGTCTCTAGCACAGCACCCAATGCTGGTGCTAGGGATGAGGGTTGTTGTCCTAGTTGCTGTGATGCTATGCTGGGGGGATGGGATGGGGGTGTCAGATCTGGGTCATTGAAACCCTGCAGCCCAAGGGTTTCCAGGGTTTTGGATGACTGCTGTCAGGGGTTGTGGGGAGTACATGTGCTGCTGATGCTGCTCCTTTTCTTCTCTAGGACATTCCTCAGTTGAGCTTCTAGGCTCATCTTCAGGGCTGAGTCCTTCTGTGGGTCGGAAGAACTGTCAGGCAGAGGCAGGAATGTCATAGAGGGGGAGGTCTGGTGTGATATTTCTGAGGATAGTTTGAATGCATTGGAATTCATGATAGTGCCTGATTGTCCAAGCTATAATTGATTGGCATCCACAGCACAGCTGTATAATCACCAATAGACTGATTAAGATTCCTATAATAGAAGCCAAGAGTTCAAAGAACTCATGGGTAAAGTTTGGGTCAGAAGGGTTAAGGGTGAGAGGCATTCAGTTCCTCAGCACAATTGGGCTTGAGGAAGGGAAGGAGAAGTCTCAAACTAATTGTTAGGCCCAAACTCCACATGACTGATAACATATGATAGACTAACAGAATCTTGCACTTCAGATTATACTGTTAGAATTCACTAATGTGATATCGGCTTTGTGTGATCAAGGCATTTACAGTTGGCTTGAGATAGGATGGTGAAGAATAAACTTTAGTTCAAGACTGGGGTATTACAGTGAGAACTAAACTACTTAAATACTGTTCTGTTATCTGGTTATTAATAACTGTTCACAAAAGATACTGTCTGCCATAGAGCTGTTGCCCCTGCTGTTGCCAGACTCTCCACAAAAGCTGTTGTCTTGCTGTTGTGCTGTTACTGCTGCACTGCAGCCAGAGGACAAAAGGAGCATTGTCTCTCCCTTCACAGCACACAGCATCACAATAGGAGAGTGACTGACTGGTGCTGAGCTAAGCATTCCCATGATCCTAAGCACTGGCCCAAGCACTCTGATTAAGCAAAGATAGGGGTCATTTCCAAGGGAAAAAGAAAAGAAAATAGGAAAAATCATAACAATTACCCCCTCCTTAAGACTATTATTCTTATGACTTAATTTAGGGATAACTCATAGTCATGTATAGCCTCATCAGCATTTATTTGTTTTTTATTCACCCACTGGTTAGATTCTGGGCCATAGCCCTTCCAGCTAATCAGATAGTCAACTGTCATTGTCATCTCACTGCCTTTTGCCTTAACTTTATAAAGTTTATAGTTGATTATTTAGTCCACTTCATAGTATTCCTCATTGTCAATGAGGTCAGAGGGCAGAGGTGGCAGGCATTCTTGGTTTGGGAAGGCTAGTGCAATAAATAGTGTTAAGAGAGCTTTATTAAATATGTTATAGATCTGCCATACAGATGAGATGCAGAGTTTATATGCTGAGTTGCCAACTTTGGCAGTGATAGAGAAGAGACTGGTTTGTTTATCAGTGAGTTTCTTTTTGAGGTGTAGTAGATAGAGATTGGTGGTGTCTAGCCATACTTTGTCACTGACTATATATATTCAGACTATAGCATAGTGTTTGTTGTATTGCTTTTTTATAATATTAGCTGCCTTTTCAAGAGTGATGCAGGTTTCATCATAGATTTTAGTCATCATAGTGGCAAAGTTAGAGGAGGTGGAAGTGGTTATGTAGAGATATTGGATATAGATGATATTTAGATATCATCTATAGTTAACAAAAAAGAGTGTCTTTCATGTGGTGGAGTGAATCCTGTTATTGTGTTAAAAGGCAGTGAGAGCCAGCTATTCAATCTAATCATCTTGGTGGTAATTGATAAATAGCTGAAGGTATTTTTTAATTTCTTGATTCATTCTCTCTATCTGTCTGTCTGTCTGTTTGAGGGTGATAAGCTATTGAAGTATTCCACTGAATATTGAGGAGTTGATAGAGGTCATTAAGGAATTTAGAGACAAATTGTAGTCCCTGATTAGAGATCATCACTTGTGGCATCCCATATTTTGTGTAGACTTTATTGCATAATATTTTTGCTCACCCTTCAGATGTCAGTTTCATTGAACAAGTGATCAGGATGGTTGCTTTAGAGAAGCAGTTGATGATAATGATTATAGTATCATAGCTATTGCACTTCAGTAGTTCAGTGACTATATTAACTGAGATGTATATCCATAGTGACTGGAGAACTTCATTCAGATGAAGGAGGACTGCCCATAGCTGCATCAAACTTTTGCTCCTTTGACATATCTCACATCTTTTGATATATCATTTGATATCTTAGCCTATCTTTGGCCATTAATACTCTCTCAGGACTAGCTCCTTTATCTTAGCAATTCTTGGGTGACTAGCTATTATGTGATTATGACACATAATGATGATCTCACTATAGAGTTGTTGATCATATAGGATATAGATCTATCCATCATAATAGATCATTTCTTCCTCTTTCATTATTCCTTGCTTGTGATTTAAAGATAGGGCTACTCATTGGTCTCATGTGCCACTGTTCCTGATGGCACTCTTGATCTTCTCATGTATCTCTTCTTTGATCAGCATTATCATTGCTCAGAAGTGTTTGAGCTTTAATAATGTCATCTTCTCATTGTTGTTCTCTCTCTGGTTATAATCTGCACATCAACTAAGGAGATTGGTCTTCTTGTTTGCTGTTCTGACTTTGTGGTGCAGAGTGTATTGGTACTGGCTCAGTTCAGTTACCCATCATGCCTGTCATCAGTTGAGCTTCTGCAGTTGTCAGAAATACTGCAGGTTTTAGTGATTGGTCCAGATCTCAAAGGTCTAGACTGCTCTAATTAGATAATATCACCATTCCTCCAGAATGAGCATAATCACTAATAGTTCTTTGTCATAAATTTCATAGTTTTATTTTATGATGATGAGTGCCTTCAATAAGAAGGCTACCAGTCACTATTTCCTGTCTTATTCTTGAGATAGAATAGCACTAATCACTCTCTCACTTGAGTCAGCCTTGACTCAAAACTTCTCCTTCTATATAAGTATCACCAATATGATATCTTCTGCAAGTCATTGTTTGAGGTTGTTAAAGGTAGTTTGTTGTGCAAGTCTTCAACTCTATGAGGCATTGCCAGTTAACTGCATCATTGATCAGACTATTTTGCTATAGTCCCAAATGAACTTGTTAAGCCTAAATGACATGTGACCTAAACACATGATAAACTGACACTGTCTTGCACTTTGGACAATGATGTTAGAGTTCACTTGATATGTTATATGGCTTTGTGTCTCAAGACCTTTAGATTAGCTTGAGATAAAATAGTGAAGAAATAAACTTTAGCTTGAATCTGAGGTTATTACAGTGAGAGCTATGTTATTTATATACCAGTCATTGTCCATGCTAAAGATACAACTATCTAATTGTGCATCCTGGCACTATAAAGTGTTTTATCCAGTATTATGAAGCTACCTACAAAAGGGTATTATCTGTCATCAAACAGTAACCATCATATCAAAGGATAATGACTGACTGGGCATTGTTGTGATGACTAAGCCTGGTCTCACAGTCCTAAGCACTGGCTAGACACTCTGACTAAGCAAAGATAGAGGTTAATTCCTTGAATAAAAGATAAAAGTGTGGAAAAATCATAACATTATCCCCTCATTAAGACCATCATCCTGATGGCTTATTCAAGAGATAATTCATAATCTTATATTGTGTCTGTCACATTCATATGTTGTTCATTGATCCACTAGTTAGACTCAGAGCTATAGTCTTTTCAGCTGATCAGATAATTAACTGTTGTTCAGCTTTCACTACCATGAGCTCATATTTTACAGAGTTGATAGTTTAGAATCTAATCAACTTTGTAGTATTCTTTATCATTTATTAGGTCAGACAAAGAGTGGTAGCAGTCATTCTCAGTTGGGAAATGCTGGCACAATATATGGTGATAGTAAAGCTTCATTGAAGACATTATGTATCTTCCAGTTGGCTGAAAGATATAGTTTGTATGTGAAGTTGCTGATTTTTGCTAGGTCCAGAAATGAGCCTGTTTATTTGTTGGCAAGTTTGTGTTTTGGACAGAGGAGATAAAAGTTTGTCATATCCAGTTAGACTTTGTTATTGACTGAATACTCATACACTGATTGCAAGTGTTTATTGTATTAGTTTTTTATTGAGATTGCAGTCTTTTCAAGAGTCACTTTGGTTTTAGTGTGGATTTTTGCTACAGTTATAGTGAAGTCAGTGGAGGTGAATATTGAGGTTTGTGCATATTTAGTTTAAGTGATCTGAGGGTGTCATTCATAGTTTACAAAGAATAGTGTCTTACCTGTAGCTGAGTGAATTCTGTTATTGTGCTGGAAGGTGGCAAGAGCCAACCATTCTATCTAGTTGTCTTGACAATAATTAATAAAGAGGCAGAGGTATTTCTCCATCTCTTGGTTTGCTCATTCTGTCTGACCATCCATCTAGGGGTGGTAGGCAGTTGATGTGTTGCATTTGATATTGAGCAGATGATATAAGTCATCTAAGAATTTAAACATGAATTGCAGTCCTCTGTCTGAGATCATAACTTGAGGTATGCCATATTTGATATATACTTCATCACATAGGATTTTTGCCCATCCTTCAGAGGTCAGTTCTGTAGAGCATGCAATCAGGATGATCACCTTAGAGAACTAATCAACTATGATGATTATAGTGTTATAACTGTTACAGTCTGGTAGTTCAGTGATCATGTCTACTGAGATGTGGGTCTAGAGTGTTGTTGGGACTTTATTAGAATGAAGCAGTGTAGTCTGAAGTTGCATTGAAGACTTGCCTCATTGACAAGTTTCACATACCTTGATGTAACATTCTATATCCTGGCTCATTTTGGGCCACCAGTAGTTTTATAAGACCAGCTCCTTAGTTTTGGTGATCTCTGGGTGTTCAGCAGTTGCATGATCATGACATGTGACTATTATTTTACCATAGAGCACTTGGTCTTATAAGATGTAGATCCATCTATCATAGCAAATCATTCCTTCCTCCTTTATTATCCCTTGCTTGTGATTGAGTGAGAGTGCCATCTGTTAGTCCTATTTATAAGTATTTCATGTCATGCTCTTGATGTGCTCATGAACCTCTTCTTCTGTTGACATGATTATAGTGCAGAAGTGTTCAGGTTTTAGCAAGATAACTTCTTCATTATCATTTCCTTTCTAATCATGGTCTGCTTTTCTGCTAAGCAGATCCACCTTCTTGTTGGCTATACCAGTCTTGTGGTGCAGTATATATTCATATTCTGATGGTTTCATCATCTACTGAGCTTGTCAGTGGTTTAACTTTTGTGGTATCTGGAAATATTAGAGGTTTTAGTGATCAGTCCAAATTTCAAAGATTTGGGCTGATCTGATGAGATAATGTTACTATTCAGCCAGAGTGAGCATTATAGCAAGTAACTCTTTGTTGTATATCTCATAGTTGCATTCTATGATGGTTAGTGCCTTGGACAGAAATGTGACTGGATGCCACCAGCCATCCTGTTCTTGTGAGAGTATGGCACCAATAGTGCCTTCACTTGCATTAGCTTTGACACAGAATTTTCTATCCTGTGTTAGAATAATGAGAATCATGTCCTCCACTAGTTGTCATTTGAGATCATTGAATGCCAACCACTGGGATGGTCTTCAGATCCATAGTGTGTTATTGGTCAGTTGGGTCATTGAATGGACCACCTTGCTGTAGTCTTGGATAAACCACTGGTAGAAGTTGGTGAAGTCAAAAAAGGATTATAGCTCCTTCTTCTTGGTTGGCTCTGGCCATTCCATTACTCCTACTACTTTGACAGGATTCATTTGAATACTTCCTTTGCTGATGATGACTCTGAGATACTCAGTTTCAAGTATCTCAAACTTGCATTTCTCTACCTTGAGAAATAGTTGATGTTTCCTCATTAGGGCAAATACTTGCTGAACTAACTTTCAGTGTTTGTCCTGAGTTTTGAACATGATGAGGATATTGTCCAGATAGATCATGACCTTGCCAGTGGTAATAATATTCTTAAAGATATCATTCATCATCCACTGGAAAGTGGCTGATGAATTGGTAAGGCCAAAAAATATGACTGTCAGCTCAAATAGTCCCCAATTAGTGCAGAAGGTGGCTTTCTATTTGTCACTCTTCTTTATCCATACATTATTGTAGCCCCAGCAGATGTTCAGCTTAGTATAGTATTAGGTACTGCAGAGTTTGTCTATCAGCTTGAAGATCAGCAGGAGCAGATAGTGGTTCTTGATAGTCATTTTGTTGAGCTTCTAGTAGTTTTGTACTGGTTGGAGTTTATCATCCTTTTTCTTGACAAAAAAGAAAGACAAAGCCATTGGAGACTTTAATGGTCAGATTCACCCATTGAATAGGTTCTCTTCTAGGAACTGATCAAATTTTTATTGTTTGTTGTTGCTGAGCAGATAGACCTTGCAGTCTAGATTGGCATTAGCATTTGGGATTAGCTTAATAGTATGATCCTAAGACTTCAGGTCTGGCAACTCATTGAAGCTATCCTTGTCAAATAGATCATGGTAGTCTTGTGCCCATTCAAGCATTATTTCTTTAAATGTTTTGCTCTCTTTCTCTGTATTGGCTTTCATAGCCAGATCATTAGCATAGTGCATGGTGTAAATGTGAATGGCTTTTTGCAGATCTATAGCAAGGATTGTCTTGCCATCCTCCATCTTCTTATCCTATCAGTTCTCTAGATCTTTATCAGGCAGTTTGAAGAGGATCTTTCGACATTGGCATCATGCAAATATGATACAATCAGTTTTCCAATTGATCAGTGAATTATGATGGATCAACCAGTCATGGCCAAGAAAAATTTCTTTGGTCCTGAGGTCAGTGACAGCCAGATCAATCCTCTCCATGTGGTCTCTGATCATGAGTTAGAGTTCTATGAACTCAGTGATTGACCTGACTTGATTCTTTGTTCTGTCAGTGTTATACACTGAGATCAGTGCTGCAGTAGCTTAAGTGAAAAGCTTTTGCTTGATGATAAAAGCACAATTAATCAAGCTGCCTGTGCAACCACTATCAATTAGAGTGGTCACAGCATAAGTGCTTTGAGATATGAGCATCTTTATCTAGGCTTTGGCTAGAAGATTATGGCCCAGGGTTTTGGACCATTGAATGAACTTTTGTGGTTCTCAGAGTTTGTCAAGCTATTTTAAGGCTTGACACTGTTCAGCCTTCTTTATTCCTTCTATCATTTTGTCAATTACTTCTTCAGCATAAGTCTTGTAGACCCAGTTTTTGAGCATGGCTTTAGCTGTTGCCTCATTCTTCATGTCTCAGATGGCTCATCAAGTCCACTTAGTATTAAATGGCTTGAGCCAACTGATAAGACTCACTGCTCCTGTTTGATCCATAGGCAATTGAGTTTTTTCCTTAAGTGATTCTTGTTGTAGAGTGATGGAATCAGATATATTCAAATGCATATATAATTTAGACATAGATGGTACTACAGATCAGTCTGTTCAGTGTCTGTTGATGACACACCACTCAATATTCTGGCTGAGTCAGTGGAATTGCTCACTGCTTGGCCCTATCTTTTATCTTCTCAATCTTTATTTCCAGTCTAATATTAGACTCAAGCATTATGTGAACAGATATACAGTTGACTATCTCACAATGCATGATGTCAAAATGCATAATTCTGACTTTGCATATGGATTGAGCTGGAATACAGTTGGGGAGCAGAGAAATGGGCTAGAAATGCATATTGCATAATGCATATAGTTCTAGTTAGGAATATGCATTGTCAGATCAAGAATTATAGTAAGCTGATATGACATTATGCATATATTAGAATAATAAAGAACATAATTTGTTTGTATGGACTATGACAAACACAAAAAAAAATTATTGTAAAGCAACACAGCCTATATCTCTATAAACATACCTTCTGAACCAACATGAAAACCATGTGCTAAACCTGGAAATCCATATGAGCATACAAAACAGAAGGAGAAAGTCCCAATGTACATATCATCAGCTCAGCCTCCAAAGCAGATCTCCCACTCACACCTCACAACAGGAGACTGGCTCATAGTATTCAAACATGTTGATAACCATCCTTCCCATTGACATGCTGACATTGTGGCATAATTTGCAAACTGAAAGGAAGGTGCACTGCTCTTTACCTAATCAACTCTTTCACAGAAACTAGCATCTTATACAAAAATTGAACAGCATGCAAACAAGAACTCTAATGCACTATCATCCAAAAAGTCTTGTATTGTCACCTGACCTGATGTGGAGCATGCTGTTGCATCCTGGTATTAGAACATGCAGCTCTAAGATGAGACTGTGACTGATGCAATATTGATAGAGAAGCAAAATCAGATTAAAAATCTGATGAATATTCTAAAGAATCAGTGTTTGAAAGGAGAGAGATGGTTGAGGTCATTCTGCAAGGCATGAAAGATTCAGGAGGTTCAGCAGCATGGAGAAGCAGGCTCAGTGGATATGATGGCAGTGGAAAAAGAACATGTGCATCTTCACAGCATTATGGTGAAATATGTGATACAGAACAGATGGAATATTGATGAATTCAGTCTTGTCATCTTTGCCATCTCAGATCATACTTTGGCATCTGGTCCTATAAGTGGATAAAAACAGAACAAGTTTCACATCATCATGTGTTTTACTGTGAATACAGATGGGAGTGAGCGAATGCCAGTTGTTTTCATTGGCAAGTCAAAACAACTATGGTGTTTTAAGAAAAAGAGTCCAATGGCAATGAGATTCTATTATTGGAATAACAAAAAGGCCTGAATGATGAGTGAAATATTTACAGAGTGGGTGAAGATATTTGATTTAAAGATGAAGAGGGAGATGTGGCAGATTCTACTAACCTTGGACAACTTTTGAGGGCATTCTATCACTTATACACTCCATAACACAAAGCTGGAGTTCTTCAAGCCCAATATGACTCCATATGTTCAGCTGCTAGATGCTAGTATTATCTGCTGCTTCAAGGCACATTATCAGAATGCCATATGTATCCATGCACTTAATCTTGATGATCTTGGAGAGTCTGAGATCTTCAAGCTTGATCTTCTTGAAGCTATGACTATTGCTCATGATGCTTGGGCAAATGTCAGCAGTGAAACAATAGCAAACTGCTGGAAACACACCAGTATAATGCCTGACAATGCATCTGAGTCACAGTCTACTACACTATCCAATGATTTCTAAGATGCCTCACTCCTCAAGTCTGCATGGAATCTTGTTCATGACTTTGCCTCAACAGACAAATACATGCTTCCAGGGATCAAACAGGCATTGCAGGATCTGCTTGGAAACCAATATGCTGATGCTGACTGGCATCCTGCTCTTATGGCTGTTATAAATGCAGAGAACAATGTTGGTAAAGCACTGGAGGCAGTCAATCAGTTGGCTTCTTCATCACAGTCAAAAATAAACACATCTCCCACCCAAATTGCCCCCATTCAACAGCTCCAGACAGCAGAGATAATGTTGAAGGACTATCTTGTCGAATTGAAACAATGAAATCACATGTTTGGTCCCATTCCAACTATTGAAGAGATAGTTAACTCTATTACAGAAGAGTATACTGAAGATCTTGAGGTGATGCCAATGGATGAGGAGATTGTTGCCATTGTCAAGCATAATATTGCAGTAGAAAATGGGGAAATAACTGTTATTGATGATGAGGAGGAAGAGGAGGGTGAGAAAGAACAGACCTTGATAACTACAAGGGAAGGATTTGAGCTTATTCAAAAGCTGGAGGCATTTTGTATTTCACAAGGTGACTAGGGTGGATTAGTACCACAGCTGAGGAAGTTGAGAGGGGCATTATTCAAGGAGATGCATGAAAAGCTGACCCAAAAGCCACTGACAGCATTTTGGGGCAATGATGATATTGTCACATAAAGTCACATATCACATCACATGCTATTTTGATTCTGCATAAATCTATAAATGCATACAGTTTTGGTGTCTCCCCACCATATGCATTGTGAGATAGTCAACTGTATAAAGAAAGATAGTGGCAAAAGACAGAATAAACCACTTTGACTGGAGGACAGAAGCATCTGACATAGGGCATAAAATCCATCTCTCTCAACTCAATCATGCCTGCTAAGCCTGATGGCTCATCTTTAACTTCCTCATATAGTGAGAAGAAAACTGATACAGACACCACTTTCATCAGAACAGGAAAGCCAATGAATATGGATCAACTTAAGAAGAAGGAAAAGTGCTTCAATTGTGGCCAGAAAGGCCACATGGCATAGAACTGCCCACAGAAGAAGTGCATCAGGAAAGATATCCAGATGCAAATTGCTGAGTTACAGAAAGAAGATGAAGCCCTCAGATGTTATGATTTTTCCATTCTTTTCCTGAATTAACCTCTATTTATACTTAGTCAGAGCACTAAGATAAGTGTTGGAGATTGTGAGATAAGGCTTAGTCATCACAACTAGCCAAGTCTGTCATTGTCTTTCAATGCAACAGTATTGCCTGACAATGCATAATTGTTCTTTTATGTACAGTATCAATACTCAAAGACAATGAGCATAAAAGACTCAGCAATGCACAATTAATAGTAGTATATTTAGATATGACTTATACAGTATTTAAGATGACTCACTCTTACTAGTAATCCCTAGCTGTGAGCTAAAGTTTACTTTCACACCATTTTATACTTGAGCCAATCCTCTTGGCCTTGTGATACACCAATCAGAATATACATCAATGAACTCAGCTGATCTCCTAAAGTGTGAGGAGACTAGGCTGTTTATCACATGTATCTGTTCATGTGATGCTTGGGTCTAACAATTAGCTCAAAGCTTCATCTTCCCTTTTCTCATATACTATAGCACAGAGGAAACTGAATGCCCAATCTCATTCTATCAGACCTGAACTTTGATCAAGAGTTCTTCAAACTCCTAGCTTTCATTATTGGAATGCTTTTAGGCTTACTTGTAATTATCCAGCTATGTCAGAGATGTCACTCAATTACCACTTAGGCCATCCAACACTATAATAAGTCCTAACATATTTGACAGATCCTCTGCTATATAATCTTTGACCTCTCTTTCTATGACATCTCTGAATCCCAAAGAATGTCCCATCGGCCTCTGACAAGTCTCCTATCCAAAGCTGAGTCTAGCAGCATGCATCAAGGAGATGTTCAAGAGGAGAAAAGATACTGATACCCTTTCAGATGACTCAGCAGAGACTATGACCCTTGCATCACAGGATTCAGAAACCCATGGGTCTGAGGATCACCCTCTGACCATGAAGATGAAAGTGTCCTGAAGGATTTCTTTCAGCAGTCTCCCTCCTCCAATCATTTCAGAACTTCTCAAACCCATGGGATTGCAGACTATGCTAGAGACTCCCTCATTCCCACTTGGATGGCTGCAAGATTTCAACCTCAAACTCCTGGAAGCTAGCCTCACAGTGCCATCCCTTCTATCTACAACTCAGTTGAAACTAGCAGTAGGATGGAGAGGACTCCCTCAGACTGACTCAATAATGAGTGAAGAATTCAGAAGAGCTAAAATAAAACCATTCACTGACTCTTCTCCATCTGGGACCTTAACATCCTGTTTAACTATGATGATGCCCTTCAACAGAAAAAGCAAAGACAGCAGGACACCCCACAGCCTCCCCACAGCAAGTTTGAGGAGTGCCTCCTCCTTCAGGAGCAAGCAAAAAGGGCTGCCAAGTATGACTGGCAGCACAGAGAGGAGTAGTGCAACATCAAAAGAGCCTGATTGAAAAGGGCTGATGTATCCAACTGATATAGCCTCTGACCAGAGGTCATATCAGTACTCACACTGGTATGAGCAGACTGCTCAGCCTCTGCCTCAGTCTTCAGAAAACCAAGTACCACTGACACCAATCCCACCAGAGGCCTGGGCAAATACAGAAATCCTCACTGCCAATGAAGCCTGAGCTAGGGAGGGCAGAGTCTCTTCTCCAGCTCAGGACCATGTCTCAGGAACTGCTCTGCACTCTCCAACCCCACAATATTCCTCTCCCTGATGAACCTCCAGCACTGACATTATATTCAGTGATAATGAGTCTGTTCTCAGACACTATGGGTTATGAGTCTCTGGCACTACCCACATCCTCACCCATGCCCTCTGAGGATTCTTTGGGAGCCAAGTGGTCAGGCAGCTCTTTGATGACAGATACTGAAGAAATGTCCAGCTCTATTATAAGCAAATGGGGGCAGTGAGAGCAATGAGAGAGAACTGGTATGACTCCAATATCAGAAGTCAGCCTACTTTCACCTACCTTAATGCCTCAGACTTTTCAGGCTCCACTGCTGGACCAAATACCCAGCCAGGACAATGGATCCACAGTATGACTGCAAGAGGGCATAGAGAGTTTTTATGACCCATCTATTACTTTTCCCCTCAAGAAAGAGGAAGGTGACCAGGCTGAGGATGATGAGGAGACTGAAAGTAGTGATCCATCCTATATAGAGGGGGAACTCACTTACAGGCTGAATGAGGACATAGATGAAGAGACATTGGAAGAAGAAATCTGATACACAAGGGGGCAGGAGTATCAGGAGTTGTATGAGAAGGAGATAAATTTCTTATAGCATGATGCCAACTGGTTGGCATTGCAAATAGAACAACTATATTTGCATTCTGAAACTAATGAATAAACAAAAGTTCTAAGACATGAAGCAACAAAATATGCTACTCAACAATATAACAGAAACCATCCTGAAAATCTAATTGACATGCCACCCAAGTATCAACCTTCACTCTAAGTCTGACCAATACTATGGTCACCTCCCATCACCTCGAAATGAGCTGTATACACAGTGCTATCAATCCAAAGTACATTCTCATACTCTGCACCTTCCTTCTGGTCTATAGCAACTTGGCTGTCTCGATTCCAATCTCAGCTAAAAACTTCACCAACTTTGTACTGAAACCCTTGGACTGACAAAAGAAGCTGAGTTCTAAGTGCACAACCTCCACCTGATAAAGCAAGCAGAAGTAGGGCTGGAAAAGAACCAGTCCAAGATGATATAGAGGCAGTCCAACTAGGATTCACAGTCAAAGACAGAGTTATCATCCAAAAGGAAGCCCTTCTGCAGGGAAGCCCAATCACTGATGATAACTCACTTCATTCATTTCCTCACCTGCCTGATGAGTGGTGTCAACCCTCTTTCTCAGACTGGCTCAATCCAATAGATGCACTACCTGAGAATGCCACCATTCTACAATGCAGACCAGATCTACTTTGTAAATCTCACTCCTTTAAGAGGGTATTTGATGATATCGACCACTTTCTGGTCGACTGCAAGTAATATTTCGAAGTCTATATTGGATATCTCAGCACCAATATAAATAAAGTGGTTTTTGCCACCTCTTACCTTGAGGAGAAAGCTAAAACATAGTGGATCTTGATCTCTCTGAACTTCTGATCATTGACTTGAGAACATTACCAGTATCTCTCATGGCTGGTATTCAAACAAATGCTATATGACAAATTTATTGATCTGGTAGTGCAAGAAATGCACAAGCAGAAGATCAAGGAATATAAGATGGGTGATAAGGTGGCCAAAAACTATTTCAACAAGCTGGAATGACTTGCCAAGCTCACTAGAATTCAGGATGATGTAGCAAATAACAGACAGATAGTCAAGGCTCTCAAGAGAGGTGTCCCCTTCTGATACATTATAATGATCTTGGCAATCAGTGTCAGAGCTCTGATGCTAGTAGAGTATGACAAGTGGAAGGAAAGAATCATCAAAATGTACAAGAAGCAACAAAGGCAGAAAGTGGAATCATTGACCCTTCAAGATTATCCTAAGAAATCGACCCTGCTAACCCAGAACAAACTGTCAGAGACAACTACCAGAAAATCATTGGGACCCTTGATGGATCCCACCTATGGGATCTAGAAAACTGAAACAGGAACTATCTACACAGGAACCAGAAAGCCAATGGACATAGACTGAATAAAGAAGAAGGGTAAGTGCTTCAACTGCAGCCAAAAGAGCCACATGGTAAAGGACTGCCTGAAGAAAAAACAGACTTGTGAAGATATTAGGGTCTAGATTGCCAACTTACAGAAGAAAAAAGAGGAACTCAGCAAGGAAATGAAGGTGAAAGAAGTAAAAGATGGGGCCAACCAGTGAGTGATTTCACTGGATCAGCCAAAGACTTTCATGATGTGCAAACTATAGCCACTAGTTGGACTAATAATATTTCTGTAGTAACTCCTATGCCAATCTTATCCATGCATTCAAATATATTCTAGTTACCTGCTCTGCACACTAAAGAATCACCAAAAAAAAAGACTCAAATGCCTCAGGGCTGAACAGAGGCAGTGAGCCCCACTACTTGACTCAAACTATTCGACACCAAATGGACTTGGAGAGTCATCAAAGATGCCAAAAATAAAGCTGTGGCAAAAGCCATACTTAAAAATTGGGTTTACAAAATCTGAGCTGAAAAAGTAGTTGATAAGATGGTGGAAGGAATGAAGCAGACTGAATGATGCCAAGCACTAGAATGGCTCAACAAACTCCAAAGACTACAAAAATTTATCCATCGATCTAAAACACCTAAGTGGGACTTGATTGCCAGAGCCCAAATCAAAACACTCACATTCTGAACAACCCATGCTATGACTGCTCTAATTGACAGTAGATGCACTGGAAGCTCAATCAACCATACATTTGTCATCAAACATCACCTTCCTACTCAAGCCATGGCAGCTTCCATTCCAGTCTATAATGCAGATAGGATAAAGAACTAAGCCAGCTTGATCACCAAATTTGTTGAGCTAAGACTCAAGATTGGTGATCACTCTGAATGGATCAACTTTGCAGTAATAGACCTTAGAACTAAAGAAGTCTTTTTCAGATATGACTGGCTGATTAGACATAACCCACTAATCAACTGAAAAACCAGAAAGATAATGTTCACTCAGTGTAAATGTCAGAAGTTACCATTTGAACTTTCCAATGAGGATCCCAAAGATCAGTGGGATGAGAAAATGGAGGATGGAGAAACCATCCTTGCTATTGACATCCAATGGGAGCTTCACATCCAGGCCATTCACCATGCCAATAACCTAGCAGCTAAAGCTAATGAACAGAAGCAGGAAAAGATATTTGAAGAGATAGTGCCAGAGTGGGTATGAGACTTTAAAGATCTGTTCAAAAAGAAAAGCTTTGATGAGCTCCCTGAACCCAAACTATAAGATCATATGATCAAGCTCATTCCAAATGCCAATGCAAACCTCAACTGCAAGATATACCCTCTTAGAAACAATAAACAACAGGAGCTCAACAAGTTCCTGGATGAGAATCTATCCAGTGGGAGAATATGACCATCAAAGTCTCCCATAGTGTCACCATTCTTCTTTATCAAGAAGAAGAATGGCAAACTCTGACTAGTCCAGAATTACTAGAAACTTAATGAAATGACAATCAAAAATTGTTATCTGCTATCACTGATTTTGGAGTTAATAGACAAACTCTGGAGCACAAAATACTACATAAAGCTCAATATCTATTGGAGGTATAACAATATCCTGATCAAGGAAGGGGACAAATAGAAGGCAGCATTCAGAACAAATCAAGACCTATTCGAACCCACAGTCATATTCTTTGGGCTCACCAACTCTCTGGCAACCTTTCAATGGATGATGAATGACATATTCAAGGACCTCATCTCTACAGGGAAGGTCACTATCTACCTCAACAACATCCTCATCATCTCAAAAATGAAGGAGGAGCATAGGAGACTGATCCAACAAGTCCTAGCTCTTATGAGGAAGCATAAACTGTTTCTCAAGGCAGAAAAATGCAAATTCAAGGTACTTAAAACTGAGTACCTCAGAGTAATAATCAATGAGAGGAGCATCAGGATGGATTCCATCAAAGTAGTGGGGGTAACAGAATGGCCTGAGCCAGTCAAGAAGGAGTTGCAGTCCTTCCTTGACTTCACAAACTTCTACCAACAGTTTATCTGAGATTACAGCAAGATTGTCCAACCAATGATACAGTTGACCAGCAATGCTCTCTGGACCTGGGGTCCTTTCCAACAAACAGCATTTGATGATCTAAAATGATGTTTAGCTGAGGATGTAATCTTTGCTATTTCAACACAGGAAGAGAAATTCTGAGTGGAGGCTGACTCAAGTAAGGGAGCCATCAGCACTGTCCTGTCTCAAGAACAGGATAACAAATGGTGATCTGTCGCATTCCTATCCAAGATGCTCACAGTAACTGAGTGAAACTATAAGATCTATGATAAGAAACTGCTTGCCATTATGCTTACACTGGAAGAATGGTGACACTACTTAATTGGAGCCACAGAGGTTTTCAAGATCTGGACAGATCACTAGAATCTCTAATATTTCTGACAACCACAAAAGCTAAACCACCAGCAAGCCAGATGGATTACTGAACTCAGCCAGTACTAATACACTCTCTATCACAAAGCAGGAACAGCCAACAAGAAAGCTGATCTCCTCAGCTGATGAGCAGATCATGACTAAGGAGGATAAGATAATGAAGGAGTAATATTATTATGGTCCAAACACTTTAGGGCTATAATAATGCCAACAGAGGAGGAAATCCATGAGCATATCAAGAGTGCCACTCATGATAGTCACAAATAGAACTAACAGATAGCTTCATCACTAAACCATAATTGAAGAATGATGAAGAAGGGAGACTTAATTTATTACAATGAGCAAATCTACATTTCCTGAGATCAAGGGCTCCATGGTGAGATTATCACCACTTGTCATGATCACACCACTGTTGGACACTCTGGCATCACTAAAACCAAGAAGTTGATGCTATGAGAATACTGGTAGCCCAAAATGAGTAATGACATCACTATATATGTTAAGACACATGAAGTCTGCCAATGGGGTGAATCATTGATACAGACTAGAGTCACTCTGTTTTATCCAAATGAGGTCCCATCATCACTATGGATCCACATCTTTGTTGATATCATCACTGGATTATCAGAATACAATAGCTATGATGCTATTATCATCATAGTCAATCACTTCTCAAAAGCAATCATCTCAATTGCTTGTTTAACTGAATTAACTTCAGAAGGATGAGCAAAAATTTTATGTGACAAAGTCTATATGAAATACAGGATGCCTCAAGTTATTATCTCTGACAGAGGATCCCAATTTGTGTCCAAATTTCTCAATGACTTATACCTCTTAAACATCAAATGAAATGCATCTATAGCATATCATCCACAAACAGATGGCCAAACAGAATAAGCCAATCAGAAGATCAAAAAATATCTTTGTCTCTTTATAAATTTTTGATAAGACAACTGGGTGAAATGGCTGACTCTCACCGCCTTCCAATATAATAATTGCATACATTCTACTACCAGCAAAACACCATTCTTCATCAACTACAGATGACATCTATATATCACTCAAACAAGGCATCACCACACCACAACACCTGCTTCTGCAGACTTTGCCACTATCATAGCAAAGATCCACACAAAAACAAAGACAGCTCTCAAAAGAGCTGCCTTAACCATGAAGCACCAGTATAACAAACATCACTATCTAGCATATGAATACTCCACATATGATAAAGTGTAGCTCAACATGTCCAACCTTCATCTCCCCAGGCCAAAGCACAAGCTCAGTGACAAACATACTGGCCTCTTTATCATCAAGAAAAAAATGAGGGTATCAGTATATCTACTCCAAATTCTATCCACATGGAAGGTCTATGATGTTTTTAATAAAATGTTGCTGACACTATATGTTGCATCAGCCTTCTCTAACCAAGAATGACCACCACCACCTTCTCCAGATCTTATTGATGATGAAGAACATTATGAAGTCGATCAAGTATTAAATCACAAACTCCAAAAAATCAAGTCAAAAGGAGAGTGTATGATAACAACTGTTGATTATCTGATCAGCTGTAAAGGCTACAGATCTGAGTCCAACCAGTGAGTGAATAAATGAAGAATGAATGCTGACAACACTATATGAGACTATAAATTATCTCTAAATTAAGCCATCAGGATGATAATCTTAAGGAGGAGGTAATATTATAATTTTTTCATTCTTTTCCTGGATTAAACCCTATTTATGCTTAGTCAGAGTGCTAAAACAAGCACTTGAGATTGTGGGATAAGGCTTAGTCATTACAACTAGGCAAGTCTGTCATTGTCTTTCAATGCAACAGCATTGCTTGATAACACATAATTATTCTTTTATATACAGCATTAACATCTAAGGACAATGGGCACAAAAGACTCAGCAATGCACAATTAGTAGTAGTATATTTAGATACAACTTGTACAGTATTTAAGACAGCTCACTCTTGCTAGTAATCTCTAGCTTTGAGCTAAAGTTTACTTTCACATCATTCTATACTTGAGCCAATCCTCTTGGTCTTGTGACACACTGATCAGAATATGCATCACTGAACTCAGCTGATCTCCTGAAGTGTGAGAAGACTAGGCTGTTTATCATATACAGTTGACTATTTCACAATGCATATGGTGGGGAGACACCAAAACTGTATGCATTTATAGATTTATGCAGAATCAAAATAGCATGTGATGTGATATGTGACTTTATGTGACAATATCATCATTGCCCCAAAATGCTGTCAGTGGCTTTTGGGTCAGCTTTTCATGCATCTCCTTGAATAATGCCCCTCTCAACTTCCTCAGCTGTGGTACTAATCCACCCTAGTCACCTTGTGAAATACAAAATGCCTCCAGCTTTTGAATAAGCTCAAATCCTTCCCTTGTAGTTATCAAGGTCTGTTCTTTCTCACCCTCCTCTTCCTCTTCTTCCTCCTCATCATCAATAACAGTTATTTCCCCATTTTCTACTGCAATATTATGCTTGACAATGGCAACAATCTCCTCATCCATTGGCATCACCTCAAGATCTTCAGTATACTCTTCTGTAATAGAGTTAACTATCTCTTCAATAGTTGGAATGGGACCAAACATGTGATTTCATTGTTTCAATTCGACAAGATAGTCCTTCAACATTATCTCTGCTGTCTGGAGCTGTTGAATGGGGGCAATTTGGGTGGGAGATGTGTTTATTTTTGACTGTGATGAAGAAGCCAACTGATTGACTGCCTCCAGTGCTTTACCAACATTGTTCTCTGCATTTATAACAGCCATAAGAGCAGGATGCCAGTCAGCATCAGCATATTGGTTTCCAAGCAGATCCTGCAATGCCTGTTTGATCCCTGGAAGCATGTATTTGTCTGTTGAGGCAAAGTCATGAACAAGATTCCATGCAGACTTGAGGAGTGAGGCATCTTAGAAATCATTGGATAGTGTAGTAGACTGTGACTCAGATGCATTGTCAGGCATTATACTGGTGTGTTTCCAGCAGTTTGCTATTGTTTCACTGCTGACATTTGCCCAAGCATCATGAGCAATAGTCATAGCTTCAAGAAGATCAAGCTTGAAGATCTCAGACTCTCCAAGATCATCAAGATTAAGTGCATGGATACATATGGCATTCTGATAATGTGCCTTGAAGCAGCAGATAATACTAGCATCTAGCAGCTGAACATATGGAGTCATATTGGGCTTGAAGAACTCCAGCTTTGTGTTATGGAGTGTATAAGTGATAGAATGCCCTCAAAAGTTGTCCAAGGTTAGTAGAATCTGCCACATCTCCCTCTTCATCTTTAAATCAAATATCTTCACCCACTCTGTAAATATTTCACTCATCATTCAGGCCTTTTTGTTATTCCAATAATAGAATCTCATTGCCATTGGACTCTTTTTCTTAAAACACCATAGTTGTTTTGACTTGCCAATGAAAACAACTGGCATTCGCTCACTCCCATCTGTATTCACAGTAAAACACATGATGATGTGAAACTTGTTCTGTTTTTATCCACTTATAGGACCAGATGCCAAAGTATGATCTGAGATGGCAAAGATGACAAGACTGAATTCATCAATATTCCATCTGTTCTGTATCACATATTTCACCATAATGCTGTGAAGATGCACATGTTCTTTTTCCACTGCCATCATATCCACTGAGCCTGCTTCTCCATGCTGCTGAACCTCCTGAATCTTTCATGCCTTGCAGAATGACCTCAACCATCTCTCTCCTTTCAAACACTGATTCTTTAGAATATTCATCAGATTTTTAATCTGATTTTGCTTCTCTATCAATATTGCATCAGTCACAGTCTCATCTTAGAGCTGCATGTTCTAATACCAGGATGCAACAGCATGCTCCACATCAGGTCAGGTGACAATACAAGACTTTTTGGATGATAGTGCATTAGAGTTCTTGTTTGCATGCTGTTCAATTTTTGTATAAGATGCTAGTTTCTGTGAAAGAGTTGATTAGGTAAAGAGCAGTGCACCTTCCTTTCAGTTTGCAAATTATGCCACAATGTCAGCATGTCAATGGGAAGGATGGTTATCAACATGTTTGAATACTATGAGCCAGTCTCCTGTTGTGAGGTGTGAGTGGGAGATCTGCTTTGGAGGCTGAGCTGATGATATGTACATTGGGACTTTCTCCTTCTGTTTTGTATGCTCATATGGATTTCCAGGTTTAGCACATGGTTTTCATGTTGGTTCAGAAGGTATGTTTATAGAGATATAGGCTGTGTTGCTTTACAATAATTTTTTTTTGTGTTTGTCATAGTCCATACAAACAAATTATGTTCTTTATTATTCTAATATATGCATAATGTCATATCAGCTTACTATAATTCTTGATCTGACAATGCATATTCCTAACTAGAACTATATGCATTATGCAATATGCATTTCTAGCCCATTTCTCTGCTTCCCAACTGCATTCCAGCTCAATCCATATGCAAAGTCAGAATTATGCATTTTGACATCATGTATTGTGAGATAGTCAACTGTATATAGTGATGATGTAGACCTTTCATATATCATATTCCTTTGGAATATTGTGTCTGATGTCTGAGATTATCTTCAGATAGGAGACAGAGGCCTTCATCTTCATATACTCAACCATCCTTTCAGTGTCCACAATATTATCATGAACTCTGGTGAGCTTTCCAAGTCATTCCAGCTTATTGAAGTACTTGGTGGCTGGCTTGTCTCCTATCTTATATTCTTTTATCTTTCACTTATGTACTTCCTGGATGGCAGAGTCAGTGAACTTGTTGATCACCATCTGTTTGAACACCAGCTATGAGAGATATTAATAGTGTTGTCATGTAATCAACTAGAATGTGAGTGCAAGAAGCACTCACCATGTTTTCATCTTCTCTTTGAAGTATGTGATGGTGAATCTGACCTTGTATATGTCAAGGATAAAGAACAGGAAGTATACTTGGAAATATTAGTCACAGTCAATTAGAAAGTGATCTATATCATCAGATGCCCTCTTGAATGAGCATGGTTTCTGTATTAGATCTGGTCTGCAGGTGAGGATGGCAGCATTCACTGCAAGCACTGTTATTGGGTTCAGGATCCCACTAACAGGTGGAATATTCTAAGATGTCAGAGATCCTGGGAATGAATAGAGGGAGCCATCATCAGTGACAGGACTCTCTGATGGCTGTGCCTTCTTACACATGATACACCCATCTTAGATGGTGAACTCTAGTTCTACTGCTTTGGAGTCATTTCCTTCTGGTGCCTCTGGTGCCTTCCCACTTCCTTTGGCTTCATCAGGTGGAGGCTGTTTACTGAAGGGTCAGTGCACAGGCTGTATCTATGGGTTCTGATAGGGGTTTCTTGGCCTAGGTCAGCTCTGCATAAGCTGAGATGCTGTACTGCAGATGGCTGAGGTGACAAACATATATCAGGAGGATATCATTCAGATTGAAGGTGCTATATATATGGCTCAGCTGGGTGTAATACTTGGCATCCATGGCATTAGTCCTATATTATACTTGGACTTGTATACTAGGAGTAGTGCTAGTTGATATCCTAAATATCTTTTATTATAAATAAAAATAGCCTGTTCAGTAGTCACATTGAAGAATGTCTGTGCACTCAACTCTATCAGTGACAGTATATCTTTGTTCTATGGGAAATGCCAACCAGATGTCATCTGTCCATAGTATGGCTGCACCTTCCTGGTACAGCTGTAAAAATTCTTCTTCATGCTCCCTTCATGCTCTTTCTGCTAGCTCTTCATCTGTTACCTGCTGTTTGAATATGCTTGCCTATTCAGATGGTAGATCCTCCTCTTTGTCTGCCTTACTGTCTACAGTTCCCTCATTCTCTTTGAGGAGAGAACTGTCATGTGGGTTATAGATGTTCAGGATGTCTAGTTGAGCTGCTATCTGCCTGCTGCTGATTGCTGGATCCTACATCTTCAGATCCAGAGTGAGAAGGAGATCTCCTTCACTGCTGCTCTTCAGTATTATGCCTTGCTGCTTCTGCTACCATTGTTCTGCAATATCAGCAGAAGTTTCAGTAGAATTGGGATCTGAGGAAGAGAGATGCAATGCATCCATTCAGGACTCATCAGAGATCTCCAGTGGAGTTGATATGCTCCTCATCCTCTCTGACTTCTCTAATCCCACTGTTGAGAGATTCTCCATCATCCAGGATGTCATCTGTGTCAGCAATTGAGTCGGTCCTATAAGAAAGCAGGTAGTCATTATTGAGATCAAGTGATGCTCTTCAGTGGACATCATCTACATAGATGACACTCTTAGAGGGTATTGCCTATAGATTGGACTTGGGGGTACTGGATTTCCAGAATAGAGAGTCAGAGATACTGGATTCAGTTCCAACATCAGGTGTGCTAGTATAAGTGCTCCCAGAGCCACTCTTTCAGTCTGCTGCTTCTTGCCTTTGAAGGTAGTGCCCAAAAAGGGCATTTTCTCTGGCTTCTTTATATTTGATACATGCCTGCTCCACAAGGTACTTGGCAAGAGAGTCATCTCACTGTACTTCATCCTCTGAGGAGAGGACTGGATCAATAGAATCAGTTGATTGTGATATGCTTAGTAGTATTTGTATACTGCCAGTTTTATAAGCTACACAGTATTCTATTTGGTCAGCTGCTCTAGCAGCATCCTGCCAGTACTGGTGCTTATCACTGTCATCTGTAAAGTATATGTCATCAGTTCTGATGACATCTATTCTTCCTCCCTTGCTGTCAATGCTCTCATTTCCAATATAAAGCTCAACAGAGATATCTTCTTCACTTCCTGTGAGAGTCACATATAAAGACTCATATCTATTGGTTGAGAAGGTACTTCCATTCCTTAGAGCTATCTGAATAGCATCAAGAGAGTTTCTGATATGGCATCCAATGTTAGACTCAGAGGGTGCAGTTGAGGGGGTTGTTTTTGCCATATGAATGTGGCTGAAGATGTCCATTCACTCAACATGCAGGATTGATGTGTCAGGCCTTAGTCTTTGAAACCCTGTAGCCCAAGGGTTGCTATCATTTCTGATAATTACCATTGGAGGTTAAGGCAGGTATTGGTGCTGCATTTCTTTTCCAGAATGCTATGTAGGCATATTTTCAGAGTCAGTTTCAGATATAGTTCCTTCTGTGGGCTAGAAGGACTGTGTTAGACTCAAGTGTCATGTAAACAGAAACACATAATAAACAGTCATCTCCTTACACTTCAGGAGATCAGCTGAGTCCACTGATGCATATTCTGATCAATATGTCACAAGGTCTGAAGAATTGGGCTTGAGTATAGAATAGTGTGAAAGTAAACTTTAGCTCAAAGCTGGGGATTACCAGCAAGAGCAAGCTGTCTTAATTACCATACAAGTCATATCTAAATATACTACTACTAATTGTGCATTGCTGGGTCTTTTGTGCCCCTTGTCCTTAGACATCAATACTGTACATAAAAGGGCTTTTGTGTATTATCAGACAATGCTGTTGCATCAAAGGATAATGATGGACTCAGTCATTATGATGACTAAGCCTTATCTCACAGTCCTAAGCACTTGTCTTAGCACTCTGACTAAGTATAAATAGGGGTTAATCCAAAAAAAGAATAGAAAAATTATAACATTATCTTCTCTTTAAGACTATTATCTTGATGGTTTAATTAAGAAATAATTCATAGTCCTGTATTGCTTTGTCAGTGTTCATTTGGTGTTCATTTATCCACTAGTTGGATTCAGATCCATAACCCTTCTAACTGACAAGGTAGTTGACTGTTGTTGTAGTCCTCCCTCTTTTTGCTTTGATTTTGTGGAGCTTGTGATTTAATACTTGGTTGACTTCATAATGTTTTTCATTGTTGATAAGGTCAGAAGGAGGTGGTGGTAGCTGTTCTTGATTGGGAAAGGCTGGCATGATATACAGTGTCAGCAATGCTTCATTGAAAATATTATACATCTTTCAGTTGGATGAGATCAAGAGTTGGTAAGCAGATGCCCCAACTTTTTTCTTGATAGTGAAGGGGCTGGTGTGCTTGTCACTGAGTTTACACTTTGGTCAGAGAAGATGAAGATTCAAAGTATCAAGCCAAACTTTATTGTTGACTTGATATTGGTGTGCAGGGCAGTGATATTTGTCATATTGCTGTTTCATTGATGAGACTGCTTTATTGAGGGCTGCTTTGGTTTCATTGTGTATTTTTGCTATAGTTGTGGCAAAATCTATAGAGGCTGGTGTAGTCATACAATAATGCTCAGTTTGGGTGACATGTGGATGTCGGCTATGATTGATGAAGAATAGTGTTTTACCAGTTGCAGAGTGTACTCAGTTATTATGTTGAAAGGTGGCAAGAGCCAGCCATTCCATCCAGTCATTTTGTCAACAGTTTATAAAGAGGCAGAGATATTTCTCAACCTCTTGGTTGGCTCATTCTGTTTGACTCTCTATCTGCAGATAGTATGCAGTAGATACATTACATCTGATGTTCAGAAGCTGGTAAAGATCATCTAGGAACTTGGAGATGAATTGTGGGCTCTGGTCAGAGATGACAACTTGGGGTATCTCATACTTAGTATAGACTTTGTCTCACAAAATCTTTACCCACTCCTCAGAGGTTAGCTCAGTTGAGCAGACAATTGGGATGATTGTTTTTGAGAATTGGTTGACTATAACAATAATAGTATTATAGCTGTTGCAATCTGATAATCCAGTGATTATGTCGACAAATATGTGAGTCTATAGTGATGACAGGACTTCATGTGGGTGAAGTGGAGTGGTCTGGGCCTGAGTGAATGATTTGCCTCTTTGACACACCTCACATGCTTTGATATATATGGTGATATCATTGCCCATTTTGGGCCACCAGTATTCTTGTAATATGAGTTTCTTGGTCTTGGTGACACCAGGGTGACCAGCAATTGCATGATCATAGCAGATGGCAATAATTTTGCTGCAAAGTCCCTGATCCTGGGGAATGTAGATCTAACTATCATATCAGATCAGATCCTCTTCTTTTGTCATCCCTCATTTGTGATTAAGAGATGGAGCCACATGCTGATCTCATTTATGGGTATCTCTTGTCATGCTTTTGATCTGCTCATAGATCTCTTCTTCTGTCAGCATTATCATAGCTCTAAAGTGTTCAGGCTTTAATAATATCACTCTCTTATTATCACTTCCCCTTTGATTGTGGTCTGCTCATCAACTAAGAAGGTCAGCCTTCTTATTAGCTGTTCCTGCTTTGTGATGGAGGATATATTAGTACTGACTGAACTTGGTAATCCATCAGGCTTGTCAATGGTTCAACTTCTGTGGTTGTCAGAAATATCAGAGGTTTTGATGATCCATTCAGATCTTAAAAATTTCTGTGGCCCTGATCAAGTAGTGTCACCACTCCTCCAGAGTAAGCATTATCACAAGCAGTTCTTTGTCATAGATTTCATAGTTTCATTCAGTGACAGTGAGTGTTTTAGAGAGGAATGTGACAGGGCACTATTTTCCTTTTTGTTCTTAGGAGAGTACTGCCCCAATGGTGCCCTCACTGGAGTTGGTTTCAATCTGGAACCTTCTTTCTTGTGTTGGAATGGTGAGGATTACATCCTCAGCTAATCACTGTTTGAGGTTGTCAAATGCTGCTTGTTGAGAGGGGCATTGCCAGTTAACTGTATCATTAGCCAGACAATCTTGCTATAGTCCCAGATGAATCAGCAGTAGAAGTTTGTGAAGCCAAGAAAGAATTGTAACTCCTTCTTCTTGATTATTTCTGGCCACTCCATTACTCCAGCTACCTTGACAGAGTCTATTCTAATGCTCTCTTTGCTGATGATGACTCTGAGGTACTCAGTTTTGAGCACCTCAAATTCACACTTTTCTGCCTTGAGAAACAATTTATGCTTCCTCATAAGAGCTAATACTTGTCATACTAGCTTCTGGTGTTCCTTCTTTATTTTTGACATAATGAGAATATCATCAAGATAAATAGTGACCTTCCTAGTGGAGATGAGGTCCTTAAATATATCATTCATCATCCATTGAAAGATTGCCAGAGAGTTGATGAAACAGAAGAACATGACTATAGGTTTGAATAGTTCTCAGTTTGTTCTGAAAGCTGCCTTCCATTCATCACCCTCTTTAATCTGAATATTGTTGTACTCCCACCAGATATTAAGTTTGGTGTAATATTTAGCATCTCAGAGTTTGTCCATTAGCTCTGAGATCAGAGGTAGGAGGTACTGGTTCTTGATGGTCATTTCATTAAGCTTCTAGTAATCTTGGACCAAGTGAAGCTTTCCATTCTTCTTTTTGACAAAGAAGAATAGTGATGCTATTAGGGATTTTGATGGTCAGATTCTTCTGCTAGATAAGTTTTTGTTAAGGAACTTATCGAGTTCTTGTTGTTCATTGTTCACAAGGAGATGGATCTTGCAATTGAGGTTTACATTGGCATTCAGGATAAGCTCAATTGCATGATCCTACAGCTTAGGCTTGAGGAGTTCATCAAAACTCTCCTTCTCAAATAAGTCTTTAAAATCTCATGTCCACTCTAGTACTATCTCTTCAAATGTTTTTTCCTGCTTCTGTTCATGAGCCTTGGCTACCAGGTTATTGGCATAATGAACAGCTTGGATGTGGATCTCCTTCTGGATGTCCACTGTGAGAATCATTTCATCATCTTCCATTTCTTTATCTTATCAATTCTCAGAGTCTTTATCAGATAGTTCAAAGATGATCTTCTGACATTTGTATCTGGTGAATGTGATCCTCCTGGTCTTCTAATTAATCAGCAGATTATATCATATTAGCCAGTCATGGCTGAGGAAGACTTCTTTGGTTCCAAGATCCATGATGGCCAAGTCAATCCATTTGGAGTGGTCACTAATTGTGAACCTAAGTTCAATGAATTCAGTGATCAAGCTGGCTTGGTTCTTTGTCCCATCTGCATTATAGACAGGAATCAGAGCTGCCATAGTCTGGGTTAGAAGTTTGTGCTTATTGATAAAAGCTCAATTTATTGAACTTCCAGTGCATCTGCTATCAATCAGTGTGGTTACTGCATAGGTTGTTCAGATCATAAGGGTTTCAATTTGGGCTTTGGTGATCAGATCTCTTCCTAGCATTTTAGACCAGTGGATAAACTTTCTTGGTCTCTGGAGTTCATTAAGCTATTTCAAGGCTTGGCATCATTGAAGAGGATCTAAGTGCATGCAAGATGAAAACAGATACAGCAGAGTGTTATCCACTGACCACACTCACACCAACACACACACAAAACTCTTAGTTTATGAGAGGATTATAATGTAATAAAAGTAGTATTCAACAAATATAATTATCTTCTTCAATGAGATCACAGCACACAAACCACAATAGCATGCTTACAACAGTCTGAGGTCTCTTTAAGTCTCAAAGCTTTTCATTTTATCAAAACAAGAGGTGGCAACTGATGTTGCTGGGCCTCAAGGCAAAGAGTACTGCAGCTTAATACAATATGTCAAAACACTCCTTCAAAACTCTCAAATGGTCCCAAGCACAGCTCAGATCAACTCAAATCCCTAACACACATAATACACAACTTAAAGCTTCGTGCTCTAAGCAAAAACCAATCACAAACACATCCACAAGTGACAAAAAGCATAGATCTCTGTTCACAAGTTTTCAAACTGATCGTAGACTCACAAGATTCAAACTTATGCAATCCAGAGACACAAAACACAATAAAACCCCATCCGACAGACCAAAGGGTTTCAACCTCTGCTAATCTGTGGAAATAACACAAAAGTGCACACTAATCAAGCCAAAGGGTTTGAACCTCTGCCACCTGTAGCACCATGTATCACAAATACCTCAAAAACTCAAGATAATGCCCTTCAGACATTGCTCTCTTATTCTCAGGTTAGAGTGCAATCCAAAACCTCTTATCAAACTGGGCTTAAGTCCTTTGCAAGCTTTGATACCTCACTTAATTCTCACAGCTCTCTCAAGGATATTCAATAATAAGTTTATTCTCCCACCCAAAGTTACTAACACAAACTCAGAGCTAGAGTGCAAGGCTTTCTGTGCTCAATACACTGCAACTGTGGGGGTCAGAAACTTGATCTCTACTCATATAATACTATATTTAAATACTCTACTCTGATACTTACTAATACAATCCTACTATGGTATCTTCAAAGTGTGGGACTCCATGCTGGATTCTACAGGTATTATTCATGCATATATTGTAGTTGCTGTGCTTATTCTCTTCTGGGCCAGGACTGTGCAATGCTTTCTTGCTAGCTGACCTTGGCTAGCTGGCCTAGCTTAATCTTCTTGCTTTTTTCTTGTCTCAGTGACATATCTCTGACAGCAGTAAACTGTTTTGGACCCCCCAGAGTTATCTCCCATGTTTGGAGTCAGCCACAATAGTTATGTTCTCTTCTCTAATATCTCAACATTCCCTCTGGCTCACAAATTGCACTGCTTCTGGCCTGACATGCATTAATTAATCTACCCAATATAGTATGTATCATACCACAGTATGATGCAGAGTCTCTCACTATGTTAAGCATGCTAAGGCATGGTAAGTATGCATGCAAGTCTCTGAGCAGTACTCATACTATTCATCTCTGAGAGTAGTATTCCTCTATCTATTCTTTTGTTGCTATCATATCATTTCTCTGCTCAGCATCCAGTTAATCAGATACCTTTCCTTGGGTCTCAGTTCTCTGTTCTAAAGCATGTTCCATCAGTGCATCATTGATCAATGTGATCAGAATTGCTGATCATATTTCAATCATATCTTTTTTATTTTTAGCATGCTCTCTTATAATGATATTGGCACATTTAGAGCCAAGTGCTGAGACCTCACATGCAGTCTAACCCCTCTAGTATTAGTCTGCTACTAGGCCATGCACTCTACTCCTTGTTACTTCAGTTTAGCCTTATAATGACTAGGTTTCTGTGTGCTCTTACTCTATTCTCAGTTACATGCTTACTGGACTGAAATGCAGTCTATATATTCCCAATTTTTGCAATTTTACATGCCTGAACATGAAGAGGGCATATCATCATTCAGCCTTTTTTATTTCTTCTATCATTTTATCAATAACTTCTTTGGTTCAGATCTTGTGAACCCAATTTTTGAGTATGGCTCTCACTGCAGCTTTGTCCATGGCATCTTTGATAGCCCTCCAAGTCCACTCAGTATTGAATGGTTTGAGCCAAGTGGTGGGGCTCTCTGCTTCTGTTCAGCCTGAAGGCATTTGAGCTTCTTTTTGTGATTCTTTAGTGTGTTTGATAGATAACTGGAGTATATTTGAATGCATAGGTGATTCAGACATAGGGATGACTATAGAAATACTATCAGTCTGACTATCAGCTGCTATTGGCACACCATGAAGGTTCTTGGCTGATCCAGTAGAATCGCTCACTGATCAGCCCCATCTTTTACCTTCTCTACTTTGGTTTCTGTGCCAAATCCTTCATCTTCTTTCTGCAGCTTGGCAATCTGAGCCCATATGTCTTTCTGGGTCTGCTTCTTCTTTGGGCAGTCTGTGGCCATGTGGCTCTTCTGCCCACAGTTGAAGCATTTGCCCTCCTTCTTCATCCAGTCTATGTCTATAGGCTTCTTTGTCTCTATATAGGTCATTCCTATTTCTGTCTTCTGCATGCTATATGATGGTGAAGCCATAGAGGATTTCTGTGATTTCCCAGCAGTTGTCTCCAATGATTTATTCAGGGTTGGTGGGGTCAGTTTCTTTGAATAATCTTACAGAGTCAACTGTTCCACTTTCTGCCTTTGTCACTCCTTGTACATCTCAATGATTCTTTCTTTCCATTCATTATAGCTGACTGGCATCAGAGCTTTGATGCTGATTGCTGAAATCATCATGATATACAAGGAGGAGACTCCTCACTTGAGGGCCTCAACCATCCATCCATCATTAGCTATATCATCCCAGATACTAGTGAGCTTGGCAAGTTGTTCTAGCTTGTCAAAGTAGTCTGTAGCTGCCTTGTCCTCCATCTTGTAGTTCTTGATCTTTTGTTTGTGTATCTCCTGTATAGCTGGATCAATGAATTTATCATGCAGCATTTGTTTGAATACTGGCCATGAGAGGTACCAGTAATGCTCCTGAGTCAACAATCAGAAGTTTAGAGAGATTAGGATCCATCAAGTTTTTGCCTTCTCTTTGAGATACAAGACAGCAAACACAACCTTGTTCATGTCAGTTCTAAGATATCCAATATACACCTCAAAGTATTATTCACAGTCAACCAGAAATCAATCAATGTCATCAGAAGCCTCTTTAAAGGGATGCAGTTTATGCAGTAGATCTGGCCTGCACTGTAAGACAGCAGTATTTTCTGGTAATGCACCCATTGAATTGGGCCAATCCAAGAAAGGGGGTCAGTGCCACTTATCAGATGGATGGGAGAATGAATGAAGTGAGTTATCATCAGCAACTGGGCTTCTCTGTGGAAGTGCTTCTTTTCAGACAATAACCCCATTCCTGATTGTAAATCCCAACTGGATTGCTTCTGAGTCATCTTGGACCAGCTTCTTCTCTATCTTACTTTCACTTGCTTCATCAGATGGAGGCTGTGCTCCAGAATTTGGCTTCTTTTGCCAGTCCATGGATTTCAGTATGAGATTGGTGGAGTCTTCAGCTGAGGTTGGGATCAAGACAACTGAGTTGCCATAGATCAGAAAGAGGATGCAGAGTATGAAAATGTGCTTTAAATCAATAGTGCCATGTATATAGCCTATTTTAGAGTGATGGGAGGTGACCATAGCATTGGTCAGACTTGAGGTGGTAGTTGATATTTGGGTGGCATGCCAACTGAGTCTTCAGGATGGTTCTGGTTATATTGCTGAGCAGTATATTTTGTTGCTTCATGTCTTAAGATTTCTGTTTATTTGTTAGGTTCAGAATGTAAATATAATTGTCCCATCTGTGATGCCAATCAGTTGGCATCACACTATAGGAGATTTACTCCTTTCTCATACAGCTCCTGATACTTCTGTCCCCTTGCATATCAGATTTCTTCTTCCAATGCTTTTTCATCTGTTTCTTTGTTTAGTGTGTATGCAAGTTCCTCTCTGACACAGGGTGGCTCACTACTTTCAGTCTTCTCATCATCCTCAACCTGGTCATCTTTCTCTTCCTCAAGGAGAGAAACAGCAGATGGGTCATAAAAACTCTCTATGCTCTCTTGCAGTCATATTGTTGATCCACTGTCCTGACTGGGTACTTGGCCCAGTGATGGGGCCTAAAAAGTCTGAGGCATTGAGGTAGGTGGAAGCAAGTTAACTTCCAATATCAGAGTCATACCAGTTTCCCCCTGTCACTCTCTCTGCCACCACTCACTTGCAATAGAGCTGGACATTTCTTCAGTACCTATCATCGAGGAGTTGCCTGATCACTCAGCTCCTAAGAAACCCTCAGAGGATGCAAGTGGGGATGTGAGCAGTACCAGAGACTCATAACCCATAGTGTCAGTGCTAAAGGTTCATTGGAGAGAGAGATATTGTGAGATTGGAGGGTGTGGGATGGTTCACAGGACATCATCCTGAGTTAGAGGAGAGACTCTGCCTCTCCTGGCTCAGACTTCATCAGCAGTAAGGACTTCGGTGTCTGCTCAGGCTTCTGGTGCCCAGGAATTGGTGTCAGTGGTACTCGGCTCTCTGAAGAGACTGAGATGGAGGCAGAGCAGTCTACTCATACTGGCATGAGTACTGATGTGACCTCTGGTTGAAGTCCATACCAGTTAGAGATGTCAGCTCTTTCTAATCAGGCCCTTTCAACTTCATACTGCTCCTCTCTATACTGCTGATCATGCTTGGCAGTCTGCTTTGCCTGCCTCTGAAGGATGAGACACTCCTCAAGCTCACTGCAGGATGGCTGTGAGTCATTTCACTGTCTTTGCTCCTCTTGTTAGAGGGCATTGTCATAGTTAAATGGGACATTGAGATCTCAAATGGAGAAGAGTTGGTGAATGATTTCATTCTAGTTCTCCCAGTATCTCCACTCATCATTGAGCCAGTCTGAGAGAGCCCTCTCTATTCTGCTGCTTGTTCTGACCAAATAGTGGGCCAAGGAGAGGGAGCTGCAAGGCTGGCTTCTAGGAGTCTGAGGTCAGGATCTTGCAGCCATCTGAGTGAGACTGAGAGTCTCTAGCATAGTCTGTAATCTCATGGATTCACATATTTCTGGAATTGTCAGAGGAAGAGAACTGCTGAAAGAAGTCCTCTGGAATGTCTTCATCCTTGTGGTTGGAGGGTGGCCCTCAGATCTATGGGTTTTGGAATTCTGTGATGTGAGAGTTGTGGTCTCTGTTAGATCATCTGAGAGGGTATCAGTGTCTCTCCTCTTCCTAAATGTTCTCTTGATGCATGCTGCTAAGTCTGGCTTCAGATAAGGGGCTTGTCAAGAGCTGGTAGGATGTTCTTCAGGATTTGAGGATGTTATATAGGGGAAGGTCTGGAGTTATATTGCAGAAAATATAATAGTTGTGTTAGAATTCATTATAATGTTGAATAGCTCAGGTAGTAATTGAGTGACATTTTCAGCACAGCTGGATGATTACAAGTAAGCTTAAGAGTGTTCTGATGATGAAAGCTAAGAGTTCAAAGAACTCTTAATTAAAGTTTGGGTCTGATAGAGTAAGATTGAGCATTCAGTTTTCTCTGCACTACATTGTATGAGAAAAGAGAAGATGAAGCTTCAAGCTAATTATTAGACCTAAGTGTCATATGAACAGAAACACATGATAAACAGTCATCTCCTTACACTTCAGGAGATCAGCTGAGTCCACTGATGCATATTCTGATCAATATGTCACAAGGTCTGAAGAATTGGGCTTGAGTATAGAATAGTGTGAAAGTAAACTTTAGCTCAAAGCTGGGGATTACCAGTAAGAGCAAGCTGTCTTAAATACCATACAAGTCATATCTAAATATACTACTACTAATTGTGCATTGCTGAGTCTTTTGTGCCTCTTGTCCTTGGATATCAATACTGTACATAAAAAGACTTTTGTGCATTGTCAGACAATGCTGTTGCATTAAAAGACAATGATGAACTCAGTCATTATAATAACTAAGCCTTATTCCATAGTCCTAAGCACTTGTCTTAGCACTCTGACTAAGCATAAATAGGAGTTAATCCAGAAAAAGAATAGAAAAATCATAACAGACTGTTGGGCAGAGAGAGGGATATCATAGAGGGGGAGGTCAGGAGTGACATTTCATAGTATTTGTTGGATATGTTAAAATTCTTGGTAATATCAAATTGCCCAGGCAGTGATTGATTAGCATTTATGGCACAGCTGTATAATCACCAATAATTCTAATAGGGTTTCAATAATAGACACAAGAAGTTTGAAGAACTCATGAGTAAAGTTTGGATCTGATGGGTTGATAGCAGAGGGCATTCAGTTTCTCAGCACAATTGGGCTTGAGAAAGGGAAGCTAGAAGCTTTGAGCTAATTGTTAAGCCCAAATGACATATAATCTAAACATATGATAAACTGACACTGTCTCACACTTCAGACAATGATGTCAGAGTTCACTTAATATGTTGTGTGGCTTTATATCTCAAGGCCTTTAGATTGGCTTGAGATAAAATAGTAAAGAAATAAACTTTAGCTTGAACCTGAGGTTATTACAGTGAGAGTTATGCTACTTATATACCAGTCATTGTCCATGCTAAAGATACAACTATCTAATTGTGCATCCTGACACTATAAAGTGTTTTGTCCAGTATCATGAAGCTACCTACAAAAGGGTATTATCTGTCATCAAGCAGTAACCATCATGTCAAAGAACAATGACTGACTGGGCATTGTTGTGATGACTAAGCCTGGTCTCACAGTCCTAAGCACTGGCTAGACACTCTGACTAAGCAAAGATAGGGGTTAATTCCTTGAATAAAAGATAAAAGTGTGGAAAAATCATAACAGAACTAGTAATAGAAGTTTGTGAACTCTAGAAATGATTGGAGTTCCTTCTTCTTTATCAACTCCAGCCATTTCATGGCTTCTGCCATCTTAATGAGATCCATTCTAATACTTTCTTCACTGATGATCACTCTCAAGTATTCAGTTTTTATTACTTCAAACTCATATTTTTCAGCCTTGAGAAACAGCTTGTGTTTTCTCATTAGTTTCAGAACTTGCCAAACTAGTTGATGATGCTCTCCTTGATCTTTGGACATAATCAAGATGTTATCTAAATAGATAGTGACTTTTTCAGTGATGATGAGGTCTTTGAATATATCATTCATCATCCACTAAAAGGTTGCCAGAGATTTTGTGAGTCTGAAGAATATCACTATGGGCTCAAAGAGCTCTCAGTTAGTTCTGAAGACTGCCTTCCACTCATCACCTTCTTTGATTTGCATATTGTTATATTTTCAGTGGACATCAAGCTTGATATAGTATTTCACCTCTCATAACTTATCCATCAGTTCTAAGATCAATAGAAGCAGATAATGATTCTTGATCATCATTTCATTAAGCTTTCAATAATTCTATACTGATCAGAGTTTTCCATCCTTCTTTTTGACAAAGAAGAATGATGATGCTATAGATAATTTTGAGAGTCAAATTTGTCTGCTGAAGAGTTTTCTTTCAGAAACTTGTCAAGTTCCTGTTGCTTGTGGTTGTCAAGTAGATAGATTTTGCAATCAAGGTTAGCATTGGCATTGAGAATGAGCTTGATTGCATGGTCCCATAGTTTAGACTTTGGCAGCTTGTCAAAACTTTCTTTGTCAAATAGGTCTTGATAGTCATAAGCCCATTCAGAAACTATTTTCTTGAATGATTTTTTCTCTCTCTCAGCATTAGCTTTGGCAGCTAAGTCATTAGTATGGTGCATGGCCTGAATATGCAGTGCTGGTTGGAAGTCAACAGTGAGAATAGTCTCACCATCCTCTATCTTCTCATTCTATCAATCTTCTGAATCTTCATCTGATAACTCAAATGAAAGTTTTTGACATCTATATTATGCAAAAGTGATCTACTCAGTTTTCCACTTGACTAGTAGATTGTGGCAGATCAACCAATTATGACCTAGGAACACTTCTTTTGTTCCTAAGTCAGTGATAGTCAGATTGATCCATTCCAAATAGTCACTGATCATGAGTTGTAATTTGATGAATTCAGTGATTGAATCAGCTTAATTCTTGGTTCCATTTGCATTATATACAGAGATAGAGGCTATGGTAGCTTTAATAGACAGATTATGCTTATTGATGAAAGCTCAGTTGATTAAACTACTAGTACAGCCACTGTTGATGAGTGCTGTGACTGCATAGGTAGACCAGTTGATCAGGGTTTCAATTTGGGCCTTGGTAGTAAGGTTTCATCCTGAGGTTCTGGTTCATTGAATGTATCTCTAGGGCTCTCACAACTCATTGAGCTATTTCAAGACTCAACATCTTTCTGTCATCTTCATCCTTTTAATCATATCATCTATGACTTCTTCAGCTTGGGTCTTATATACCCAATTTTTGAGTACTGCCTTTGCTGCTTTCTCTATGAGTGCTTCTTTAATAGCCTGCCAAGTCTATTCAGTATTGAATGGCTTGAGCTATTTAGTGGAGGTCTCTCCCTCTGTTTGGCTCATAGATGATTGAGTTTTTTCTTTGAGCAATTCATTATTAGTGTGTGAGATAAGAATTTTGAGTATATTTGAATGTATGCATAATTTGAGCATAAGAGTAGCTACAGAAGTACTATCAGTCTATCTAGCAGCTGTATGTTGCACACTATGAAGTCCTTTAGCTGATCCAGTGAAATTGCTCACTGGTTGGCCCTATCTTTTACTTTTTCAGTCTTTGTCTCTGCTCTGAGTTCATTGGCTTCCTTCTGTAACTCAGCAATTTGTGCCCTAATATCTTTACAGGTTTATTTCTTCTTCAGGCAATTCCTTGACATGTGACTCTTTTATCCACAGTTGAAGCACTTTCTCTCCTTTTTCAGCCTGTTGATGTCTATAGGCTTGCTGGCCTCAGTATATGTGGTCTCTGTTCCTGTCTTCTGCATGCCATAGGAGGGCATGCTAAAAGTCAATGATCCTTCTGATTTGGGATTCTCAGACTGGCTGCCAGTCTTCTGAGTTGAAGGCTGGTTCAGTTTCTGATAATTCTGTAGATTGGATTGCTCTGGTTTCTGTTGCTGCCACTCCTTATACATCTCTGTAATCTGTTCTTTCCATTCATTGTATCTCTTTAGGATGAATTTTCCAATAGCTAAGATCATCATGATATAGGAATTCAGCACCTCTCATTTGAGAGCTTCTACCCTTCTCCTATTATTGGAGATATCATCCCAGATCCTGGCTAGCTTAGCAAGCTATTCCAGCTCATCAAAATACTCAGTCACAGTCTTATCTCCTATCTTGTACTCCTTGATCTTTGATTTATGTACCTTCTATACTGCCAGATCAATAAACTTGTTGTTCAGCATTTGTTTGAAGACCAGCCACAAGGGGAAATAGTGATGCTGTCAGATGGTGGAGTAGAAGTTTGATGAGATTAGAATCTATACATTTTTGTTTTGTCCTCAAGATAGGAGGTGGCAAAGATGACTTTGTTTATATCAGTACTAAGATAAGCAATGTGAACCTTAAAGTATTGTTCACAGTTGATGAGAAATTAGTTAATGTCATCAGAAGCTCTCTTAAAGGAGTGAGGCTTTTAGAGGAGATCCGGCTTGCATTGGAGCATAGTAGCATTGTTTAATAGGGGCCTCATCAGATTGGACTATTAATTGAAGAGCAGATGTTACCAATTGGCTGGTGGTTTAGGGAAAGAATGAAGAGAGCCATCATCAGCGATAGGACTTTCTTGGGGTGTAGCCTCTTTTTGCATGATTATCCTATATCTGCTATTTGAGGAATACCCAAACCTGATAGGCCTATTTGCAGCTGATACTGCATTAATACAGTGTAAACTCAATCTTATATGGAAGCTGCATCTCTTTAAAGAATATTCTGATAATATAGACAGATTCCTCACTAACTGTGAAACATACTTTCAAGTGTACTCTGCCTACCTCACTATCAATATATACCACATAGCCTTTACTGCTTTGTACTTTGAGGACAAGGCCAAGGACTGGTGAATCTTACAACTTGCAGATTTGTACTCTATGACCAAAGAGTACCATCAACTGCCATCCTGGTCTATCTTTAAAGCTGCCATACAAGAGAAATTTCTTGACTCCACAATTCAGGAAGTACATAAGAACAAGATGAAGAAGTTACATATGGGTGACAAGATGACAGTCAAATACTTCAATGACTTGGAGCAGCTCACCAAACTTGCCAGAGTTTATGATGATCTTTTCAAAAATGGGCAACTCATTGAAGCTCTTAAACTCAGAGTTTCTTCTTCATACACCAAGATTATCTTGGACATTGAAAACAATATCCTGAAGAGATATGATGAGTGAAAGAATAGAATCACAATAATGAACAGAGAGCAGCAGCAACAGATAGCAGTTGAAAACTTCAATCAGAATGATAAGAATACTGGAAGAAGCAGCAAGACAGACAATCAAACAGCACTGGCAAAACAGAGCATCACATCCTCCTATAGCAAAAAGAAGAGCAGCTCAGACACCATCTTTATGAGATCTAGCAAGCCAATAGACATTGATTGTCTCAAAAAGGAGGAGAAGTGTTTTAACTGTGGAGAGAAGAGACACATGTCCAGGATCTGCCTAAAGAAGGAACACATGTGAGAAGACATCAAAGCCCAGATTGTCAAGCTGCAAAAGGAGACAGATGTGATTGAGAAAAATAGCAAAGATATGAAGATTGAGGAGATAAAAGATAAGGCCAATAAGTGAGCAATTCCACTTGATTGGCTGAATGACTTCATAGTGTGTCTCAAATAGCTGCTGAACGGACTTACAGTATCTCTGTAGTTACAAATAAATTATCTACACATTTGAATATACTCTGATCTGCTGCTATACTAAGAACATTGAAGGAATTGCAAAAACCAATGATTCAACCATCTATAGGTCAAACAGAGAGAGAGATCTCTATTGGATGGCTCAAACTATTTGATACCAAGTGAACCTGGTGTGCTATTTAAAATGCTAGAACTGAAGAAGTGAAAGCAGTGTTGAAGAACTGGGTACATAAGGTATGAGTCAAAGAAGTAATTGACAAGATGGTAGAAGAAATGCAAAAGGTGGAGAGAAATCATATGCTAGAGTGGCTGAATGAGCTTTGAAAACCCCAATGATACATTCAGAGACAGAAGACAATAAGGAAGATTCTCATAATGAAGGTCCAGATCAAAATGCTAACTAACCAAACTATATACACAATTTCAACCTTAATTGACAGCAGCTGCACTAGGAGCTTAATTAATCATGCTTTCATTGCTAAGCACAACCTCTCCATCAGATCAATGGTGGCCTCTATTCCAGTCTACAATACTGATAGAATCTGAAATCAAGCTGAATCTATCATGGAGTTTATTGAACTTTGAATGGTGATCAGAGACCATGCTGAGCATATTGACTTGGCAGTTACTGACTTAGGATCAAAGAAAATCTTCTTTGATCATGACTGGTTGATCTGCCACAATCTCTTAATCAACTGAAAGATAGGACAAATTATATTTGCTAGATGCTAATGCCACAAAATCCTGTTTATACTATTTGATGAAGATAAAGATGACAAATAGGATGAAGAAATGGAGGATGGAGAAATAGTTCTCATCATCAACATAAAAGAAGCCATCCATATAAGGGCAATACACTATGCCAATGACTTAGCAGCAAAGACCAACATAGAGAAAAGAACTAAAACCTTCAAAGAAGTGGTGCTGGAATGAGCACAAGATTTCCAAGATCTCTTTGAGAAAGAGAATTGTGATGAGCTCTCAGATCTGAAGCTATAGGACTATACTATTGAGTTAATTTCCAATATCAATGCCAACCTCAACTGCAAGATTTATCCTCTCAACCACATGGAGCAGCAAGAGCTTGACAAGTTCTTAGATAAGAATTTGCCTGGTGGAAGAATCTGATCCTCCAAATTGCTGATGGCTTTGCCCTTCTTCATAAAGAAGAAGGATGGGAAGTTACAGCCAGTTTAGGACTACTGAAAACTTAATGAAATGATAATCAAAAACTGATATCTGCTGCTGATCATTTCTAAATTAATCAGTCTACAGGTTTTGGAACTCAGTGAGCTGATTGAGCAGTTTTGGTCAGGAATGGGAAAGCTGAGTTTCTGAGGACTGAACAGATAGCATGGAGTATGAGTAGTGACTTTGGCTTGATCAGATGAATAGTGCTGTGTAAACAGCTCATTTCAGGGTTATGGGCAGTGTTCATGGCATTGGTTGTATATCAAACCTCAACTTGTATACCAGCAGGTCAGCTAGTTGGTTTTCAGGGTGCTGCTTGTTATAGGTGTCAATTGCATGTTTCATGGCTGAATACTGTAAAATTTCCTGCCTCTCCAGCAGTTCTGCATTAATATATAGTTGTTCCATATACAATGTGAGCTATTTGGCATTGCATTATAAAAATATTACCCCTTCCTCATAGAGGTTCTGGTATTCTTCTACCCTGGCCCTCTGTATCTCTTCTTCCAATGCCTCTTTGTCTGTTTCATTATAGGTGTATTTGATGAAGTCTTCAAGCCTATGAGGATCTTTATCCTTGATCTTGTTGCTCTTGCTTGCTTTCTCTTTATTTTTCTCAAGAGGAAAATCAGCAAGCTGATCAAAGATGCTTGCTGCAGCTAGTCAAAGGATTGCTGAGGAGCTGGCAACTGTTTTAGATGCTGAGGCTGGCTTCATTGTTGTTCATTAGAGTAGCCTGCTGAACAGATTATCTGGCTCTGATGTCAATATCATATTGGTTTCCACCATGTGCTTGCACCATCTCCAGGTCTTTGTGATAGACTCTGAAGTTTCCATAAAACTCCAGATTAAGAAACTGTTCTATAGCTCTCCCACCAAGGAATCTCTGGAGACTGTGGTCAGAGATGTGGGCATTGAGAGATACTTGAAGCCTATAGATATTGAGTATGGACTCAGCATCTGAGGAGATCATATCAGGGGTAGAGACATAGGGGGTAAGAGAATTACCTTCCCTCCTCACAGCCTCACTTATAGTAATGGAGCTGGCTGGTTCTGTCTATAGGTCAGTTGATATACTGGGCTTCTAGAAGAGGGATCTAGTGGATTTAGTTTAAAGTTTATATCTTTCTGAGAAGACTGATTCTAAATAGGTGGCCTCATCTTCTTGCTCTTGTTGTCACCTTCTGTCCTCTTGCTCCTCCTCATACTGTCACTGAGCCTCCACTCTGGCTTGCTCAGTGAGTTCTTCTCAGGCTTGCTCAGGGTCCATCTGAGCTCACTCTTTCTGTCACTACTTGTTAGGCTCAAGCATCACGTGAACAGATACACATGATAAACAGGTGTTCCTTCGCACTTCGAGAAATCACCTGAGTCCACTTAGTATGTACCCATTTGGTGTGACACAAGGTCAAATATAGACTCGAGGTAGAATAGCAGGTATAAACTTTAGCTCGAAGCTGGGGCATACCAGCGAGAGCGTTACTACTTAAATACTACGTTGATACTCCTAATTATAGTACTTTACTTATTGTGTCTGTCTGTATCCATGGTGCCCACTGTCTTTGGGCATCGCTACCGTACATAAAAGGGTAATTGTGAGTCGTCAGGCTCGATGGTCGGGGTGAGTTTAGTTGTGCTGACTAAGCCTTCCCACGATTGTATGCCTTCTGACTAAGCATAAATAGGGGTTAAATGGCAATGAAAAGGGAAAAATTATAACATTACCCCCCACTTAAGACCATCGTCCCGATGGCTTAATTAAGGGATAATTCATATTTGTGTATAGCGTCGTCAGCGTTCATGTATTTTTCATTTATCCATTGGTTAGATTCCGGTCCGTAGCCCTTCCAACTGACAAGATAGTCCACTGTAGTGGTCATGCCCCCCCCGTGAGCCTTGACTTTACAGAGTTTGTGATTTAGAACTTGTTCGATTTCATAGTGTTCTTCGTTGTCAATTAATTCAGGTGGTGGCAGCGGGGGCCGTTCCTGATTAGGGAAGGCTGGCACGATGTATGGGGTCAGGAGGGTTTCATTGAATACGTCGTGGATTTTCCATCCTGATAGAAGTTTCAGTTTATATGCGGATGCACCAATTTTCGCCGTGATTGTGAAGGGGCCTGTGCGTTTGTCGGCGAGTTTTCGTTTCGGTCTAGGCAGATGGAGGTTGGTTGTGTCCAGCCAGACTTTGTCATTGGCTTGGTATACATGGGCCGGGCGCCAGTGCTTGTCATATTGTCTTTTCATGGTGTCTGCTGTTTTTTCTAGTGCGGCCTTTGTTTCAGCATGAATTTTCTCCAATGTTGCAGCGAACGTCGTGGATGCAGGGGTTGTTGTTTTGTGATGTAGGGTCTGCGCGACATGTGGGTGTCGGCTGTAGTTGACGAAAAAGGGGGTCAGGCCTGTGGCGGAATGTACTCTGTTATTGTGTTGGAAGGCTGCGAGCACCAGCCATTCAACCCAATCATCTTGTCAATAGTTGATAAATAGGCGAAGATATTTCTCAACCTCTTGGTTTGCTCGTTTGGTTTGTCCATCGGTCTGAGGGTGATAGGCTGTGGATGCGTTTCGTTTTATTTGCAGCAATTTGTATAGGTCGTCGAGGAACTTTGAGACGAACTGAGGTCCTTGATCGGAAATGACCACCTGTGGCATCCCGTATTTGGCATACACTTCATCCCGCAGTATCTTCACCCATCCCTCCGAGGTTAGTTCTGTAGAACATGTGACCGGAATGATCACCTTAGAAAACTGATCAACTATGACAAGGATCGCGTCATAGCCGTTGCAGTCCGGCAGCCCCATGATCATGTCCACAGAGATGTGGGTCCATGGTTGTGATGGTATCTCGTTCGGGTGTAACGGTGCTGGCCGTGGTTGTGTTGATGCCTTTCCCCTTTGGCATGTTTCGCAAGCTTTAACATACAATGTGACGTTATTGCCTAGTTTAGGCCACCAATAGTTTCGCAAGATGAGTTCCTTGGTTTTGGCTATGCCGGGGTGCCCTGCCATGACATGGTCGTGGCAGGTCACAATGATCTCTCCATGTAACTGCTGAACTCGTGGGATATAGATCCTTCCATCGTAGTGGATCATCCTGTCTTCTTTCGTCATTCCCCACTCGTGGTTTAGTGAGGCAGCGATTCACTGATCCCACTGGTGTGCGTCCCATGTGGCACTTCTGATTCGTTCGTGTATCTCGTCCTCTGTTGGCATTATTAATGCCCAGAAGTGTTCGGGTCACAATATAGTAACTCCATTGTTGTCATTCCCGCTCTGATCGTGGTCTGTGCGATGAGAGAGGAGGTCGGCTTTCTTGTTAGTGACCCCAGCCTTATGGTGAAGTGTATACTGGTATTGGGTGAGTTCGGTAACCCACCGGGCTTGGCGACGATTCAACTTCTGAGGTTGATGGAAATATCTGAGGTTCTGATGATCCGTCCAGATTTCGAAGACGTTGACTGCCCCGATTAGGTAATGCCGCCATTCTTCGAGGGCCAGCATTATGGCAAGTAATTCCTTGTCGTAGATTTCATAGTTCCTCTCGGTCATGGTTAGTGCCTTCAAAAGGAAAGCGACAGGGCACCATTTCCTGTCCTGCTCCTGGGATAATACGGTACCTATGGCTCCTTCACTGGAATCGGCTTCTACTCAAAACTTTCCCTCTTGAGATGGTATGGCGAGTACCACATCCTCTGCCAGCCGTTGTTTCAAGTCTTCAAAGGTGAGTTGTTGGGGAGTTCCCCACCCCCAAGGGGCGTTGCCTGTGAGTTGCGTCATGGGATGAACAACTTTGCTGTAGTCTCGTATGAACCACCTATAGAAGTTGGTGAAACCAAGGAAGGATTGTAACTCCTTCTTCTTGGTGGGGGTTGGCCAGTCCACTACCCCCGCAACCTTTATGGGATCCATGCGAATGCTTCCTTCACTGATGATCACCCTGAGGTATTCGGTCTCTAATACCTCGAACTCGCACTTTTCCACTTTGAGGAACAGTTTGTGCTTCCTCATGAGGGCGAGTACCTGTCAAACCAGAGTGCAGTGTTCTTCCCTTGTTTTGGACATTATGAGGATATCGTCGAGATAAATGGTCACCTTCCCAGTGGCAATGAGATCCTTGAATATGTCGTTCATCATCCACTGGAAGGTAGCGGGGGAGTTGGTTAAGCCAAAGAACATTACCGTGGGTTCGAACAATCCTCGGTTAGTTCTGAACGCGGCCTTCCATTCGTCCCCTTCCTTGATCCGAACATTATTATACCTCCAACAGACGTCGAGCTTAGTATAGTACTTGGCTCCTCGGAGCTTGTCCATCAGTTCTGAAATCAGCGGTAGCAGATATCGGTTCTTGATGGTCATCTCATTCAGTTTACGGTAGTCTTGTACAGGTCGAAGTTTGCCATCCTTCTTCTTTACGAAGAAGAAGGGGGAGGCCATAGGGGACTTCGATGGTCGGATGCGCCTGGAGGATAGGTTCTCGTCTAGGAACTTGTCGAGTTCCAGCTGTTCCTGATTCCTGAGAGGATAGGTTTTACAGTCGAGGTTCGCGTTGGCATTAGGGATCAGCTCAATGGCGTGATCCCAGGGTTTTGGGCACGGGAGTTCATCGAAACTCTCTTTCTCGAAGAGATCTCGGTACTCGCGTGCCCACTCCGGTACCATTTCTTCAAAGGTCCTCTCCTCTCTCCCTTCATGGGCCTTGGCTGCCAGGTTGTTGGCATGATGTACCGCCCGGATACGAATTTCTTCCTGTAGGTCGACAGCTAGGATGGTCTCACTGTCTTCCATCTCCTCGTCCCATCTGTCCTCCGGATCCTCATCAGGTAACTCATATGGGATCTTTCGGCATCGGCATCGCACAAATGTGAGCCTCCCAGTTTTCCAGTTGATGAGTGGGTTATGTCGAATAAGCCAGTCATGTCCCAGGAACAACTCCTTGGTTCCGAGATCTGTTACAGCTAAATCAATCCTTTTGGAGTGATCCCCGATGGTTAACCTAAGTTTGACGAATTCCGTGATCGAACCAGCTTGATTCTTTGTTCCATCAGCATTATACACCGGAATGGGTGCAACGGTGGATCTGGTGGGAAGGTTGTGCTTTTGGACGAAAGTTCGATTGATGGAGCTACCGGTACAGCTGCTATCGATCAGGGCGCTGACCGAATGGGTTGTTCGGTTGGTTAAGGTTTCAATCTGGGCCTTGGTGGTCAGGTCCCTTCCAGGGGTCTTGGCTCATCTGATGAATTTTGGCAGTCCTTTTAGTTCATCTAGCCACTCCAAGGCCTAGCTTCGCTCAGCTTTTCGCAATCCATTTACGGCATCCATAGTGACTTCCTTTGTCCTAGCCCGATGTATCCATCCATGTAAGACGGCTTCTGCCATGTTGTCATCTACTGCATCTTTGATGGCTCTCCACGTCCATTTGGTTTCAAATGGTTTGAGCCATTGCTTGGGGCTCTCTGCCCTGGTTCGACCCGTAGGTGTTTGAGTTGCTTTTTTCGACTCGTTTAGGTGTGCATGGTTAACTCGTGGTATATTCAAATGCACGTATGTAACTACAGAAGTACTGTAAGTCCGCTCAGCAGTCAGGATGGGCACACCATTAAGTCCTTTGGCCAACCTAGTGGAGTTGTTCACTGGTTGGCCTTGTCTTTTACCTCCTTGATCTTTGTCTCCTTTCCGAGTTCTTCATCCTCCTTCTGCAGTTCGGCTATCTGAGCCCGTATGTCTTCGCAGGTTCTCTTCTTCTTTGGGCAATCCTTGGACATATGTCCCTTTTGCCCGCAGTTGAAGCATTTTCCTTCCTTCTTCAGGCGGTCTATATCCATAGGCTTTCCTGTCCCAGTGTATGTCATTCCGGTCCCGGTCTTTTGACTTCCATAGCTGGGCAGTTGAGGAGATCCCGATGATTTCCCGGCAGTTTCCCCTGGTTTGTTCGGGGTTGGCGGGGCTGGTTTCTTGGTATACTCCTGCAACGTGGTCGCCTCCGCTTTCTGCCTTTGTCGCTCCTTGTACATTTCGATGATTCGTTCTTTCCATTCGTCATATCCCACCGGCATCAATATTTTGACGCCCATGGCGGAAATCATCATGAGGTACAAGGAGGGGACTCCTCGCTTGAGCACCTCCACCATCCTTCCATCGTTTGCAGTATCCTCCCAGATCCCTGCGAGCTTGGCAAGTCACTCCAACTCATTGAAGTAGTCTGTCGCCGCTTTATCTCCCATTTTATATTCTTTGATCTTCTGCTTGTGTATCTCCTGAATCGCAGGATCAATGAATTTGTCATTTAACATTCGTTTGAATACTGGCCATGAGGGATATCGATAGTGTTCCCTCGTGGTGGACCGGAAGTTCGGGGAGATCAAGATCCACCACGTTTTGGCCTTGTCTTCTAGATATGAGGTGGCAAATGCAATTTTGTTCATATCGGTCCCGATATACCCAATGTAAACTTCGAAATATTGTTTGCAGTCTACTAGGAATCGATCGATGTCGTCAGAGGCCCCCTTAAAGGGGCAGGGCTTTCGAAGGAGGTCGGGGCGACATTGCAGGACGTTAGCATTAGATGGGAGTGGGCCCATCAGATTGGGCCATCCATCAAACGGTGGTTGGTTCCATTCCACAGGTGGCCTGGAAAAGGAATGTAGTGAGTGGTCGTCGGCCACTGGGCTGCCTTTTGGGTCGACTATTCGAACGATAACCCCATCTCGGACCGTGAACCCGAGGCGGACCGCTTCAGGGTCGTCTCGAATGGGGTCCTTTCCGCTCGATTCGGCTTGGTCCGGAGGTGGTTGCCCACCGAGGAGTCGGCTTCCTCTGCCAGTCCAGGGGTTTTGAATTTTATCGGGCTGCCATGCCGGCTGACTTCTGGTTTGGACGAGCCGTGAAGCCATACTCCGGATTGACGGGTTGGTGTCAGCCTGGCTTCGGATTGAGGGGGCGATGTAAACTGCTCGTTTCAGTGGTACGGGGGGGGTACGCGGCATTTGTGCTGGTGCTCTTGGCTTGTTGATGGGTTGATATGGAGGCATCGGCACTAGCGGGTCTTCTGGATGCCACCGGCCATACTCTTTCCATGCGTACTCTGTCGTGGCATACTGTAAAATCCTCTTTCTTTCAGTATCTCCTGCATACCGATATTCCAGTCCTAATGTCGTTGCTTGCCAGCACTTGTCTTGCCATAAAAAGTTCCTCCCCTGCTCGTACAGCTCCTGATACTCCCTGTCCCTTGCTCTCCCTATTTCCTCCTTCAAAGCTTCTTCGTCTGTGTCCTCCCCTGCTCATTCCAGTTGTTGTTGATACGGGTCATCACTGTCATCGTCCTCCTCGTCGCCCTCATCTCCGCTGTCCCCTTCCTCGAGGAGGAAATGGACAGGCCGGTCGTAGATAGACGGCACAGCTGGATGAAGGGTCGTTGGGGACCCTTCCGTTGATTTGAGTACTAGGTCCGGCAGCCTCATGGTCGCTGGTTCGGGTGATGGGAGGGCTCCTGAGTCGACTGTAGCGCGTCCCTCTGCATGCTCTCGTTTCCTCCAGTTCTCGGCTATAGAGGCTGAAGTGTCATTGGAACTCGGGATTAAGGAACTGTCGAGCGACTCTGCTGCCCAGGAATCGCTGGAGAGCCCTGTCAGAGACGTGGGCATTGTCGGGTACTCAGAGCCCATAGGCTCCAAGTACAGAGTCAGCGTCTGAGGAAATGGTATTGGTGCGGGCAGGATATTCGGGGGTGGGAGGTTGAGGTCCTCCCATCCTTCCACGTCTGATGGCCTCGTCTCAGCTGACAATGCTGGTGGGTCCTGTCCATGGGTCATCTTCTGAGTTGGGCTCCCTAAAAGGAGACCCTGAGTCGGTGCGGAGCTCATACTCCCTAGGGGAGGCTGACCCCATCCTTTCAATCTCCTCTCTTCTTCTTCATGCCCTTCCTTGCCTGTCGTACTCTGCGGCCTCGTACTGCTCTTGGGCTTCTTCTCGTACGTAGTCGGTGAGCTTTTCCTGAGTTTGCCTAATCTCCTCATCTCGGTTCTGGTTCTGCTGCTGCTATCATGTTGCCTCGTCATAGTTGAAGGGAGTGGCAAGATCCCAGTCAGGGAATATTCGGTGTATAATTCTGTCTCGTGTCGCTCTCCCCCTTTCGCTGGCGGTTCCGACCTCAGGCTCACTTCCCTGGTGGAGATGTCGGTAGGGGTCTCCTGCTGCAGAGATGGCAATCTCTGCATTCGCATAATTGGAGTGAATGGTTCTCTCATGTGGATCGTCGATCCCCAGCCTACTGACGGACTGGCTGGAGCCAGAGTTGGGCTCGGTGGGGGTCTCGGGGGGGTTCTGGGGGGAGTCGGGACCTTCGTGGGGTCTTGCAGCCATCCGAGCAGCATCAAGGGAGTCCCGAGCACAGTTTCCAATCTCTGAGGGAATTAGGGAGGCGGAATGTTTGGGGGAGCCTGCTGGAGTGACGTAGTTGGAGACCTCTGTGGGCTCCTGAGCGACGTTCGTCGTCTATGGGTTCCGGAACCCTGTGAGCACAGGGTGGCGATTTCTGCTGTTTTGTCGAGGGGGGTGTTGGGGTCCTTCCTCCTCGTGAAGGCTCCCCAGATCCGAGTTGCTATTCCTGGTTTCTGGTATGAGTCCCCCTTGCGGGAAGAAGGACGTTCTGGTGGAGGGGGGGATGTCATGGAAAGGGAGATCAGAGGTTACATTGCATAGAATTTGTTGGATGTGCTGGAATGCTTGGTAGTGCCTGACTATCCAAGCTGCTACTGATTGTTGTCCTCGGCAGAGAGTGATGATGGCTAGAAGTCCGAGTAATGTTCCGATAATGGAGGCGATAAGCTCGAAGAAGTTGTGATTTAGGTCGGCGGTTGTTACTGGAGGCATTCGGTTTCTCAGCACAGTTGGGCTTGAGAAAAGGAAGGTAGAAGCTTCGAGCTAATTGTTAGGCTCAAGTGTCATGTGAACAGATACACATGATAAACAGGTGTTCCTTCGCACTTCGAGGAATCACCTGAGTCCACTTAGTATGTACCCATTTGGTGTGACACAAGGTCAAATGTAGACTCGAGATAGAATGGCAGGTATAAACTTTAGCTTGAAGCTGGGGCATACCAGCGAGAGCATTACTACTTAAATACTACATTGATACTCCTAATTATAGTACTTTACTTATTGTGTCTGTCTGTGTCCATAGTGCCCACTGTCCTTAGGCATCGCTACCGTACATAAAAGGGTAATTGTGAGTCGTCAGGCTCGATGGTCGGAGTGAGTTTAGTTGTGCTGACTAAGCCTTCCCACGATCATGTGCCTTCTGACTAAGCATAAATAGGGGTTAAATGGCAATAAAAAGGGAAAAATCATAACACTACTGCTGTTGTCAAATAGCTGTATTATAATTAAAAAAGACCCAGAGGTCTCAGTCTGAGAATATCCTGTAGATGATTCTATCTCATGATGCCTCTCCTCATCTTCTAACCTCTTCTCATACTGACTGATGGTTGCCCACCCTGGAGCTACTGTGGCTGTGGGACAGTGTAGTGAGGGGAGTTTCTATTAGAGTGACATAGAGTGAGCTATGTTCTGAGTGTAGCAGAACACTTCAGGATCCTGAAGCCACTCAAAGGGTATCAAGAGAGTCTCTAGTGTGATCTCCAATGTCAGATGCTCTCATGGCAGTAGAAGGGTTGAGAGACAGTGAGTTATTAAAAAAGTCCTCAGGAAGGTTCTCATCTTCATAGTTAGGGACAGAGAGTGGAATCTATAAGTTTCAGAAACTTGTGAGGCAATTGTTACTATCTCCACTGTCTGGTCATTAAGGTCAAGAGGGGTATCTGTGCTCTTTCTCTTCTTGAAGATTCCCTGAATGCATGCTGCTAGGCTCAGCTTCAGGTATAGTTTCTGCCATAGGCTGGAAGGAGGGTTGGAGGATATTGAAGATATCATATAGAGGAAGATTAGAAGTTACATTTCATAGGATTCATCAGATTTGTTGAAACTCTTGATAGTGCCTGACTGCCCAAGTGATGATTGATTGGCATCTCTGACAAAGTTAGATGATCACTAATAATCCTAATAGCATTCTGATGATAGAAGCTAAGAGATCAAAGAATTCACAGTCAAAGTTAGAGGAGTTTGAGTTGAGAGATAGCATTCAGTTTCCTTCATGCTTATTGTGCATGAGGAAAGAGAAGCAAAAGCTTCAAGCTAACTGTTAGACCCAAGCTGCACATGATCATAAACATATGATAAACTGATGTCACTTTGCATTCAAATGTTCCATCAGAGTTCACTAATGTGAATATTGATCATGATATGACAAGACCTTTGTGATTGGCTTGAGAGTGGAATGGTATGAATAAATTTTAGCTTGAAGCTGGGGTTATACTAGTGAGAGTCATTCTACTTATATACAAGTCATCTATAGTGATATAAATACTACTACCTATTGTATTGTCTGTAGTTATCATGCTTTTTATTCTTGAGTATTGTTACTACCTATAGAAGTCCTATTGTGCATCACTGGATGATACTATTGCATCAAAAGGCAATGACTGACTGGGCTTGTTGTGATGACTAAGCCCATTCCATGGTCTTAAGTGCTGGTCTAGGCACCCTGACTAAGCATAGATAGGGGTTAATATGAGAGAAAAGTAGAAAAATCATAACAAATCCACTATAATAAATAAATCTACATTCTAAGAGATCAGCAGCTTCATGGTGAAATTATCACCATGTGTCATAATCATGCAACTGTGAGACACCCAGAGATCACCAAGACCAAGAAGCCAGTACTTCAGGAATATTGATGGCCAAAACTTGGCTAGGATATTAAGAGATATATAAAAGAGTGTGAGGTCTATCAATAAGAAAAATCAATAATTCAACCACAGGCAGCACCACTTCATCTGAATGAGGTTCTTTAATCACCATGGACCCACATCTCAGTGGATATGATCACTGGACTACCTAACTGTAATGGCTATAATGCTATTATCATCATCATTGACAGGTTCTCAAAGGCAATTATTCTGATCACCTGTTCAACAGAACTAACCTCTGAAGGATAGGCTAAAATCCTTCACAATGAGGTGTATACCAAGTATAGCATGCCTCAAGTTGTGATTTCTGATTGAAGACTGCAATTTATCTTGAAATTTCTTAATGATCTATACCAACTTCTGAATATCTGGTGAAACACATCAACAGTCTATCATTCTCAAACAGACAGACAGACAGAGAGAGTCAACCAAGAAGTTGAAAAGTATCTGCAATTATTTATCAACTACCAACAAGATGATTGGGTGGAATAGCTTATGCTTGCGGCCTTTCAGCACAACAACCACATCTATTCAGCAATAGAAAAAAATCCCATTCTTCATCAATTATAGATACTATTCTAATATCTCATAGACAGGATACACATCCATCACAATGCCTGCATCCTCTAACTTTGCACACACTATGACTAAAATCCACAATGAAACCTGCACCACTCTTGAAAAGACAGCAGCCTCCATGAAGAAATAATATGACAAACACTGCTCTCTCACTCACACCTACAATATTAATGACAAGGTTTGGCTGGACATGACCAACCTTCATTTACCTCAGCTAAAACAGAAGCTCACTGACAAGCACACAGATCCTTTCATAGTCACCACATAAATTAGTACATTGGCATACAAACTCTACCTTCCAGTCAACTGGAAGGTATATAATGTCTTTAATGAATCTCTATTCACATCTTTCATTGCTCCATTATTCTCAAATCAAGAACAACTGCCACCTCTGCCACCTGATCTGATCAATAATGAAGAGCACTATAAAATAGACTAAGTCTTAAACTATCATCTTCATAAAGTGCATGCATATGAGAGTGGATCAACAACAACAGTTAACTACCTTGTCAGTTGGAAGGGCTACAGATCTGAATCTAATCAGTGGGTGAACAAAAAGTGGATGACTGCAGATGATGCTATATGAGATTATGAATTATCTCTGAATTAAGCTATCAGGACAATGGTCTTAAGAAGGGAGTAATGTTACAATTTTTCTATTTCTTTACTTGATTAACCCTTATTTATGCTTAGTCAGAATGCCTAGACCAGTGCTTAGAATCATGAGAGAGACTTAGTTATTACAACATGCCAATCAGTCATTGTCCTCTGATGTAGTGATAAACTCTTGATAATACACAATGGCTTTTTGTAGATAGTAACAACACTCAAAGACAATAGGTACAAGGACCTGGACCAGTATAATAAAAAGTAGTATATTTATCTTGACCAATAAGTAGTATATAAGTAGACTAGCTCTCACTGGTATAACTCCAGCTTCAAGCTAAAGTTTATTCATATCACTTCACTCTCAAGCTTTCTTGCAAAGGCCTTGAAGCACATTGGTCAACAGAGCATAATAAGTGGACTCTAACATGACTGTATGAATATGATACAGTGCTAGTTTATTACATGTTCTGATCACATGCAACTTGAGTCTAACATAAGTGTAAATCTGAAAAATTGTGCATTATCAACTATCTTTCATAGTCTCACTTATCTTCTGTTAATGATGGTATTTTTGACTCAGAATCTTATATCTCCTATGACATGTTTGAGAAAGCAGCCAAAGACCTCATTTTCTCAGGGTCAGATTTCAAGATGTCAAAATTAAACCTTAAAGATATATTTCATCAGATTTCCATTCAGACCTCAGACTGGCTGTTATGATTTTTCTATTTCTTTTCTCAATTAACCCCTATTTATGCTTAGTCAAGATACTTGTACCAGTGCTTAGGACCATGGGACCAGCTTAGTCATCACAACAAGCTAAGTCTGTCATTGTCTTTTGATGCAATGATGACACTTGATGACATACAACAACTCTATTATAGATAGTAGTGATGTTCAAGGACAATAAACATAATAACTTGAACAGACATAATAAGTAGTAGTATATTTATCTCAACAGACTTGTAGTATATAAGTAGAACAGCTCTCACTGGTATAACTCCAGCTTCAAGCTAAAGTTTATTCATCTCATTCTACTCTTAAGCTATATCTGTTTGTGGCCTTGAAGCATTTGGTCAATAGGATACAACAAGTGAACTCTAGTGCAAAGATTTGAAGGCAAACTATGCTAGTTTATCATATGTTCAGATCACATGCAGCTTGAGTCTAACAATTAGCTCAAAGCTTACACTTCCCTTTCCTCACATACAATAAGTGCAGAGGAAACTGAATGTCATCTATCAACAGCATATCTTTCAATTTTAACCATGAGTTCTTTAAACTCCTTGCTTCTATCATCAGAATATTATTAGGCTTATTGGTGATCATTCAACTTTATCAGAGATGCTAATCAATCACTGCTTAGACGGTCAGGCACTACTAAGAATTCCAGCAGATCTGCTGTATTCTCAGAAATATCACATCAGACCTCCCCTTTCACAACATTCCAGCCTCTCTCAGAACTTCTACTCAGCCCATGACAAAAACCATATATGAACTGACTCTGAGAGAACAAATTTATAGAGCACTCTGCAAGAAGAAAGACATCAGTATTCTCTCAGACCAGCCAGCAGACAAAACAATCTATGACTCACTGGTTTTAGAAACCTATAGGTCTCACTGAGATTCTCTCCAGTTCTGAACCATGAGGACAAGGACCTCTCCAACAACTTCTTTAACAACTTGCCCTCTGACAATACTGTCTTTCTAAAGCATGTCATTAGAAACTGTGCTTAGGACTCTCTTGATGCCATTAGAGTGGCTCCAGGACCCCAATCCATTTTGCCCACACACTCTAAACACAGTTCTCTCTACATGATCCCTAAGTTCAGTCTCACACCAACCCAGTACAGTGACTCTTATCCTGAGTTAGAAGGCTCAAGAGAATACTGGAGCCCAACTATTGCTGATCAGCTTGAGTAAGATGTCAGAGATTTCACCACTGAGGAAATTAAGACTGCAAGAAGGGAGATCATCAAAAACCTCAACTGAGCCAAGGCAAAACAGGCCCAACAACAGGCCTTACATGATAATGAGCTCTATAACACTCAGTACAGAAGACAACAATGAGAGCTGAAGGCCACCATCTGGATTCTGGGAACCCCTTCTAGTATGGTCTTTAGACTGATTCTATCAGTTTCCTCTTCAGGAAACCTAGTACCCCCACTATATTAGAAACTGACCCCTGAGCAGGATCTGCTGAAGCAATCACTGCTGATAAAGCTCAAAGAAGGAGTAATAATCCCTCTCTCTAAAGTGTCAGTATCACTGATATCGACATCATCCCTTTTCATGCTGACTCTGTTCTTGACACATATGGGCTTCAAGTTCCTCTCAATGCTCATATTCCTGACCAGGGTCTCTGCTGTTTCCTTGGAGGAAGAGTCACAGTGCTCTTTCTCAATCTCTATTTCTATTGAAACTTCTGCATCTATAGCTGAGACCTGGAGGAGGCAAGAGCACAAGATGACCACCAAGATGATCCAAACATCAGAGCCACCCTCCTCCAGCCTTCTCCTCCAACCTTCTCCTCCAACCAATGACCTCAGACCTAGTACCTAAAATGACAACCAGTTTACTAGCAACAATCAGACCTCAGGCACCATCTACTTATGACCTGCATGACAGCTTCCTCAAAGAGGACAGCAGAGATGAGAGGAATAAAGAGAATGAAGAGGACAATATAGGGAATAATGTTCCTCTTGATTGGAAATGACTAGAGAAGTATGCAGAAGAAGAAACAGATGAAGAAGCCTTGTTGGAGAAAATTCAATGGACATGCAAAGAAGAGTTCAATGGGCTGTATCAGAAAAGTATAGCATTCATATAGTGGGATAAGGTCTGGTTGGCATTGTCTCTGAGACAGAAGTATATTTCAGCAGACAATCTCAAGAAGCAGGATATTTTACAATATGCTGCTACTAAATATGCAATTTCAGTTTATAACAGAAGGCATCCAGAAGATCAGCTCAACCAGTTGCCAGAATATGTGTCTAAATATGATATCAAGCTGATGCCATGGACCCCATCTATAGCTCTGAAGCAAGCTATCTATACAGCCCTATCAGTCTGGATCTACTAAAGCTGATACTCTTATATTATGCCATCAATCTGATCCTCAGCAACTCAGCTTTCTTAATCTCAATCTCAACCAGTCACTCAGCCTGCTGGATTTCAAAATCTATAAACCAGCAAGAGAAGCCAGCTCCTAAGTAGACAACTACCATCTGATAAAGCTAAAGAAAGCAGGAAGGAACTGGTAAAAGATAACTCTGAAGCCATTAAGCTCAGATTTATGATCCAAAACAGAATCATAGTATAAAAAGAAATAGTACTAATGGGAAGCCCTGTTGCTGACAATGGATCTCTTCACTTTTTCTCCAGTCTGCCAACCAAGTAGTAGTGCCCACCCTTCAATCAGTGGCCCAACTCTATGGGGGCTTTACTAGAGAATGCTACTGTCCTCTAATGCAAACCTGACCTACTCTGAAAGCCACACTCTTTTAAAGATGCCTCTAATGATATTAATCAATTCCTCATTGATTGCAAGCAGTACTTCAAGGTTTACATCACCTACTTCAGAGCAGACATGAACAAGATCACATTTGCTGTATCTTACCTTAAAGACAAAGCTAAGATGTAGTGAATTTTAATTTCCTCAAACTCTTACTCAACCACTCAACAATATCACTGCTTTTCATTCTGATCTGTCTTCAAACAAATGTTGAACAACAAATTCATTAATCTTGCTGTGCAGGAAGTGCACAAATCAAAGATCAAGGAATTCAAGATGGGTGACAAAGCAGCCATCAAATACTTCAATGAGCTGAAACAGCTCATCAAACTTGCTGAGATTCAGAATGACATTGCTGATGATGGACAATTGATAAAGGCACTCAAGAGAGAGATTCTACTATCTTACATCAAAATGATTTCTGATATTGGCAAGTTCATCCTAAAAGGGTATGATAAATAGAAAGAACACATCACTGAGATATACAAGGAGAGGCAGTGGCAGAAAGCAGAACAGGCAAATCTACAGGAGTATCAGAAGTCAAACTCATCTTCCAATCAGAAGACCAATAGTCAATCCAGTACTAAGACAGGAGCATCATTGACCACTAGCATGCTCTCTTATGGCACTCAGAAGACAGAAATAGAGACAACATACACTAGAAGCAGCAAGCCAATGGATATTGATCAGCTCAAGAAAGAGAGCAAGTGTTTCAATTGTGGCCAAAAAGGCCATATATCATGGAACTGCCTGAAGAAGCAGACATGCAAAGATATATGGGTGCAAATCACTGAGCTGCAGAAAGAAGTAGAAGAACTTAGTGCAGAAACAAAGATAGAGGAGATAAAAGACAGGATCAATCAGTGAGTGATTCCATTAGATCAGCCAAGAAGAACAGTGTGTCACACATAGCTGTAGGACAGACTGATAGTACTTCTGTAGATACTCCCATATCTAACTTAAAAGTATGTTCAAATATACCTCTATCCTCTGCTGTCAAACACACTCTACATAAATTGTCAAAAGCTAAAACTCAAACACCTACAGGCTGAACAGAAGGAGAGACTCCTATTAGATGGCTCAAGCTATTTAACATGAAATAGATCTGGCAGGTCATCAAAGAAGCACCTACAAAAGAAGCAGCAAAGGCAGTACTCAAGAACTGAGTACACAAAACTCAGGCTGAAGAAGTTATTGATGAGATGATCAAAGAGATGAAGAAGGTGGAGCAATGTTGAGCTTTGAAATAGCTTGATAAACTCCAAGGACCCTAAAGATATGTCTAACAGGCAAAAACCCTAGGACAGAACTTAACTGCCAAAGTGCAGATCAAAACCCTCACAAACTGCTTGATCTATATCATCATGGCATTAGTTGATAGCAGCTGCACTGGCAGCTCAATAAATCATGCTTTTGTCATCAAGTACAATCTTCCAATCTGAGCTACAGCAGCCCCAATCTCTATATATATGCTAATGGTATCAAGAATCAAGCTGGCTTAATTACCAAGTTTATCAAACTCTGGCTTACTATTAAAGACCACTCAGAATGGATTGACCTGGCTATCACTAACTTAGGAACAAAGAAGGTGTTCCTTGGCTATGACTAGTTGATCTGACATAACTCTCTCATCAATTAGAAAACTGGACACATCATCTTTGCATAATACAAGTGCTAGAAATTTTCTTTTGAATTGTCTGATGAAGATCTCAAAGACTATTGGGACAAAAAGATGGAAGACAGAGAAATCATCCTCACTGTTAACCTCTAGCAGGCTCTGCATATTCAAGTGGTACATCATACCAATGACTTGGTGACTAAGACCAATGCAGAAAAGGAGAAGTCATTTGAAGAGATGATTCCCAAATGGGTGCAGGACTACTATGACCTGTTCAATAAAGAAAGCTTTAACAAACTACTAGAGCTCAAGCCTTAAAATCACATGATCAAGTTGATCTCTAATGCTAATGCCAACTTTGATTGCAAGACCTATCCACTCAGCAATCATGAATAGCAGAAACTCAACAAATTCTTAGACAAGAATCTCTCCAGTGAGTGAATTTAGCCATCAAAGTCTCTTATGGCATTGCCATTCTTCTTCATCAAAAAGAAGGATAGCAAACTCCAGTCAGTATAAGACTATCAGAAACTGAATAAAATGATGATCAAGAATTGTTATCTGCTCTTGCTGATTTCTGAGTTAATGGATAAGCTTAAGGGAGCCAAGTATTATACCAAACTAGATATCTGATGGGGGTATAACAATATATGAATCAAGAAGGGCAACAAATAGAAGGCAGCATTTTAAACTAATCAAGAGCTATTTGAGCCCATAGTTATGTTCTTCAGACTCATAAACTCTCCAACCACTTTTTAGTAGATGATGAATGATATCTTTAAGAATCTCATCACTACTGAAAAGATAACAATATACCTGGATAATATTCTTATTATGTTAAAAGATCACACCAAATATTGACAACTTATTTGACAAGTACTAGCTCTTATGAGGAAACACAAATTATTTCTCAAAGTGAAGAAGTGCAAATTTGAGGTATTGAAGACAGAATACCTCAGAGTAATCATTAGCAAAGAAAGCATCTGAATGGACTCTGTCAAAGTGGCTAAGATGATCAAATGACCAATCCCTAGAAAGAAGAAGGAGTTACAGTCCTTTTTGAGATTCACTAACTTCTACCAACAGTTTATTCATGATTACAGCAAAATTGTCAGACCAATAATGCAATTAACTAGAAATGCTCTATAGACATGAGAAACTTTTTAGCAATCAGCTTTTAACAATCTGAAATGATAGCTTGCTGAAGATGTTGTCTTAGCAATTCTGACTCAGGATAGAAAGTTTCAGGTGGAGGCTGATTCAAGTGAGGAAGCTATTGGGGCTATACTTTTCTAAAAACAGGATGGGAAATAGTAACTCATAGCCTTTCTATCTAAGGCTCTAACAGTGACAGAACAAAATTATAAAATATACAACAAGAAACTCCTTGCGATAATGCTTGCTCTAGAAGAGTGATACTATTATCTAATCAGCACAGTTCAGACCCTTGAAATTTGGACTGACCATCAAAACCTCTGCTATTTCTATACACTACAAAAGCTCAACTAATAATAGGCTCACTGGATAATCAAACTGAGCTAGTACAAGTACACTCTGCACCATAAGGCTGGAGTGGCAAACAAGAAGGCTGATCTTCTCAGTCAGCATGTGAACTATGATTAAAGAGGATATAATAATGAGAGAGTAATATTATTAAAGTCTGAACACTTTTAGACAATGATAATACTAATGGAGAAAGAGATCTATAAGTAGATCAAGAGTGTGACCTGAGACAGTAGTAAGTGGGATCAATGCATGGCTCTATCTCTGAATCACAAACAAAAAATGATGAAGAAAGGTGGAATAATCCAATATGACAGGCAGATCTATATTTCACAGGATCAAGAACTTTGAGAAGAGATTATTGCCATGAGCTATGATCATGCAATCACAGGATATTCAGGAATTGCAAAGACTAAAAAATTAGTCTTATGAGAGTATTAGTAGTCTAAATTAGGCTAAGACATCAAATGGTATGTCAAGAGGTGTGAGACTTACCAGCAAAATAAGTTGTCAACACAATCTCAAGCTATGCTACTCTATCCAAATAAGGTCTCTCAATCACCATAGACTCACATCTCAGTGGACATGATTATTGGATTACCAGACTGCAATGGGTATAATGTGATTCTTATCATCACTGATCAGTTTTCAAAAGTGATCATTCTAGTCATGTGTTTAATGGAGTTAACATTAAAAGGATAGGCCAAAATACTTTATGATGAAGTATATGCTAAATATAAGATGCCTCAGATTGTGATCTCCAATTGGAGACCACAATTCATCTCAAAATTCCTTAATGACCTATACTGGCTACTCAATATTTGATGAAATATATCTACCATCTATCATCCACAAATAGATGATCAGATAGAATGAATCAATCAGAAAATCAAAAAATACCTCCAGCTTTTTATTAACTACTATCAAGATGATTGAATGGAATGACTTGCTCTTGCAGCCTTTTAGCACAACAACCACATTCACTCTACTACTAGTAAAACCCTGTTCTTTGTTAATCACAACCAACATCCCAATGTCACCCACATAGAATGTGTCTATATATCAACTTCTGCCTCAAATGAATTCACTACCACAATGTTCAAGATCCATGATAAAATCCAGATTGCTCTTGAAAAAACAGCCACTTCCATGAAAAAACAGTATAACAAATATTGCACTCCCACTCACATATTCACAGTAAACAATAAAGTCTGGTTGAATATAACCAACTTTCATCTACTATGACCAAAACAGAAACTTGCCAACAAATGCATCAGCCTCTTTCTCATCCTCATCAAAATTGGTCCTTCTGCCTATCAATTACATCTTCCATCTATATGGAAAATCCATGACATATTTAACAAATCACTCTTAATCTCTTTTATTGCACTGGTATTCCCAAATTAAGAACAACTCTCACCTTCTCCTCCTGATCTAATTGATGATAAAGAATATTATAAGATCAACCAGGTCTTAAACCATAAATTGCAAAAGGTTAAGGCCAGAGGCAGTGGGACAACCATGACAGTTGATTACCTGATCAGTTGAAAGAGCTATAGTCTAAAATCTAACCAGTGGATAAATGAAAAATAAATGAATGCTTCAGATGCTATATATGATTATAAATTGTCTCTTAATTAAGCCATCAAGACAATAGTCTTAAGGAGGGGATAATGTTATGATTTTTCTATTTTTTTTCTTAATTAATCCCTATTTATGCTTAGTCAAGGCACCTGTATCAGCACTTAAGACTGTGGGATCAGCTTAGTCATCACAACAAGCCAAGTCTGTCATTGTCTTTCAACATAATGATGACACTTGGCAATATACAACAACCCTATTGTAGATAGTAGTGATGTTCAAGGACAATGAACACAATGACTTGGACAGACATAATAAGTAGTAGTATATTTATCTCAACAGACTTATAATATATAAGTAGGACAGCTCTCACTGGTATAATCCCAGCTTCAAGCTAAAGTTTATTCACCTTATTCTACTCTCAAGCTATATCTGTTTGCAGCCTTGAAGCATTTGGTCAATAGGATACAACAAGTGAACTCTAGTGCAAAGGTTTGAAGGTGAAACCATGTTAGTTTATCATGTGTTCAGATCATGTGTGGCTTGAGTCTAACACTGGCATTATCTTGGAATTTCTTGGGGCCATGAATTTTATTTTTTGCAGGTGCTTATCTTCAAGTTGAAGATCACTCCATATATCTTTAACTTGTTTGTGGAAGTGCTGCATTGGATTATCCAATGTCACATACCTGCTGCTATACATCATTATTTGGATGATGTTCTCCAAATTTTCTCTCCACACACTCCAGATGCCATATCTACTGCAGCTGTAGAATGAGTACTAGCTCTTGGTCATGAGCTTGGTCTTTCCTTCCAGGAATCCAAGACAGAATAATCCTCATGTATCATTGAGTTCCTTGGCATCATTCTTGACTCTGTGCACATGGAAGGTTGCCTACCAGTTGACAAGCTCTCATACCTTCATGACCTCCTCCACACATGGCAAATCAAGAGCTCATGTACTCTCTGTGAGCTGGATGAACTTACAGAGTATCTCCAATTCTGTTCACAGGTTATCCCTCATGCCCATTTCTCTGTCAGCTACATAATTTTGCCTCTTCTTTTTCATCTAAGTTTTCCATCCAGCACATTCCATCAGGTGTTGCCTCTGATATCAACTGGTAGAGTGTATTCAGCTCAAGGTGGAATGGAATCTGCCTGTTGAAAGAAGAGTGAGAGGTAGTTTCTGTTTTCACAGATGCTAGTGGTCAAAAAGGCTTGGGTGGCCATTTTAGTGATGAGTGGTTCTCTTCTTATTGCCCATGTCACTTGAGGAGCTGTGACATCCAGTATAAAGAGCTGTATGCTATCTTACAAGCTATTTTGTGCTGGGATGACTTATAGTCAGGAAAGACAGTCAATTTTTGTTGTGATAATCAGAACATGGTTAGCTGGCTCAATTCTGGGATGAGTTGGTCTTCACATAGCATGGCAGTCCTTCAGGTTATAGTAATGCTTGCATCTTGCTTGGATTTCTCTTTTTTCTCAGTTTGGATTTCTACTGCTGAAAATAGCATTGCTGATGCAGTGTCTTGTTTCCAGTACCACTGGATGTTTCAACTCACACCCAACCTCCAAAAGAAATCCTCTTCAATGAAGTCCCATCCTCATTCTATGAAACACACCCTCACTACTCTTCATGTGTCACATTCTTCCTCTTCCATGGCCTTGCATCCAGCACTCAGAAAACATACTCCAGTAGACAGAAATCCTTTATTGACTTCCTCAGACTTCATCCCAAGTTCATGGACCCTCCAGGCCAATTCTTACTAGCAAGTATCACTGCAGTAATGGAATGGGCGACCTGGTTATGCTCCAGAGGATTGATGCCAAAGACCATCAAATCATATATTAGTGTGTTACACTCACTTCATGTCAATGCAGGGCTTCCTTTCAATCAGTGCAAGTCCTTGTCTGTCCAGTGCCTCCTTCGGGGTATCAAGTGCTTCTATGGCGAGCGAGAGCGGAACCCCAAGATGCCTATCACACTGAATATCCTACAAATATTGTCTTCCATTGCAGGGAACACCTCACACATCAACAATGCTATTTTTGATGCTGCATCCAAGCTCACATGGTCAGCTTTTCTCCGTTGTGGAGAATTCACTCTGTCAGGCAATGAAGTTTTCAATCCCGCAGTGCACATTACCAGGGATGCCATTCAGTTCCTGCCTGACTTTGATTGCCCATCCCACATTCATCTTACACTCCCTGCATCAAAGACTGACCCCTTTAGAAAAGGCGTCACAGTCTTGATTGCTACCACATCCGAATCTTCTACATGTGCAATGTCAGCATTGAAGAATCTTTTTATAATCCATCCCCTGGATGGCCAAGCCCCACTATTTGCAGATATGAATGGCGATCCACTCCGTTGTAATGCATTTGTGCACACTTTGAAGGACCATCTTGCTCTTCTCAGGCTGGACTCATCCAGTTTCTCTGGCCATAGTTTTCAGTGTGGGGCTGCATCATCAGCTGCTGTAGCTGGGTTTTCTGACTATGAGATTCAGTTGCTAGGAAGATGGCATAGCGATGCTTACAAACTCTATATCGATGTTCCTCGTGACCGTATCCTCCACCTGTCTGCTCAACTTCATGTGGCCGCGCCTCTTGCTCCCTCTCCCAATCCGCTGGATTTCCATTTCGCGCCCGTGGTGGCTTGAGCATGGCTTCCCTTGAGGGGCCATCGCGAGAGAGCTTTGGTGTCCAAACAAAGACTTGTTTTGTCCCCAACCCCTCGCTCCTAAGAACACTCCTCATCCAATACTGCTCCTCACGTCCTCTCAACTCCTAGAACAAGCATAGAAGCTGGCCTAAACACCACAACCACCCCAATACATCCTACCAAAATGTCACCTAGCAACTCAAACTCTGGTTTAATATTTGTGCATTCTCATGGCCTTCCCGCTCTTCACGGTATCTCAACTGTCCCTCTTCTTCCAGGTTACTGGGGGCTCAGGCTTTATCGGCTACCATATATTGTCCCAATTGCTAAATAACCGGTATTTCGTTCGAGCGTACGTTCTATTCACGGTACATTGCAAATTTTTCAATTGATAGTGTTATATTTTAGTGCTGCCCGAGGAAAGAAGATCGAACTCCTGAAGAAGGCCCTCTCCGCCAACTACAGTAGCGACAGATTCGAAGTCATCGAGGTCGCCGACATCACTTCCGGTGACTTGAGTCAATACCTCAAAGGTGAGAGAGCTCGATGATAACTTACGGTCAATATTGGCTCACGCCACTTCTATAAGGTGTTGATGGGATAATCCATGCTGCAGCTCCTCTTCCGGGACGAGTTGATGTAGAAACAGCCTTTAAGGTACATTTCCTGCACTTCAAGCCGTCAACTTAACATTAATGTTTTGTTCGTAGATCAGCATCGAAGGATCTCTACATATTTTACGGGAAGCTGTCCACGCGAAGGTTCCCAGAGTCGTTGTTACTAGTTCTATCGCGACATTTCCTCTCCCACAAGGACCATTTGGCGCCAACGGTGAGTCTTTTCTCAGTATTTGATCCACATTTTACTCGTTGCGCCGATTTCAGATTGGAATCCTGTCACCAAAGATCAAGCCATAGCCTCGGGATAACCATTCCCAATTTACATGGCCCAGAAGAAATATGCAGACTTGGCGGTCGTTGAATTCGCGGAGAAACACACAGAAATAGATGTTACGCTCGGTATGGTCGCACTCGTTCAGCTTGTTTCACCCAAACTTATACGGCCTTTCTCCGCAGCTGGACCTGCCTTTACTTACGGGCCCTTCGCGCCTGGCTTCGAATGCTTCCTTCCCGAACCAGATCTCAGCGCCCTGTCTACAAACGAGAGCATCTATGCGCTCCTTCGACCTGGAAACACTAGGATCCCTATCGCCCCAGGTGCTATTGATGTTCGTGATGCTGCAAGGGCACACATCCTTGCCCTGAAATTCCCACCTTCGACAGAAGTTGGGCCGAAGAGGTTCGCAATTGTGTCCCCGCACAGGTCTTCATATAGGGACGCTCTCACGATCATCGCGAAAGAGCGCCCTGAGCTCAAGGACCGCCTAACCGATGCCACCCTTGCACGGGAGTGGTCTTTGTATACGTTTCCTGTGGAATGGCAGAAGATAGATGATGTACTTGGTTTAAAGGCGGATTCGTTCATTCTATGGGATAAGACGGCTTTGGATACCGTTGATAGTCTTGTCCACGCCGAAGGCTTGTGGAAAGAGAAGGGGTTCGAGGTTCCACCGTTATTCCATCATCTATAGCCCTATCAGTATTTCGCAAAGAGCCTATAGGGCTACCGACGCAGTGCTTATAAGTCCAGAAACTCTAACGAATAGAAGGACAAGTCATTCTAGTACTTCCTTCCGGAAGTAATTCAATAATGCCCCCCTTCTCTAACTCACTCTCCCTCGTCCCAAAGTACCTTTCGCTCTGCAAAAATGACTGTCAGAAGGATCAATCGCATCTAATAGATGGAGCTAACCTTGAAGCTGAAAGCATCGATACCTCGCACCCAGTTTCCCAAGCCTTCGACGTACCAGCCGACTTGCGTATACAACTCTGACCTACGAAGCACGTTGTAAGTGGTCAGAAACTCCCGCACGAGCTTGTTGTTCAGGTCGGACATCCACGAGACCGTCTCATCCAGATTCATCTTGAGCTCATTCATTGCAACGACAACGAGATTGTGCGTTTCTCCATGGGCCTGTCTAGAAGCCAAAGAGAATTAACGCTTGGAACACGCTGGACGCATTCGGAATAGACCCACTCCTTGTTGTAAGAGTAGATATCATTCCCAATGATGATGAGATCGATAGCCGTACATCTGAGAGTCTCGATCTCTTTGCGACTCCAAACATCCTCCGGAAGATCCATACCAACCTCGAGAAGCGAGAATAAGACCCGCGTTGCAATGGTTCCCCGTCGGATCTCCATATAGCTCTGAATATTGTGAATGCGTTCAACAGTCTGATCGGCAGCCTCTTGCACAGCTGCATCACAGTATGCCTCGAATGCATTGATGAACCTTATACGAGAAGTGGGGTTAAATAATCGGATTACCCTCTCCCCGATCCTGAAACCCCATCAGGAAATCAATAGACAGGGAAAGATAAAAGTTTGGGTACTGCCGGGCCATCTCTCCGCCAATCCACTCACCGACGGGCCGCGCTTTATCTGGGTTTTGTAGGCCGTCTACGATAATATCCGCAAGCAATCGCGCCTCGTGTTCATCTATCAGGTCAACCTCGATTATATCGTCGAAATATAACATTAATATCAACAAATCGCAGCCCATTCGGAAAGTGTCTGCAGCTGTCAGATGACAAGATTTCGAGCAGATAAAATTATACCTTTATCCGCCCGAGGAAGCCCTAATGCGAGCAAGAGACCTTAAATTCGAGATGTCAAGACTGTCTGTAATATGGAGAAAGGTAGGGGCCTACTGGTATCGATACTATCTGGCGCATCGGCTTTGAAGGAACGGACCCATGCAGTCGACTCCGCTCTGCCAATATCGTAATGCGGATTCATGCTATGATTCCAGGGCCAGCACCAAAGTAGATGAGGAATGTGCATTGTCCGTTTAGCAGACGACGTTGGTGCCATTTCGATTCAACTTGACGTGCTATAGTGAGATAGTCGTAGCGATGAGTTTCTCTCAAATGCAGACTCGACAGCAAGAGAAGTGAAGATGACTCAAGTCAAATGTTAGTAGATGTCGACCACGGAAATTGATACAAGTTAACCCACCTCAGATAGACACTTGAAGAGGGAGAAAACAGTAATTTAGGTTAGTATGCGCGCTAAGGGGTATATATACGTCTAAAAACTCCTTCCTTCCTTTGATGGCGTGGCGTGCGGTGCAAATCATAATTGGGTAGATAAATAACGAGGAGATTGGGAGAGATTGATAGCAGATGGTGATAATGATGATGGTGCACTCGGGCGCACACCTATTAGACTCGGTGCGAGAAACGGCCAAGTCGCAAAGAATTAGGAAATAGTAGTCGATCAATCGTTGAAGTGCTGAACGCTGATCCCTCAAGGCATTAGTGCTGCAAAGACAGTACGTGAAATCTCAGCTTGAGCCAGTTTTCAGGATGATGTGCTGCGATCCGAGGCAAGGTTGACAGATTATTATCATCGATAAATGAGCGCTCTAAACATGTTTCCTGTCAAT